>NC_042615.1:568794129-569107060 GCF_901001135.1 Rhinatrema bivittatum
CTAACTTCTTTAGCCTTTCTTCATAGTGAAGCCGTTTCATGCCCTTTATCATTTTGGTTGCCCTTCTCTATACCTTCTAAATTGCAACTATATCTTTTTTTGAGATGCGGCGACCAGAATTGTACACAGTATTCAAGGTGCAGTCTCACTATGGAGCGATACAGATGCATTATGACATTTTCCGTTTCATTAACCATTCCCTTCCTAATAATTACTAACATTGTTTGCTTTTTTGACTGCTGCAGCACACTGAGCCAACAATTTCAAAGTATTATCCACTATGATGCCTAGATCTTTTTCCTGGGTGGTAGCTCCTAATATGGAACCTAACATCGTGTAACTACAGTTAGGGTTATTTTTCCCTATATGCAACACCTTGCACTTGTCCTAATTAAATTTCAACTATTTGGATGCCCAATCTTCCAGTCTCGCAAGGTCCTCCTGCAATGCATCACAATCCACATGTGATTTAACTACTTTGAATAATTTTGATTAATCTGAAAATTTGATAACCTCACTCATTGTATTCCTTTCCTGATCATTTATAAATATATTGAAAATCATCGGTCCAAGTACAGATCCCTGAATCGCTCCACTGTTTACTCTTTTCCACTGAGAAAATTGACCATTTAATCCTATTCTGGTTCCCAGTTTGTAATCCACGAAAGGACATTGCCTCCTGACTTTTTAGTTTTCTTACAAGCTTCTCATCAGGGACTTTGTCAAATGCCTTCTGAAAATCCAAATACGCTACATCTACTGGGGTCACCTTTATCCACATGTTTATTAACCCCTTCAAAAAAGTGAAGCAGATTTGTAAGGCAAGCCTTCCCTTGGGTAAATCCAAGCTAGCTATGTTCCATTAAATCATGTCTATCTATATGTTCTGTGATTTTGATCATTAGAATAGTTTCCTTGATTTTTCCTGGCACTCAGGTTAGGCTCACTGGTCTTATAGTTTTCTGGATCACCCCTGAGCCTTTTTTAAATATTTGAGTCACATTGGCTACCTTCTAGCCCTCAGGTACAATGGACAATTTTAATGATAGGTTACAATGAATAGTAATAAGTGTGAAATTGTATTTCTTAATTTTTTCAGAACCCTGGGAGGCATACCCTCTGATCCAGGTGATATGATACTCTTCAGTTTGTCAAGCTGACCTACTGTATCTTCTAGATTCATCATAATTTGGTTCAATTCATCCAAATCATCACCCCTGAAAACCATGTCCAGAATGGGTATTCCCTCAACAACCTCATTAGTAAACACCAAAGCAAAGAATTAATTTAGTCTTTGTGCAATGGCCTTATCTTTCCTAAGGGCCCCTTTTATCCCTCGGTCATCTAACGGTTCAACCGACTCCCCCACAGGCTTCCTGCTTTGGCTATATTTATAAAAGTTTTTATTATGAAATTTTGCCTCTGCAGCCAACTTCATTTCAAATTCTCTCTTAGCCCGTCTTAGCAATGTTTTACATTTAACTTGCCAATGCTTATGTTTTTTCCTATTTTCTTCAGAAGAATCCTTCCAATTTTTGAAGGAAGTTCTTTTGGCTAAAATAGACTCTTTCACCTCATCTTTAAACCATATTGCAAATTGTTTGGCCTTCCTCCCACCATTCTTAATGCATGGAATACATCTGGACTGCGCTTCTAAGATGGTATTTTTAAACAAAGTCCATGCTTTTTGTACACTCTTAATCTTTGTAGCTGCACCTTTCAACTCAGAAAGAATGCATCTGACATGAGAAGCAACCAGCCTGGTGTCTCCAGGGAAATTCCCTCTCTGAGATAATCTGCTTGATTTCACAACTGCAATTGAACTCTCACTGCAAGGTGCAAGTGAAGCCACACCGTGCACTTTTATAAGAACATAAGAAAATGCCATACTGGGTCAGACCAAGGGTCCATCAAGCCCAGCATCCTGTTTCCAACAGTGGCCAATCCAGGCCATAAGAACCTGGCAAGTACCCAAAAACTAAGTCTATTCCATGTTACCATTGCTAATGTCAGTGGCTATTCTCTAAGTGAACTTAATAGCAGGTAATGGACTTCTCCTCCAAGAACTTATCCAATCCCTTTTTAAACACAGCTATACTAACTGCACTGACCACATCCTCTGGTAACAAATTCCAGAGTTTAATTGTGCGTTGAGTAAAAAAGAACTTTCTCCGATTAGTTTTAAATCTGCCCCATGCTAACTTCATGGAGTGCCCCCTAGTCTTTCTACTATCCGAAAGAGTAAATAACCGATTCACATCTACCCGTTCTAGACCTCTCATGATTTTAAACACCTCTATCATATCCCCCCTCAGTCGTCTCTTCTCCAAGCTGAAAAGTCCTAACCTCTTTAGTCTTTCCTCGTAGGGAAGTTGTTCCATTCCCCTTATCATTTTGGTAGCCCTTCTCTGTACCTTCTCCATTGCAATTATATCTTTTTTGAGATGCGGTGACCAGAATTGTACACAGTATTCAAGGTGCGGTCTCACCATGGAGCGATGCAGAGCCATTATGACATTTTCCGTTTTATTCACCATTCCCTTTCTAATAATTCCCAACATTCTGTTTGCTTTTTTGACTGTCGCAGCACACTGAACCGACGATTTCAATGTGTTATCCACTATGACACCTAGATCTCTTTCTTGGGATGTAGCACCTAATATGGAACCCAACATTGTGTAATTATAACATGGGTTATTTTTCCCTATATGCATCACCTTGCACTTATCCACATTAAATTTCATCTGCCATTTGGATGCCCAATTTTCCAGTCTCACAAGGTCTTCCTGCAATTTATCACAATCTGCTTGTGATTTAACTACTCTGAACAATTTTGTGTCATCTGCAAATTTGATTATCTCACTCGTCGTATTTCTTTCCAGATCATTTATAAATATATTGAAAAGTAAGGGTCCCAATACAGATCCCTGAGGCACTCCACTGTCCACTCCCTTCCACTGAGAAAATTGTCCATTTAATCCTACTCTCTGTTTCCTGTCTTTTAGCCAGTTTGCAATCCATGAAAGGACATCGCTACCTATCCCATGACTTTTTACTTTTCCTAGAAGCCTCTCATGAGGAACTTTGTCAAACGCCTTCTGAAACTCCAACGTATGCTGAAGGGGCTGCAAGTGCGCCTTTGTACAGGGGACAATGTTCAAATCAGCCACCATCGACCCCCAAGAACTGAACAATTAACTTCTGACTGTGACTATCTAGCAGAATTAATCTGTCCAGGTTCACACTGACTGCAATCCGTAATACTCCAGCATGTAAGACAGCTGTAAGTCATCCAGATATGTGCCTTTTTGCGCAGATGTAACTGGGCACAATTGCCAGCCTGAAGGACAGTGCCTGAAAGTAATAATGATGTCCCATAATGGCCAAGTTCAGGAAATGCTGATGTTCCTCGCAAATGTGTAAATATTCCTCCATCAGAATGAAGATGTGAGAAACTCCTCTGAAGCAGAGTTTCCCTCCAGAAGGAGTCAAATACAAATGACAATTAACTTCCTTAGGAATGATAGAATAAGGGGAATAGCACCCACATTTTCTTGTGATCTGGGAGCAGGTATGATGGCCTGCAATTCCAACAGCCTCCATAGGTAGTCTATATTGCCACTTTCTTCAGTAGAGAGTTGCACAGAGAAATCATAACGGCATCTGGAGGAATTTCAGAGCATAGCCATCCCTTATACCAAGGACCAACTAGGCCATCATAAACTAGCCCCACCTCTGAGCTAGTAGGGGTGTCTTCGGACCTTCATTGTGAAGATCAAGGAGCTCCGGTACTGGCGCGTGCATCATAAGAGAAAACCCTACAAGAATAACTTTATGAATTTGGACCTGGAAGTTGAGCCACAGCCGCAATCACGGAAGCCAGCCATCTGCACCATATCACAGCTTGCCTCAGCCAAGAATGCGGCCTGCCCCGGTTCCATAGCAAATTGCCATTGGACCCCATTCCTTATGTGTCTTGATAGAGACCCAACAAATCCAAATTACCAGGGATCAATCTGCAAATGCATCGCCAAGGCCTCAAGATCTTCAGAAGGATATTCTCAAACCTACCTGAGCATTGCGTAGAGCTGCCCCTTCTTATACTGGGATGGTGGTACTCTTGGAAATAACACCTACCAAGATATCTACCTTCGGGAATTACAGCAAGGGGCTCTTAGGGAAGATAAAACCATTGCAGAAAGACTAAATTAATTCTTTGCTTCTGGGTTTATTAATGAGGATGTTGGGGAGATACCAGTTCCAGAGATGGTTTTCAAGGGTGATGAGTCAGACGAACTGAACCAAATCACTGTAAAGCTGGAACATGTAGTAGGCCAGATTGACAAACTAAAGAGTAGCAAATGACTTGGACCGGATGGTATGCATCCTAGGGTACTGAAGGAACTAAAAAATGAAATTTCTGATCTATTAGTTAAAATTTGTAACCTATCATTAAAATCATCCATTATACCTGAAGACTGGAGGGTGGCCAATGTAACCCCAATATTTAAAAAGGGCTCCAGGGGCGATCCGGGTAACTATAGACCAGTGAGCCTGACTTCAGTGCCGGGAAAAATAGTGGAAACTATTCTAAAGATAAAAATCGTAGAGTATATAGAAAGACATTATTTAATGGAACACAGTCAACATGGATTTACCCAAGGGAAGTCTTGCCAAACAAATCTGCTTAATTTTTTTTTAAGGGGTTAATAAACATGTGGATAAAGGTGAAACGGTTGATGTAGTGTATTTGGATTTTCAGAAGGTGTTTGACATAGTCAAACTTTGCTTAAGAACATAAAAAATTGCCATGCTGGGTCAGACCAAGGGTCCATCAAGCCCAGCATCCTGTTCCCAACAGAGGCCAAACCAGGCCACAAGAACCTGGCAATTACCCAAACACTAAGAAGATCCCATGCCACTGATGCAATTAATAGCAGTGGCTATTCTCTAAGTAAATTTGATTAATAGCGTTAATGGACTTCTCCTCCAAGAACTTATCCAAATCTTTTTTGAACCCAGCTACACTAACTGCACTAACCACATCCCCTGGCAACAAATTCCAGAGCTTTATTGTGCATTGAGTTAAAAAGAATTTTCTCCGATTAGTCTTAAATGTGCTACTTGCTAACTTCATGGAATGCCCCCTAGTCCTTCTATTATTCGAAAATGTAAATAACCGATTCACATCTACTCATGCAAGACCTCTCATGATCTTAAAGACCTCTATCATACCCCCCCTCAGCCGCCTCTTCTCCAAGCTGAACAGCCCTAACCCTCTTCAGCCTTTCCTCATAGGGGAGCTGTTCCATCCCCTTTATCATTTTGGTTGCCCTTCTTTGTACCTTCTCCATCACAACTATATCTTTTTAAAGATGCGGCGAACAGAATTGTACACAGTATTCCAGGTGCGGTCTCACCATGGAGCGATATAGAGGCATTATGACATTTTCTGTTTTATTAACCATTCCCTTCCTAATAATTCCTAACATTCTGTTTGCTTTTTTGACTGCTGCAGCACACTGAGCCAACGATTTTAAAGTATTATCCACTATGATGCCTAGATCTTTTTCCTGGGTGGTAGCTCCTAATATGGAACCTAACATCGTGTAACTACAGCAAGGGTTATTTTTCCCTATATGCAACACCTTGCACTTGTCCACATTAAATTTCATCTGCCATTTGGATGCCCAATCTTCCAGTCTTGCAAGATCTTCCTGTAATGTATCACAATCCGCTTGTGATTTAACTACTCTGAATAATTTTGAATCATCTGCAAATTTGATAACCTCACTCGTCGTATTCCTTTCCAGATCATTTATATATATATATATATATATATATATATATATATATATATATATATATATATATACATTGAAAAGCACCAGTCCAAGTACAGATCCCTGAGGCACTCCACTGTTTACCATTTTCCACTGAGAAAATTGACCATTTAATCCTACTCTCTGTTTCCTGTCTTTTAACCAGTTTGTAATCCCATGACTTTTTAGTTTTCTTCGAAGCCTCTCATGAGGGACTTTGTCAAACGCCTTCTGAAAATCGAAATACACTATATCTACCGGTTCACTTTTATCCACATGTTTATTAACCCCTTCAAAAAAAATGAAGCAGACTTGTTAGGCAAGACTACCCTTGGGTAAATCCATGTTGACTGTGTTCCATTAAACCATGTCTTTCTATATGCTCTACAAATTTTGATCTTGAGAATAGTTTCCACTATTTTTCCCAGCATTGAAGTCAGGCTCACTGGACTGTAGTTAGCCAGATCGCCCTTGGAGCCTTTTTTAAATATTGGGGTTACATTGGCCATCTGCTATTAATTGTATCAGTAGCATGGAATCTTTTTGGTGTTTGGGTAATTGCCAGGTTCTTGTGGCCTGGTTTGGCCTCTGTTGGAAACAGGATGCTGGGCTTGATGGACCCTTGGTCTGATCCAGCATGGCAATTTCTTAAGTTCTTATGTAACTGTACCCTCTTCTTTGGACCAAGGGACACACTCCTATGAATTCAATTTCAGGGGCACACCATTCAAGTACAATCAACTCTTAAATTGCCTGCAGGAGGGAAAAGAAACAGGATACCTTGCATAGGGTGACCTATAAGGGGCCCTTCCTTTGCACCCCCATACAGTCACTCCCCAGCCATACCAAACATCTTCAGAGACTGAAACAACAGACCTGGCAACTCAGCTCTGTGGAAAACTCTGTATAGCTCCAAATCCTGAAGAATCTCCCCTTCCTCCAGAAGGGAGAAACCCAAATCCCCCGTCAGAAGTATTTGATGTATAGTCAACCACATCCTCCTGAACATCAACAGGGACTGCCTCATCATGGTGCATGCACGCGGTGGCTGAAAAGAGAGAGCCCCAAGTCTCTGCCGGGTGACCCTGTAGAAATGTCTAGAGACTCTGCGATATCACCCTGGAAAAGGAGAATGGGTCTATCCTGGAGCCCATAGGCCCAAGACTGTTGGGTTTGTGGCATAGTGTGGACCCTTAGTCACAGTGGTGATGACACCTCCCATGGAGAGGGGCCCCATGGAGAACCACAGCGATAGGCTAGACTCAGAGAGCAGACACTGGAGATGAAAAGCTTTATTGTACTGCTGTAGATAGATGGTAATTGTGCAGGAAGGAATGGCACTGAAGTCCAGCAAGGTTCCAATACATTCAGCCTCAGATTTAGAAGTCTTACCCAGATGTACAAGGTTGGTAGTGTTCCGCAGAGCGGGATAAGCCAAACCTGGTGGGTGGAAATGGAGAGCTGGATCATGGAGGTACTCACTGAAGGGTAGTGCAGGAATCCCCCTGGTAGATGAAGGTGGGACCCGAGGTCCGTGGTGCAGGATACTCTGAGCTGGTAGGCCCTCGAGGAGCGAGTATTTTATTTATTTATTTATTTACTTACCTGGGCGCGCAGATGATCCTGAAAAGAGAAGTGAGACCCCAAGGAGCGGTTGTCTGAATTAATAGAAAACCCCGAAGGGTATTTGGAAGCGAGAGGCCCCCGAGGAGCGGGTGCCCAGAGCTTCTTCAGGAGCGAGATAGACTCCTCGCTACCCTCTGGGCTAAGCGTGCAGCTTAGAAGAGGTCAGAGTAGCTAAACCGAAGTCCTTGCTAACTCATTTGTTAGGAGCAGAGCGGAGGCTTAAATATCTGGAGGTATTGACGTCATGTGGTGGGGACACACCCGAGGTTCCTGCCATGACATGTAGATAAGCATAGGCAGCATGCGCGTATGCACGCACCCTAGGAGGCCACAGGACAGAGGATGGCGGACGGGAATGCCCAAACTGAGTTGTAGACGCCGAGGGTTTCAGCACCGGAGGCAGTCATCTTACCAATGGAGGAGGAGGCGGAGGAGTGGGGCAAAAAAGAGGTGAGGCAAAGCAGTCACAGCTGTCTGCAACCGACAGATGCAACAAAGATTACCTCTTACCTACTGACCCATAGCTCTAATAGATGTCTCAGTAATGGGAAGTTAAGTAGAAGGGGATACATTCATTGTATCGCCTTCAGCCCCACTCCCCTCAGTCCAAGGTGTGGCCCAGCATCAACAAAATCCATAATAGATAAATCACTTTGCCCAACAGCACTGACATAATCACAGAGAAAGCAATAGCTCTATTGCCCTTATATAGCAAGCCACATAAATATAACTACACCATACACACAGTGCAAACTGTCTTTATATGACTTCATTAGAGCAGGTTCCCTTGTATAATTCTGCAAAAACTGCTTGTCCAGAAATGACCCCCGATGGGGGACTAAACTGATGGCATGGAGGCTTGAACAGATGGTGGCTGCGAGGTTCAGGACTCGAGTCTTAACCTCTAGGCCAGCTGAGCTAGACGCTGAAATCTCTATATTCCATAACTGTTCTTAGAGAACATGTACAAACACATGCCTGCAAAGGGCCATGGTAACATGCGCCCAGCCAGTATGCACTCAGACAGGATGCGCTCAAATAATATGCACTCAAATAGTATGCACTTAGACAGTGTGCACCCATATAGAATGTGTCCAGACAGGATACGGTTAGACAGTAAGCGCCCAAACAGTATGCACTCAACTAGTATGCGTATCCATCTATTATTTGCTCAGATAATATGCAGTCAATATGCGCTGAGTATGCACCCTGACATTGTGTGGTAAGATAGTAAACGTTCAATATGCGCTCAGATAATATGTGTGCAGACACTATGCACTCAAAACAATATGTGCTTGCACCATACCCCCCCCCCCCCCACGCACTCTAAATAGACTGCAGTCTTACACATACAAGAACATGCGCACTTTAGTGCACTGTTGCATGGCATGCGGGAAAAAATGCTGCCACAGCCCACCACATGGCTGAAGAAACTGAACCTTATGAGCGGGACCTAGCCAAAGGCTGCTCAACCTGCCTAACTCACACCACTACTCTGCTCTACACTAAACACCAAGGGAAGTGAGAGGGAAAGGGGGAAAAGATGCCAAACACCCAGCGTCGAGGGAAGGAGACCCGGTAAGGAAGGACAGGAAAACCGCCCCAAACTTTCTTCATTCACTTCCCTTTACTTTTTGTTGTATACCCGAGTTCAGCCCTCCAACTAAGGTGGGAAAGGCCACAAGCCATCACCACTGAGCACACCCTCTGGCTCCAACCAGTTTTCTTTAACATCCACACCTGAAGCAGGCTCCAGAACTGAAAACGCTCAACTGAGGAAGGGACCCACTGGTGTCACCTTAGGAGTTTAAGTGGTGTCTGAAAATTCTTCTATTTTCTTTCATTATTATTATTATTATTATTTTTTACCACAGGTAATCATCAGTAGGAAAATGCATGACCACCAACTAATGGAGACAGAGAAAACTGGCGGGCTGATAATGGGGTGGGGCTGTATGTGAAGTCAGCTTTTACTCAGTCTCCATCTGCTGGCAGAGGCGCATAACCACTTAAGTGGATTGGCCTGCTGGAGTGCAGAGGAAGTTATGGTTTTATAAGATATTTCAACCCAATATTGAGCTAGTGTACATCACAAGATGACAGATCAGACCTCTCCAACAGCGTGATGTAGGGAGATATCTCATGTTTTACCACTGAATCACCAAAAATGAATTATAATAGCCAAAGAAGTATACAAGCCTCAAACGCGGTCATAGCAAGAGCAAGAATTTACTCAGGTGAACATTAAACAGCACTCAGTGCAAACAAGAGGCCTTGCCCTGATACTGAAGAATACCTTATCAAGATGTGCCTATGCTCCTGTGTCAATGGGAGCAAAGCAGACAGAGAGAACAACTTAAGCCCATAAGCAGGAGTCATGGATGAGCCAAAGCAAGCAAAGGTCAGAAAGACCCCCCTCCCTCTGTGTGTGTGTGTGTGGGGGGGGGGGTTTCTCCCCCTGAAGAAATAGGGAGGGGGGGGGGAAGACCTGCAATGTGGCAGGACCCCTCCTGAAGTATAGGGAGGAGGAAAAAACCTGCAATATGGCAAAAGACTCTCCACCCACTACATGGTTATGCATGAATCATCAGCTGTGAAGTATAAGACAGGAGGCAAAGAAGAAAAGGAGGAGCACAAACCCTAAAAGTGAAGGACCCCCTGAGGAAGTGAACTCTGAAGGGAACAAATCCGGAGAGCATGCCTGAAAAAAAGGGGAACTGGAAGCAGACCAGCAGTCCTGCTATTGAGGAGGGAGAAGACTAGGTGTGGCCAAGACACCGGGGCAGCGTTTTTAACTTTATGCACTAATGCCAATGTGGCTGCCCGCCCATAGATAACTTATCTTTTTCCAATAAAAGAAAAGCTAGAGTCCATCTGCTCGCTCTGCTAACATGCCCGACACCGCTGGTGTTTCGAAGTTTTTCTTCTTCAGGGGCTTGAATGTTAGCAGAGCGAGCAGCTGGACTCTAGCTTTTCTTTTATTGGAAAAAGATAAGTTATCTATTTACAAGAATACCTATTTCCAAGAATATAATTTCAAGTTGGAGGTTATTGATAACTTTTCAAAAAAATTCCCTAAAAAAAATTGCGTTGAATTTGGCAAAACAACGGCATTATAAAGTTGTGCCTTAAAAAATAAGTGGCAGCGTTAATCACGTGTTGAAAAAAAAAAGGGTTACCCTATGATTGTAATTTGAATGGGCAGCCACATTGGCATTAGTGCATAAAAGTTAAAAACGCTGTTAAGCGGAAGTGTACATTGGCCCACCTATGAGGGTATACCTTATTCAATGAATTGCGTGACATATGTGACTTCATTTTTGGTTAGCATCTTGTATCAGACAGATCCCTGCTCCCCTAAACTCGCTTACAGTGACAATCTGTCCCCTCCCATTTCAAAATAATTTAGCAGAGGTTCCTAAAACCCCTTAAAACTAAAATGTTTCCTTTTTTTTTTTTTTTTTAGCAGAAACAGTCTGCAGAAGGAAGTATTCTGTGGTAAGGATTTTAAAAGGGGAATAGCTGCCATCATTACTTTACAATATGCATGAGGCTGGTTACTCCCATCCAAATGGTTAAATTAACTTGGGATATAATTATATAGTTCTAGTTGTTCAGGTGTGTCTGTTTTATATATAATTATTTATTTTCCACCTTTTATGACATTTCAAAGTGGATTACATTCAAGTACCATATGTATATGAGTTTTATTATGAATTTTTGTATTGTATTTATTGTTGATATTTGTGAACAGGTATGATTGAGTACAGAATATCAGTATACAAAATAATATAAATAAATAATAAATATTTCCTGTCCACAGAGGGCTCCAACCTAAGCTTGTACCTCAGCAATGGAGGACGAACTGACTTGCCCAAGGTAGTGTGATGTGTGAAAAAGTATAATGCGTTTACTGATTAGTTGTCTATCCTTCATTACTGACTGAAAAATGTGATTGCCACCATGACCTATTAGCATATTGCAGTATATCCCTCTTCCTTGATTGCAAATTGAATATAATTTTGCTACTGCTACCAGCACCTTTGTTGATCTCTGGTGCATTAACTAATGGCTAACCTTCAGAAGAAACTAAATCAATCTCAATTTAGCACATTTCCAAATGCTCAGGAGTGCTGAACACAGTAATGCAAATACAACAGAGTAAGAATACAAAAGTACAGAGATAACCAGAAACTGAAAGCACTTAATAAATCAAAAGTGCCCCTATCAGAGGACCTCTGGCCTTCTCCAAAACCATTTCACAATGGCAACTGGGTGGTTTCCCATATTCCAACATTTACCCCTAGATTTATTTATAGCTAAAATAACGCACGCGCTAAAAAAAAAAAAGAAAAAAAAAAAAAAAAAAAAGAGGGGGGGGGGGGCATGGTTAGGGTAATTACCCTGCTCCAGTCGTGACAACTTTATTATGCCTGCACTATTTTTGTGGTTCACGCACTGATTGATCCACTGCAGCGGCATTATGGTGAAATGGTTTTGTATTGCACATGCCGTTTGCAGGTAGAGACTCTGTAGAGAACATTATGTCAATTTACTATTTATACCACTGTAAGAGGGGGCACTTTTAACTCGGTGTGGAGTAGTCTTTGGGGGGGGTGGGGGGGGGTGCAGTTTTACATACACAGTAGGAGGAACGAACAGCAAACATCACTGAAGATTTTCTGCTGTTTGAATCGATGAAAGGTACAAGAAGAGTTGATTTGTACAATGCACATTCTACCTGGCTTCAAAATAAGCGAAATGATAAATGACCCTGTTATAGTTTCCCTCTTTTCTCAAGACTTTTCCCTAATACCCACAGGTACAGAGATCCCAGCTATAAGTGTTCCATACTGGTCTGCAAATCGTTTCCAACACTGTTTCCTCCTAGTCTTCCATCTCATCTGGTTCTCTTCCCTTTTCTGGGCCTCTGGGATGTAGCCACCTTGGGTGAATTTCTGACTCTCCCTCATCTAGGGCTTTATCTCAAGAGCACCTTTTTTTTTCTCCTGAATCTACTTTGCAGGCATCAGTTTTCTATTCTTTAGGTGCTGTCTATTGCTACAGCCTTCATAGACTGTCTGACACTCCAGACTCATCACAGCCTTCAATTAAAATGCCACAATTTTTTTTAATAAAGCTAATTCAAAAAAATATTTTGTTTCTAAACAAATATTTAAACTTTCCTCATAAATAAGGAGATAAATTAAAAAAAAAAATCTCTGCGAGGCTGCATATATTCGGGTATTGTCGCTTGGAGATCTACGATAGTATTTTATAACCTGCACATATCTATTATGAAATACGCATATGTCTACCCCGCAACATACATATGTATGTATGCTTATGCATGAACACATGTAATGCATTGAAAGCAAGTATTTCAATGCATTGAACGCATGTACTTTTCCTACCCATTTTAAAAACATACGCACAAAAGTAAATTAGGGTTTCAGCACATAAAATCTGATTTACACATGTAATTTAAGTCGCCAGTTTTCTGATCTCCTCACCAGTTCACCCAGTCCTCCTCCGGGTCATCAAGACCCTCCTGGCCTTTAGCCTGAAGGCCAAGTTCACCCAGACCTCCCACACATGCCAATAGTACACAATAAACAAATTAGGTATTAATTAAGCAGGATAATTAGGTGTAAAATTATACAAGTTTCCAAAAGCACATAAAATAGCAGCTTACGTGCATAACTGTTGGCCAGAACATCCTTAAACTGCCCCTTTTTTGTGCATATATGTGCACGCGAAACCTAAAGTACATGCTTACTTTGAATGTTTACAAAATAGTGATTATATGCGTATAGGCTATTTATGCACATATATGCTCATTTTTATACGTGCAACGCTTTGAAACCATCTTTATGGGCCTCATTTTCTAAAGTATCGTAGGCCTGCGATACTTTAGAAGATGAGGGGCGGGGGGCCGAAACGGGGGGCGGGCCTGCGCTAGCCGGCAGCGATCGCACCCAATAGCGCCAGCATAGGAGGTGTAGCTATTGGGAGCGAAAGCTGCCGCGAAAAGGCCCTTACCTTTTCGCTGTCCACGGTGTCGGCGCAGAGTCGGCCCCGGTGACGCCCCGACGACTCCTCATCCGGGGCCGACTCCGCCCCGACTCCACCCCCATCCTGGTATCGCGTGCGAGCGACGTGGAAAATGAGGCCCTGTGTGTATATAATTGTGACTAAAGACACTAGAAATCAAGATACTTTGAGAAGTTGGTTAAAAATTGAAAAAGAAACAAAGGAGGCATATCTTATAAGCACATGGGTTATTGGCATCTCCATTGAAATTCAGAAATCCATATGGAAATGACTGTACCAAAAACGTGAAACAGAAAATGAAACTCATACTTGTAAACCTGCCGTAGTATCCCAGTCTTGTTACAAATGTGTACATCATTTGCCACTTGGAACTTAATCTAGTGTGCACCATGCTCCTAAATATCAGCTGGCATATACGCATCTCCTTGTTTTTATAAACAAATTTTATGACTAAAAGTCAAAGAATGCTAAAAAAAAAAAAAAAAAAAAAAAATGTATTTGATTTCTACAATGACTTTTCTCTAGATACAAAAATTTTGTGCAATATGAATGAGCTATAAAAATAAGAAACATTTATGATGGTAACATGATCTATAATTTATATTCTACAAGAACAAGGGACACCAGAAATGCAAGTGCAGTTGTCTCCTTTTAAAAGGATGCATATGGCATCACTTATTTCTTTATAGCATTTTAAGATATCTATTGCTGGATGTAAAGGGCAAGTCCAGCACTGGGAGATCAATGCATTAAAGTGCTAATAATAAAATCAATTAAATAAGATAGGAATTACCTAGTGGCTATCAAAAGTCTACACTCCCTTGAAAATGTTCACATTTTGCTATGTCAATGCATCAGACTTGCATGCATTTAAATAAGTGTTTTGTTTTTTTTTTACTACTCATTAACACACTATACCCAACCCCTTTCAGAGCTATGTTTTATTGGGCGACAAAGCATATATATGAATCCAAAAAACAAAACTGAAATCCAACAGTTGGATAAATCTCCACTCCCGAGTCCTTACATGATGGAGATATCTCGGGCATCAATGACAGCTGTAAGTCTTTTGAGATAGTTCACCATCAACTTTTCAGATCTAGGTTTGTCAATATTAGACCATTCTTCTTTACAAAACTGTTCAAGCTCAAGTTCCCTAGGGGGAGCGTTGGACAGCAATCTTCAAATTATGCCACAGATTTTCTTATTAGATTGCAGTCCTAGCTGAACTGGATTCAATTAAGCTGTGGACTCTATTGCCTTTGTCGTCAAGGTGACCAGCATCGTAGGGGGCCCATGCAATGAAGGCGCGTAGAAAGCGGGCGCTGAACAGTCAGCGCCCGCTCTCTTAACGCACCCATGCAATATTTAAATGAGGGGGGTCGCGCTTGCGCAACCTTAGCGCCTCCTTTTCCTAGTGCGACCTGCCACAGCTGCCTGTCTGCCAGTAACAAAAACGGCCGCTGATAAACTCAGGGGACGTTTTCATTACTGGCAGACAGGCAGCCGCGTTAGGGTCTGCCCACCCTCCTCTTTTTGTTTTGTGCTTCCCTTCAGCTGTCATTCGATCCTGAGCAGCTTGCTGTGAAAGAGCCCTCAGTCAGCCAGAAGGGCCAAAAATAGCCAAGCCTTTCCAGATCCGCCCGGGGGGGGGGCATGCCAGAGCCCAGCCTTCCCTCAGACAGCTGAGCACCCGCCGGACCTCTTGCACTGGGGGCCGAGTCTTGCCTCTCCCCCCCCTCCTCCACCCCCTTTTTATTGGGGCTGAATTTGTGCAGGCTGGACCGGGAAGCAGGAGGAGGAGGAGGATGGATTGCGGCCGGAGCCCGAGGAAGCTCCTTCGTGCCGATAAAAGCAAGTTTGCTTACCGTAAACGATGTTTCCGTAGATAGCAGGATGAATTAGCCATGCTGTAATGAGACCTGTCCGTCAGGCACAGGAGGCGGAGCTTCCAAAGTGAGGTCAGAGCTTTGCTCTGAGGCTGCGCGTGTGTTCCCGTGCTGGATCAACGACTCTCCTCAGTCTGCGAAATAGCAAGCGTGAGCACAAAGTTCGACTGACAGGGAGGAGGGTGGGTCAGCATGGCTAATTCATCCTGCTATCTACGGAAACATCGTTTACGGTAAGCAAACTTGCTTTTTCCCGTCGATAGCAGGCTGAATTAGCCCTGCTGTAATGGGAGTTCAAAGCTAGCATCACGGTATTAGTTTGTATTGTTTGTCGTGATGCTCAGGTGTGTCAGTCGAATTCAGTATTTTCTCTTGATAGTGTCTGTAAAACTGCCTGACCCAGTCTTGTGTCTTTTGTGGACTGGTGATCTAGACAGTAATGAGCCGCAAAGGTGTGAAGGGATGCCCACGTTGCTGACTTGCAAATGTCCAAAAGTGGCACATTTGAGAGATAAGCAATAGAGGTTGCTATTGCCCTTGTTTGATGTGCCTTTGGTCGAGAGGGTAGAGTTATCTGTTGTTTGGTATGACAGAACTGAATGCATTGTGCAATCCAACTGGCTATAGTGCGTTTAGCTACTGGTTTCCCTGGCGTATTTGGGTTGAATGACAAGAACAGCTGGGAAGGTCTGTTCACAGATTGAGTCTTTAAGGTGTATAGTGCTAGTGCACGTTTACAATCTAGAGTATGCAATTGTTTTTCTTTTTCTGACTTGTGTGGTTCTGGAAAGAAAATTGGAAGTTCAATGGATTGATTGAGATGGAAAGGGGTCACCACTTTTGGCAGAAAGGAGGGATGTGTTCGTAATATCACTTTCTGTGGTAAGAATTGCAAATATGGTGAATAGTGTACCAAGGCTTGTAGTTCGCTCACACGTCTTGCTGATGTGATGGCCACTAAAAACACAACCTTCCATGTAAGGTATTTCATATGAGCTGAGTGTAAAGGCTCGAATGGATATTGCGTGAGCTGGTCTAAAACTATGTTTAGGTCCCACGGTATTGGTGGTTTCGAGATTGGGGGACGCAAATTCATGAGTCCTTTAAGAAATCTGGATACGATAGGGTGCACGGAGATGGATTGTCCCTTATATAATCGATGTCTTGCCGCAATGGCACTGAGGTGTACTCTCACCGAAGATGTGGCTAGACCCGAGGTATGCAGAGTATGAAGATAGTCTAACAGTCGTGCTGGAGGACAGGATAAAGGGTCCACGGTCTCAGAGATGCACCAACGAAGATATCTCTGCCATTTTGAATAATAGTTTCTTCTCGTGGATAGTCGGCGTGATGCAAGGATGACGTCCTGAGCAATCACGGAGATACCCTGTTCCTCTAGGAGGATCCGCTCAGTCTCCACGCTGTGAGGTGTAGAGATTGGTGGAGTGGGTGAAGTAGTGTACCGTCTTCCTGTGAAAGGAGATCGACTCGGAGTGGAAGGCGAATATGTGGTTGTACCGACATGTGTAGTAGGTATGGGTACCAATGTTGACGGGGCCACGCAGGCGCTATGAGAATTAATTGTGCTGCATCCAGTATGCATTTTTGCAGCGTACGTGTGATCAGTGGAATCGGGGGGAAGGCATATAGGAGTTGTTGTGTCCATGGAAGGAGAAAAGCGTCTTGCGCTTGTCGTAGCGGACTCGGCCAAATTGAACAAAAGTTCTCCACTTTGCGATTGTGCTCGGTCGCAAAGAGGTCTATGGAGGGTGTTCCCCATTTTTGGAAAATGTAGTTTGCTACTTCCTGGTGAAGTTCCCATTCGTGTGGATGGAAAATTCGGCTGAGTCTGTCCGCTTGTGTGTTGGCTATGCCTGGAATGTAAGTGGCTTGTAGGTGAATTGAATGTTTGCATGCCCATTCCCATATCCAAATTGCTTCCCTGCATAGCGGCCATGATCCCGTGCCGCCTTGTTTGTTTATATAGAACATCGCTACTTGGTTGTCGGTGTAAATCATAAGTCTGTGACCCCGTAAATACGGGAGAAAGGTTCGTAATGCATATCGGATCGCCCGGAGTTCCAGGAGATTGATTTGAAAGGTCTGTTCTGTTAGTGACCATAGACCTTGTGTTTGAAATTTGTCCAGATGGGCACCCCAACCCTTCCTGGACGCATCTGTAGAGAGAACCGCATTGTGTGGAAGGATCATGAAAGGTGCTCCTTTTTTTAAGGTGTGTCGTTGGAGCCACCATTGAAGTTGATTGACCATTGCTGTGTTCATTTGGATCTTCCAGGACAATGGTTGTGAGTGTTGCCTCCACTGTCGTCGAAGATGCCATTGTATCTGACGCATTTGTAGACGTGTATTTACAATGGCATGTATAGCCACTGCCATGTGGCCTAATGCTACCAGAACTTGTCGAGCCGTTGGTCTCTGCGTCCGTTGTAAGGCACGGAATATTTGTATCATTGTGGTTCGTCGTTCTGGGGGTAGAAAGACTTTGTGTTTGATAGTATCTAGGAAAACTCCTAGAAACTGTAAGGTTTGGGTTGCCTGAAACTGCGACTTCTGATAGTTGATGAGAAGGCCTAGATTCTGGAGGCAGAGAATGGTTTGTGAAAGATTGTGACGTAAGGTCGCAGGGTCTGATGCTGTCAGTAACCAATCGTCGAGGTATGGAAATATTATGATTCCCTGTTGACGGAGGTGAGCCACCACCACTGCCATGCATTTGGTAAAGACTCTCGGCGCTGTGGACAGTCCGAAAGGTAGTACCTTGTATTGATAGTGGTTGTTCAGGACTTGGAAAGACAGGTATTTCCATGACGCGGGGTGCATTGGAATATGAGTGTAAGCGTCCTTGAGGTCGATACTGCACATCCATGCATTGCGTTGGATCAAGGGTAAGATGGATTTTAGGGATATCATCTTGAATTTCTCTGTAATTATAAATTTGTTGAGCTGTCGGAGGTCGAGGATTGGACGTAGGTCCCCTGATTTCTTTGGAATGAGGAAGTAAGGGGAGTAAAACCCAGCGTCCCAGGAGGTCTTCGGTAGAAGTTGAATTGCTTGTTGTTGTAGCAATTTGTTTAATTCTTGGCGAATTTCTATTGCGTTTGTCTGATATATCCTGGACGGAGGATGTGGAAGGGGTGGTGCTTGATGGAATGGAAGTTTGTACCCCTGTCGTATGATGTTTAGGACCCATTGGTCCGTGGTGATGGAAGCCCACTGTTGATAATACAGAGATATCCTCCCTGCCTGTTGTTGAAGTGGTGGTGGCTGAGGCAGTGTTAAAAAGACTGCGATGGTTTGTTGGAAGTGGTTTGTTGTTGTTGGTTTTGCTGTGGACGTTGAGATCGCCCACGGCCCCTCCTTGGTTGGCTCTGTGAAGGAGCCGGTCTACTATACGATTGGTAAGATTGATAAAGAGGTGTCCGATATGATGAATATTGCCTATACGGTCTCCGCTGGAAGGTTTGACGTCTGTATTGAGTGAAAAACCGTCTTGTGGGTTGGTACGAAGGTTGAGTTGTTAACGACTGCACCGCTGCTTTAACTGTGCAACCGTCTCCTGTAATTTCTCCCCAAAAAGATTATCACCTTTACACGGAAGATTGGCTAGTTTCGTATGAACGTCTTCTCTAATTGAGCTGGACTTCAGCCAGGCTAATCTTCTTGCTGCTATGGCACTGGCGGAGACTCGAGAAGCTGTGTCAAATCCCTCATAAGTGGTACGGAGGAGGTGCCGGATACCTTCCTCTATATCCTGGACTGGGGAGAAATCTGTGAGTTCTGGGTTTGTCTTCATCCTCTGTACACAATCATATAAATATTGTGCTAGATAGAATTGGTGGTGGTATATTCGCGCACCCAACATAGCCCCTTGGTATGCTCGTTTTGCGAAGTCATCAAGAGTTCTCATATCCTTAACTGGTGGAGTTGAGGAATGCAATTTGTTCTTTCTAGCTTTTCCCATCCTGACTCTACCACCAAGGAGGTGTGTGGCAGTTGAGTGCTAGAATAATGAGCGTTCTTTTGTAGTTTGTACTTTATGTCAATTTTTCGGGACACCGCCGGAATTGTAAATGGGGTGTCCCAGGACTTCTCCAGCAAGCTATGTAGAACCGTGTGTGGGGGTAACGCCGTTGGTTCGTGGGGTGTATCAAAGATCTTTAAGAGATCAAGAGTTTCTGCTCTTGGGTCTGGTATTTTTTGAATGGTAATATTTAACGCCTTCCCCATTTTCTCCAGAAATTTTGGGTACGTCAAATCTTCCGGTGGGGAGTATGGTTCGTTCTGGTCAACGTCCGGATCTGATGGGTAACCCGTAGAGGAATCCGGAGTAGGGTTGTTGAATTGGGTGTCTTGCTCGTTATCGGGCGATAGTGGCAGTTCGACAGGTTGGTTGTGATGTGGTGTTTTGTTGGAGATAAGTGGAGAGTATTGTATTGTTGGGTCCAAGGGTGATCGGGTCATATCTTCCGATCCCTGAGGACTTATAGATCTAGGAGAAGGGTCAGCCGATTGTACTGGTGAATGGTTGTCTTCAGTTTCCGGTGACGTAGACATATCATATTTCTTTGTCATATTTTCATAGAAACCCGCTAGGGCATACGATAAGGATTTGAAGGCATCTCTTGTATTTGGAGACATGCTCTTTTTTCCTTTTTTAGAGGTATGGGATGTTGAAATTTTTGCTTTCAAAATTTCCGATGTTGGTTGAGGCGTAAGTAGCTTATGGGTACAGGTTTCTATTGGTAAAGCTTTTTTCTTTTGTAAGGGTTCTTGTAATGGATTTACATTATCCCGTGTCCTGGAATTGTAAGAGAAGTCAGAGTGACATCTCTCCGAAGAGGAGGACGAAATAGCACGAGAGTAGACCTCTCCTTTGTCGATGTCAGACTGGAAATATTCAATTTCCTTTGACGGTTGCGATGATGTAGTATTCATTCTTTTACTGTGATTTTCCGGGGAAGTTGGTGAATCGGTTCGCGCCGTATGCGCCATGTCCCGGCTTGCTACGTGAGTCGTATGCGCCGTGTCTCGTCTTCGCTTATGCACTGTAATGTTTCGTTCCGTGTGCGCCGCGCCGCTCCGCTCCGTGTGCGCCGCGCCGTTCCGCTCCGTGTGCGCCGCGCTGTTCCGCTCCGTGTGCGCCGCATCTTGTTGGTCCTTATGCGCCGCGCCGGGTCGGTTCTTATGCGTCGCGTCGGTTCTTGTGCGCCAGATCACAGCGCGTCACTGGCATTTCAGTAGGAGCGAGGAGTTGTGCAATTACCGGCGCAGTACGAGGCGCATTCTTTGGCGCAGAAGTTTTTGCGCGCTTTGCCTCTTTGTGAAGAACGGGTCCCCGTTCTGATAGTCGTTTCGACTGATAAGACTCGTCCGAGTCTTTCTCTTGCGGGCACTGACCTTTGTGGGAATGCACTGAGATTTTAGTAGTTTGTCTCGCGGGTACTGAGGGCCTACGCTCCTCTTGCCACTTACGTTTTGTGGGTCTATCTGAGCCTGTGTCTGTTGACAGTGCTTTCCGGCCTTGAGACGGGGATGTAGCCACAGAGCTCACCTGGGATGGTGATCGTAGGGAGCCCATGCGCTCCGCTCGAATTCTACGGGCCCTTGGTGACATTCGCCCACAGGAAACACAGCTGGTTATATCATGGTCTGCCCCTAGACATCGGTAGCATTTGTCATGTGTGTCTGTTATAGACATCACCTTCCCGCAGCCGCAGGGTTTAAAACCAGATGGTCGGGTTTTTTGTTGTTTTTCTGACATGATTTTTTGTACTTCTGAGGTCTTGAAGCTCCGCGTGCGTCTCCCGCGCACGGAAAAACAGACTGAGGAGAGTCGTTGATCCAGCGCGGGAACACACGCGCAGCCTCAGAGCAAAGCTCTGACCTCACTTTGGAAGCTCCGCCTCCTGTGCCTGACGGACAGGTCTCATTACAGCAGGGCTAATTCAGCCTGCTATCGACGGGAAAACCTGGCGTTCAACCTTTTTCACTTACGGCAGCCGCAAAGACCCTGCTTTTTTTCAGCACCGACGGTCCCCCCTGTCTGACGTTAACGGGAAGCCCTGGACAGCAGGAAATCACCATTGCAAGAGAAGATGGGGAGGGCAGGCGCTGCTGCTCTGGAAGGAGTGAGGCAGGAAGAAGTGATGATCGGGCCCCCATCACGAAAACCAACGCCGGGTTTATCAGCATCCGTTTTCCTTAGCCAGGAAAACCAATGCTGATAAACTCGGCCTCGGTTTTTGTGATTGGCCCGATCGTCAATTTTTTTTTTTTTTTACTTTTATTCTTTTTCCGATGCGCACATCTATTAACGCCTGCTCCTGGCAGGCGTTAATGGTTGTCAGTTAAATGTACGTCTGAGACGCACATTTTTCTTTTTGCATTGGGAGTGAATGCCTAATAGCCTCAATTCACATGCATTTGCACATGAAGAGCGCTATTGCATTCACTCCACGTTAGACGTGAGTTAAATAGGCGCTAATCCCCTTATTGCATTAGGGGATTGATTAGTGCCTATTCTACCCGCATCTAACTGCTTGTTAACGGTGCGCTCGGCTCAGTGCACCATATTGCATTGGCCCCTAGGATTTATGTCATGTCATTTCTATCATAAAATTCAATAAAAATATATATATATATATATAAAAAGAGAGGTTTGGAAACGTTCCTGGAGGAAAGGTCCAGAAAACATTATTAGCCAGGTAGATTAAAGAAAGCTATTGCTGTTATTGGCAGTGAGTAACAAGAAATAGATTTACTTTTTGGGATCTGTCAGATTGCCATGGTTGGAGACAGGATCCTAGCTCTGACCCAGCATGGCATCTCTTATGTTCTTGAGATCAGGACTCTGCTTAGGCCCTCCAGGATATTTAGATTTACCTTTTTGTTCATTAGCACTTTGGCTGCATGCTTCAGGTCATTGTCATGCTGAAAGGTGAACTTCTGTCCCAGTTTCAGCTTTCATGCAGAGGGCAGCAGGTTTTCCTGTAGGACTTTTCTGTACTTTTCTCTATTCATTGTCCCTTTTATCCTGACAAGTGCCCCAAGTCCCTGCCAATGAGAAAAATCCCCATAACAGGAAGCTGCCACCACCATGCTTCATAGTAGAGAAGATGTGCTTTGTCAGGTTTGTGCCAAATGTTAACACATTGCATTCAGGCCAAAAAATTATATTTTTGTTTCATCAGATCACAAAACATTTTACCACATGGCTACAGTATCCCCTTATACATTTCAAATAGGATTCAAGGTGGGCTTCTTGAGTAATGACGTCTTTCTTGCCTCCCTGCTATGCAGGCCAGATTTGTGACGTGCTTGGGGGATTGTTGTCACATGCACACTTTGACTAATCGTGGCCATGAAAGCCTGAAGCTCTTTCAAAGTAAACCATGTAATTAAAAAAAAAGGTGCCAAACAAAAGAAGTTTAAATGCTTAGATACAAACTTTAACACATCTTCTTCAGTGCAAGGATTAATTATTCCACAACAAATTTTTAAGGAACTTGGTATCATAACTTTTGGTGCTTATATTTCTATCGATTGCCTCTTGCCCGCAATGGCACCCACCATATCTTTTAAAGTTGCCATTGGCCTCTTAGTTACTTCCCTGATTAACCTCCTCCTTGCTTGGTCATCCAGTTTGGAGGGAAGGCCTGATATAGGCAGATTCTTGCCTTAACCATGCTCCAAGAGATATCCAAGGACTTTGCAATTTTTTTATACCCATTCCCAGATCTGCGACTTTTCACAACTTTGCCCTGGAGTTCTTTAGAAAAGGCAACAGCATGTTAGGAATGATCAGAAAAAGAACATCCACACACATCACCATATTCAATATGTATTTTATTTTTAGTTTTCGTTCACCACTAAAGGATAAGTTACAATTATAAAGCTATTCTTATATTCAAAGCTGATACAGATAGAATTGGACATGATTTATCACATTTACCAAATAATATTTATTATAAAACTATGTTACCGAACCATTATGGCACCTGTTTAATTGATATAATTTAAGACATTTAGCAACATCTCCGAAGAGACAGAGACAAGATGGAGGCGGTCCAGAGAAGGGTGACCAAAAAGGTGGAAGGTCTTTATCGAATGACTTTGAGGAGAGATTGAAGAATCTAAATATGTACACCCTGGAGGAAAGGAGGAGCAGAGGTGATATGATACAGACTTTCAGATACTTGAAAGGTTTTAATGATCCAAAGACAACGACAAACCTTTTCTGTCGGAAAAAAATCAGCAGAACCAGGGGTCACGGTTTGAAGCTCCAGGGAGGAAGACTCAGAACCAATGTCAGGAAGTATTTCTTCACGGAGAGGGTGGTGGATGCCTGGAATGCCCTTCCGGAGAAAGTGGTGAAGACCAGAAGTGTGAAAGACTTCAAAGGGGCGTGGGATAAACACTGTGGATCCGTAAAGTCTAGAGGACGTGAATGAATGTGGAAAAAAGGATTTGCATTCACAAAAAAGCGGGGAGTAGCTTGCTTGTTACGGCAGTTACTACCCCAAACCAAATAAGCCTGATACTTCACCTTCAATGCATATCCAGCATAACTCTCTGCTTAAACAGCAGGGAAGAAAGTCTGATACTTCACGCATATCCAGCATAGCTCTCTGTTTCAACAGCAGGGGGAATGAAGAAAAGTGGATCTATATACAGACAACCAACAAGGACTGAATTACATAGTCTGGGTAAACAAATAAACATGGGGTAGCTTGCTTATTGCGGCGGTTACTACCCTTAACTAATTAAGCTTTATTGTAAACCAGTGGTTCTCTTAATTGATTTTACACTTCACTGGGTTAGAGATATGCCTACTATATAAAATGCACATATTTATTTTATTTATTTATTTTGATTTCTTATATACCGACATTCCTGTATGAAATACAGATCACACCGGTTTACAGTACAACAGAACGGTTGTGGGTGGGCGATACATTGAACATTAAGTTAAGTTACATTAAACAAACATGAGAACATTCAAAAGGAAACAATTGGGAGAGCCATTAAACAGTCGAGCATTAAACATTGGGGTATTAAACATTGGAACGTTAAAACTTTAAAGCATTAATCATTAAACTTTATATTAAACATAGGGTTAGAGTTATAAATACTAGTCTACATCTGCTCGCAATCATATATGTGCATATATTCCGCCGTGTACATTTGTTAAAGGCCCGGCGACGCGCGTAAGACCTGGGGCTTTACTAAAGGGGTGGGAAGGGGGCGGGGCATGGGCAGTCCGGGGTGGGGTCAAATGCTCCAGGAACAGCAGCTATTTGCCACTGTGCCAG
Organism: Rhinatrema bivittatum; assembly: GCF_901001135.1. Classification (NCBI taxonomy): domain Eukaryota; kingdom Metazoa; phylum Chordata; class Amphibia; order Gymnophiona; family Rhinatrematidae; genus Rhinatrema; species Rhinatrema bivittatum. Next base: position 568,818,853 of record NC_042615.1, read on the forward strand.
GGATCACGCGCCGACAGTTGGCCGGTGCGCACAACTTACTTCAGCCCCAGGGCTGAAGTAAGTTTTGGAATAAAAGAAAGAAAAAAAAGGTAGGGGGGAAGTGCAGGGGAGGTAGGGGAAGATGGGGTGGGGGGTAGGGAACGGGGGAAGGCAGCTTGGCTTGGCACGGGCTCGGCGCATGCAAGGCACAATTGTGCGCCCCCTTGCGCACGCCGACCCCTGATTTTATAACTTGCGCGCACATGTTATAAAATCAGGCGTACATGTGTGTGCGCGCGCACATGTATGCCCGTGTACGGCTTTGAAAATCTACCCCTTAATGTGTCAATTTGAAGGTACCTGGCTAGAGCTTTGAGTGTTTAGGATTTCTACAGAAGTACAAGGGTTTTTATACTGTGGACACTTACCCAAACAAGCTAGTTCATGTTTTTATTTCTATTTATTTATTAAAACATTTAGTTTAAAACTGTTTTTATTATTTTGTAGTAATAACATAATGGAAGGAGAGTGGTGTTGTTCTGAGCCACTACCCAATAAGAGAAACTGCAGTTAATACAAAAGACTATCTCCCCCCTAACCCACCCTTCCCTCCCGCCCCCATAGTCTCCCAAGCAACTTGGAAGGTCCAGTGTCCACTTATGAAAGCATAGTCATCCATCAGGCAAGATGGATAAATAACCTCAGTCCGGAGAAGTCCACACAAAATCACTCATTTAGAATAGAACTGCGGGCACGCTGTGGGAGAGATTGTAGGTAGACGTCCCACACATCCAGAAAACGCTTCTTGTGGCGTGGCGAGAGCCGCATTGCTGCCACGTCCAGAAGATGCTTGATACGATGAAAGCAGTTGCGCCAGGTCCAATAGGATGGAGGTGACGGGTCTCGCCAGTGCATTAAAATAACCTTCTTCCCCACTAAACAGGCTTTGTGAATAAGTAATTGAGATCCCAAACCACGAATTCGTAGTGGAGAAATGCAACCAAAAAGTAACCACAGGGGTGAAACAGGAATAGGGACCCCTAGTAAGGTCTCAAGATATCGAACCATCTTAGCCCAGAGATTATGGATAGTAGGGCATTCCCAAAAGGCATGAGATAATGTGCCACGGGCATTCTCACAATGCACACATGCTGGGGACAGTGAAATTTTAAAATGAAAGGACCCATTGTGCCGAAATATAACTCTGGCGCAAAAATTTGTATTGCATTTCTCTAAAATAAGAATTCACTGAGATTTGGGAAACTCGTTTGAAACAAGCTTTAATTATATTTGCAGTGACCGTGAAGACCCCATCTCCATTCCATCTATCAACTAGAATGGAACAAGTGTCCACGACCGTCAGCTGTTTAAAGCGCTTATAATACTGTGATAGTGAAGGCGCTTGCTCCTTTTTCAAAGGGGAAAATGGCATCAAGAGAATGAAAATGAGAGGCCTGTCTAATGGAGGGGGGAGAGAGCCCACATAATGTTGCAGCTGTAAATAAGGAAAAACCTCTGCAGCAGGAAGGGCATAGTGCTCCCGAAGTTCAGCGAAGGGCAAGATTGTACCGCCAGGAGTCAGGACATGTCCTAACAGGTGAATACCCTTAGCACGCCATCGCTGATATACCGCTGTTTGGGAACCAGGGGTAAAATCAGGGTTCCCCTGGATGGGGAGAAAATAGGCGCAGATACGCGGGATCTGCAACAGTCGCGTGAGCCTAACCCAAGAGGTCTGAATGGGTCTGGTAAGAGCATTCTGCACTAAAAACGTGGGCAGTGCGGCAGCCGGGGCTTGCAAAACAAATTTGAGAGAAAAGGAAGTGGTCAACTCCCCATCCGCAGAGAGATTGATAGCAGTGGACCTATCCAACAGTCAATCTCTCATCACACGGAGGTTACTAGCCAAGTTATAAAGAGCTAAATCAGGGACTCCCAATCCCCCCGTACCCCAGTGTTCTCGCATCCACACCAGAGGAACGCGAGACTCCCCCCCCCCCCCCTCCCCCCCGCTAGTAGAATCGACGCTGAGCCTTATCCAGCTGTCTTAATTCTACAGTGCGTAGCTGCAAAGGCAAATTCTGAAAAAGGTATAACCATTTTGGCAGAATGGTCATTTTGAAAAGATGAACTCTGCCTCCTAGGGATAGGGGTAAAAGAGCCCAAGTGAGCAATTTATCCTGAGTGTGCTGCAGTAGGGGAGTCACATTGAGTTTGTATAAGTGTGAAAGCACACGGGAGAATAATGATTCCAAGGTATGTAAACAAGGGCCCCGCCCATCTGAGGGGGAACTCATCTCCCCAGGTGTTTCCCAAAGAATCTGGGAATGCTAAGGTCACAGATTTATTCAGATGTAATCGAAGGCCTGAAAAAATCCCAAAAGCCCAAAAGATCTGGAAGAGAGATGGAAGAAACTTCCGGGGGTCCGTGAGAAATACTAAAATATCATCATCAAATGCGGTGTACTTAAAAGTGGATGATCGGAAGCGCATACCCTTAACTGTTTTTGCCATTTGTATTTTTTTGCAACAAAGGCTCGAGCTGAAGGACAAACAGAAGGGGAGAGAGAGGGCAGCCCTGCCTAGTACCCCTAGTGATCGAAAAGGCCTTAGAGTTTGAACCATTCGCTATGACAGTAGCTTCAGGAGCCTGGTAGAGAAGGCGGACCACATTTAGGAACAGGCCTTCAAAGCCCATCTGCTGCAAGACCCAAAAGAGATAGTCCCTTTCCACCCTATCAAATGCTTTTTCAGTGTCAAAACTAACAGCGAGGAAGGGGGCATCCATCTGCTGACACATTGTCATAGTTGCCAGCACCTTACGTATGTTAGTCAGGGCATATCTCTTCCTGATAAAACCCACCTGGTCCGTGCCAACAAGGGATGGAAGTATAGCAGACAGACAATCTGCCATGATTTTGGCAAATATCTTTTGATCAAAATTTAGCAAGGAAATAGGTCGGTAGGATTCAGGTGCTAACGGATCCTTCCCCTGATTATGAATAAGAGTAATATTAGCTGTGTTAATGTGGTCTGGAAAGATCCAGTTGTGGACAGGGCAGTAATGACCTGTATCAAGGGGGGGCCTCACCAGGTCCAAAATACCCTTATAAAATTCTGCACCATACCCATCCGGCCCAGGCACCTTAAAGGGCTTTAGCATGCCTAATAACTGAAGTCACTTCATTTAACGTAACTGGCAGATTTAGGAAGGTTTGCTGGTCTTGGGTCAGGTGGGGGAGACGCAGTTGTTCACAGAAATGGGCACATGCCGCAGAATCGCAGCCCTCGGAGGTATAAAGAGTACTGTAAAAATCTCAAAATCAGCACAAAATGTTAGCTGTAGCGATAAGGATCTGACCCATCGGGGAGCGTATAGCTGGGTCATATCGAGATCTGCGGGCTGTGCGAACTAGATTAGCAAGCATCCTATCCGCTTTATTGCTATGCTGGTAAAGCTTGTACTGATAATACAAAAAACTTCTGAGCCCGCTGGTGTAGCAGAGTGTTAAGATCCCCCTGAATCGTCAAATACTGTACCCTGGCACCATGAGAATTGTTACTATTCAACAAGTCTTTAGCCCTATTCAGTTTAGTAGTTAACATCAAAATTCTATGATCAATAGCCTTTTTCCGGTGAGCCATATAGGAGATAATATCGCCCCTTAATACAGTCTTGGCAGTATACCAAAACAAAACTGGGATCTCCACATGTTGGGCATTTAAAGTGGTATAATCCAACCAGCGGGCCTGTAAGTATTCTTGGAATTAACATCATTAGCTAAATAAAATGGAAAGCGCCACCGAAAATTGGTAGGGTGACGATTCTCAATTAGCAAATCCAATCGTACCAGTGCATGGTCGGAGATTATAATTTCCTCAATAGTCACTGCCCCTACCTGAGACAGGCTACGCGTACTGATGAGAAAGTAATCAAGGCGAGATAGAGTACCATGGGCACGAGAGATATGAGTAAAATATTTCTCACCTGGATGCAGGATACGCCAAACATCCACCAAGTGCAGAGACCGCTCCAAAAAGGAAGGGCCCTTCCCAAAGCCAGTCCTTGATCGCGAGGGGGAAGATCTGTCAAGTTGATCATCCCGGATTGTATTAAAGTCCCCTCCTAACAGCAAACAGACTTCCTCATATGGTAAAGGCAATTTGTATATCTCCCGGTACAAGTTAGGGCTGTAATTATTGGGGGCATATATATTACACAGAATCACCCTAGTTTGGTGCAGTTCAGCCACCAAGATAATATAGCACCCTAGAGGGTCCTTAATTGTGGAATGGACCCAGAGAGGTACATGTTTATTAATCCATATGACTACTCCCGCAGATTTAGAGGAACCAGAAGCATAATAGACCTCCCCACCCCAGGATCTACTGAACTTATCATGCTAAACATCAGTAAGATGAGTTTCTTGTAAAAACGCGATATTCGCTCGCTTGCGTTTAAGAAGAGAGTGTATCTTGGACCTTTTAATAGGTGAGTTTATCCCACAGACATTACTAGAGAGATATCAAATGTACGCTTCCCAAAAAAGAACCAAACAAATTCTTCGGCAGCGGAGGCCCTCCCAGCCGGGACCTCCAGCCACACAGTACTAGATGACTGAGTGAGAAACAAGTAATAGAACAAACCTGATGAAAAATCACAGAGTGGACCTGAACCCTACATCCCCAAGACCCCAAAACCCCAGCCTTCCCCAAAACACCCCCCCTCATAGCTTCGCAAGCCCTTTTGCGATAGCATATCCCTGATATAACCTGGAGAACACTGCCATGCTGGCATATCCCACCCCCCTACCCCACCCCCATCTGCATCAGTATTAAATAATTAACAACAATAAACTAGTTATAAAAAGACATGGCAAAAAAATAGACATCATATCAACAAGATTACCCAGAATGACTTATGAACAGCCATGAGAAGATAATAAATATTAAAACATTTAGATACCGCATTATTTACAATTGTAAGTGGCTTATCATAAAACATAAAAGTCAAACATTTATCAACAAAACCTACCGCACGAAGCAGAAAATGATCATATGCATTCTTCCAAAATGAGATGCACAGCAATAAAAAGCAGCCTACAGCATAGCTTGAGACAGACCAGGAAAATGGTTTTCTAAATAAATATGTCTTCAAGTTTTTTTTAAAAGATCTTGAGGCATGATCCTTTCTGCAGCGAGTCCGGCCTGCTATACTATAACAAGTGGCCTGTTAAAGTAAACAGCTTCTCTTGAAATTTGGCGAGTCTAATGAGACGTACAGATGATATATCAAGTAAGCATTGGCCGGCAGCATGGAGATTCCTCTGTGGTCTATAAATTTTGAGTAATGAGCTGATGCACTGTAATGTCTCCTCATTCAAAGCTTTATGGATTAATGTAAGTATTTTAAATGATATTCTTGATTCAACTGGCAGCCAATACAAAGAAAAGAGAAATGGTGTAATATGATTGAATTGGCCAGATCCAGTGAAAACACAGGCTGCTGATTTTTGAATGACCTGCAGAGCATGCAAGGTCAAAGCTGGAAGAGCCAAATAAATTACATTGTAATCATGTAGTCCTGCTAGGACAACGGCCTGGAGGACAGTATGAAAACCCTTGAGATTCTTCATCTTCTAAGGAATTCTGGAATATATTTTTCACTTGTCTATTGTGGGGTAGCATGGAATAAACACTGTTTTAATGTATTTTACTTCTAAGCTATAAGGCAACAAAAGGTGAACATTTTGGATGGGATGTAGACTTTCTATAGCCTCTGTACACTGAATTTCCAAAGGAGTTATATGCATGTAAAAGTAGCATATATTGTAGCAATATTCAAAAACTAATTTACCTGTGTAAAACCTTTTGAAAATTCAGCCCCATGGAGTAAACTTTCAAAGGAGTTACACATATAAAAGTAGCAATTTTCAAAACAGTCTTATTATGCATGTAAGTCCTTTTGAAATGTCCCTCCTAAGATATCAACAAGGTAAAAAGATGGCACAGACTTTTTTTTTATCCCATCTCCCAACCTGGTGACTGCTGTGAAGTGATCCGCTCAGTATGATCCCTATATACCTTCTCCCACTTTAGATTCCCATTTAACAACGGTTTCCTCTCTGCCTTATTCTCGTCACATTGTGACACAGTGCTCCTGCAAAGTGTTTAAGGACAGAGTAATGGCAATAGTGAAGGGACAGAGAGGACCATGGACCCCACCAAAAAAAAAAAAATGAAAGGAAAGTAACCAAGGAGAATCCCACACAAAGCAAAAGTACAAAATCTGACAAGCCTTGTGTAAAACGAGGATGAACAGAGGAGCCCAACTTCATCTTTCCTATGCATTCGAGTTCCGCTGCTTTTGCCTCCACCACATCCACTGTTACATGAATGCAGCATCTTTCCTATGAAGACATATTTCTCTGCGTGACTGCTGAGTCTATCCCCCCCTCTGCTCCATATCAAATCCCATGTTCTAGAACTGTTTTTCTACTGAAAAAAAAAAGGTTAACTGGTTACTCCACTGAAGAATTTTAATGTCCGTGGCAAAGCCACCAAAGAGCACAGAAGCACATACAAAGGATCCATACCAGGGATAATCAAAACCAGCTTTTATTAATTTTCTATTTAAAATGGACTGGAACAGTAAGAAAATGAAACCACAGGAAATATATAGTTGGTATCCACGTAGCAGTCACAAGTTCTCAGTACCGGTTTGCAGACAACCAATCACAATTAAAATGTTGCTATTTAGTTGAAGCCTAAACAAGCACTTCTATTGATACCTGCTTCGGATCCTTACAACCCAGATGTTTTTTTTCCTCTTCTTCATTAAAAATATATATACATTTTCTTTTTTTTTTTTTTGGTTAAACAGGCACTTCTTTGCAATAATAAGAACATGGCAGACACAGCATTGTTGTTTAGATTCTCCTGAAGGGCAGCATAATTACCCAAAATGTGCTGGATGAATTATACTCATTCTAGAACGTTACAGTCAAAATTTGTGCTTTATAGAACCTGCCTGAGATGACCACATCTTTCTTTTGGCATAAAGGCTTTAAAAAACAAAACACACACACATATATATATATATATACTCATATACATATACACACACACAGGCTGCAAAATCTCCTATGGTTTATAGAACGTTGTATCTTCATCTTGGATTCTGTTCAGGAGACGGTGGGCTGCTCATCGGCCATCTCCCTGCTCTGCTCAAACAGCAGCCATAACTTATAACAATTTTGCATTTTATTATTATTATTTTTTTTTTTACATTTCAGCAGCTAGGACCTTCTTTTGTCTCTGAGAAAAACAAGCAAGCAGATCAAGCAAATGGTCACGTGCATGAGTTCAAATGAGGCAGAGAGGTTTGAATTAACATAAGAGGGCCACCCCCTTGAGATTCCCTTGAAATGAACTGGGGGAAGGAGGTGGAGAAAGCATTAATCTTCCCATTTCTTCTTTGGAAGGCAAGCCAGCTACAGATTCCTGAGATGAGGAGGAACATTCCTCACATCAGTTCCCACTGGAGAAATTGCCCATTTTGTTTTTTTGATTTTTTTAAAACATGCAGACAGCATCCTCAGTTCAGATTTGCCTCGCACATTTGAAAACAATTTCACAGACTCACTGAATCATCAACTCGCCTGATGGTACCACGGCAGCAACAGCATCAAATATTTATCAGTTCCACTGAACACATTAAACCTCTCTTGTTCTCTCAAACACATTAAACCTCTCTTCCAAAAATAATAAACTTCAAACAAGGCGTTGGCCTACAAACTCCCCACCCCCATCAACAGATGCAAAACTGAATTTATATTGCATCAATACGACATTACAAAATAACAGCATTGTAAACATAGATGAATAAACCAATTAATTGCTTTGTTTTTGCAGACGTAGAATTATAAAGCAAGCAGAAACAAATTCCAACATCTTTGTAATTAAGCAATGAAACCACAACAGAGCTTTTCATGGCAAGATGCAGGCAGGGTGTGTGTGTGTATATATATATTTCTAAATTTTCCCTTTTATTTTTTAAAATAAAACAAAACCCTGTAAAAACCCCAAACAATGTAGCTTTATAATACAGTAAATGTATTTTTCCCCTCTAAAATTGAGTCTTTTTAAAAATGAGCCAATCATGCCTCCGAGGCTTGAAGCAAGAGACCAAAGAATTTATCTTGATGAAGTGATGTTGAGAAGGCAAGTTTGGAATGACTGAGGGAGGGGAGCACCTTAGAAGGCACAGAGCCCCTAGTTTTCATCACAGTTAATACTTACAGTGCTACAGGCCTCTGCTGTATCTTTTAGCCACCAATACCGCTTAGCAGGACATGGAAAGCTACATGGAGATGTAGCTGGTAACCATCAATATCACTTAGGGAATCAACAAAACAAGCAATGTTTATATTTTGTGGATAAATTGTGCAAACCTTTGAAAAACACGCTATATCAAGGTAAAGAAAAAGCCTTCAGTACTTACTGATTCTTAAAACAAATTCCTGGGAAGTTCATTTATCTCACGTGAGCCAAAAATGACATTCTCAAAGCCAGTTCTTGAAAATGAATTGATTAAAATTGCATTTTCATCTACGCTAGTTAGTTTTACACAAATATAAACTGCTATATCTGTTTGAATTTCCAGACCACGAAGGTATTTACAATCTCAGATTTACAGGAATGAAGAAAAGTTCTGGAGCATGAAAACCCAGAGTCATGTCATGTGATATTTTCTCATCAGACCAAGGACCAGTTTTGAGGGGACCTTGGCCCTGCTAAGCCCCCAAAAAGACAGAGGTACATAACTTCTAAGTTATTCTTGCCTCCTGAGAGTTCACTGCAATATCAAATCCAGATGTGCTGTTTGAAAGTGACAGGGCATTAACAACAAAATTTGTTTTGTTTTGACTCATTTTTGGATTGGAAACATCCAAACCAACAAAATTTAATTGTTTCATTTTTTTCCATTTAAAAACAAAAAAGCTAAATTTTTCTCCATTTAAAAACAAAAAAGCTAAATGCGCCCCCGCCCCCAGCAAAAAAATGAAAACAAACATGTTTTTCTGCAGCTGGCTTTTGAGTCATTGTAACCACATGCATTAATAAGTTCTAGGCCGGGGTAGGTAACTCCAGACCCCTCAGTGCTGCAAGCCTGTTAGGTTCTCAGGATATCCACAATAAATATGCGTACGATAGAAGCAGTGCATGCAAATGCATCTCATGACTATTTTGTGTGGATAGCATGAAAATCAGACCCTGGCCTGGGCTTTACAGAGGATGTCCAAAGCTGGACATTATCAGTTGTTCACTTTAACTGCTTCTGTGGCTGAAATGGTTCCAAACTGACTTTATACAGTTGGGTTTCTGCCTGTGCTTCCAAACTGGTCATGGATAGCGGTTCGGCAACAACAGGTTATATTATTTTAAAACAAACCATATTGTGCTACACTTGACTTTAATGCTGTACACAAATGACTACTGCACAGGGAATACAGAACTGAAAGAAAACCTTTAAGGCCCAATGCAGATGAAAGATGAATTAAAAAAAAAATACAGGACTGTTATCCAAAACTCTGTACTCATAATCTTGAGTATTTCCTGTTAGGTGGGCCTTACCAGATTGTAATCGAAGATCAGACTAAAGCTATTTAATAAAAGCAGGGTATAACTATGTTGTTTTTATGACCACTTATGGAAACCCCCTGAACCTCACCTGATGGGAATCTCATGGATTCAGAGAGAGGTCTTTAGGATCAAAGAGGATTTCTCAACCCATCTTTAGCCCGGTCACAGACCTCAGGGTGTGTGTGTGTGTGTGTGTGTAGCCCAGAGAGAGTGTCAGAATAAAGCAGGGGCTCTCAACTCAGGAAACACCCAGCCAATCTAAGTTTTCAGGATATCCACACAATGAATATGCATGAGATAGATATGTATGCAGTGTCTCCACGGTATGCAAATCTGCCTCATGCATATTCATTGTGGATATCCTGAAAACCTGACTGGCTAGGTACATCCTGAGGACTGCATTGGGCACCACTGCCAGAGCAGACCGCCAAGAAGGTGACACAAAGGCAACATACTGGAAAGATTTCTTAGGTCAGAGGAGAACACAAGAGTTTCATAATCTTAGACTTAAGTTCATAAATGTGTGGAAGGCAATTTAATTTTTTTTTTTTTTTTTTGCAGTTTTCTTCAACTTAAATGTAAACCATTTTTCACTTTTTAAAATTAATTTCTCACACACAAGCCATCCAAAAACAGGGGTTCACTCAAATTCTACAAAAGACCATTCCAAACAGAATGTTACCACTGACCTATTTATAATAATTCACTGCTTGCTCTTGTTCCTAGTCTAACAGACTGGTTCTTGTTTTAAGAGGAAGGGTTCAGCATAGGATTTGCAAGCAAATATTCCCGAGGCTAAAGGATCTCATTTGAATAGTGCCAGTCTGCCATATTTCCAGAGTACTACGCGTTGATCTGACTTCCTTCACACAGATTGAATTTCTTGAAGCAGTTCAAGTGCCAGCTTTATTTGCCTTTGATTTTTTAATCCGAGAATACTAAGACTGTGTGCAGTGCGGGCCAACATATTGGAAACTTCAGAGGCCGTCTCCGCTGTCTGAGTCATCTGGGGGGGGGGGGGAGAAGGGGAGAGAGAATGAGATTGAAACGCCTTGAAATATTATCCAAACAAAAAAAAAAAATGCTGCATTTGGTTCCAAATGCTAATAACTTCAGATTCTACAACAAACAGCAATGGATATCATGTTTTCTATCTACCCCCCCCCCCCCCCAAAAAAAATAAAAGAGCCTGGACCCCCCTGGTTTTAATCTCAATATGGCCTTCTGCCTATGGTTCTTGCTGCTCTAGGAAAGGCAAAGGCGGCAGGACAAAAACAGGAAAGCAAATATAGCCGAAAGGAAAATCGCGTCTGTTCCCAAACAATTCTAAATAGCACGCTCTCATATGCTGATGAGTCACATACAGTTATGTTTTAGAAAAACATCCAGGGCTAGAACACATTCAAGGAGTGGGAAAGGCAAGGCAAGCGCTCAGCCTGACAGCAATGTCTGCAGATGTTATCGGCCGGCTATCGTTAACCAGTGCAGCACCGAGCTCCTGCCTCCCCCTCCACTCCTAGCACGACAAGAGAGCAGCAAACAAGCCACCCCAAGATTTAACACTTAATAGGATCCTGCATTACCAAGGACCGGATCCCGCTGGCCTGCTGCTGTCAATCAGATTTAAGTCCATTATTTCTGATTTTACGTGCCAACGGGCGGGGGCTCTTGGTTTGCTGAGGCTCTGCTGCCGAGGTAACTGCCACAGAAGTTACCTTCTATCACGCCATTGCACTCCAACCCGTGCTCCTCTCTTCCCAAGCAGTTTGCCACCACTAGTCTGTCTCTCCCAATCTCTCCAACCTCACACTGGGGGTTTCACTTATCACCCGCTACCTCTTCAACGGCCCACCCTCTCTCCCTCCCCATGCTACCATCTCCTGCTTCTTTCCACCAGGCACACACACAGTTTCATTTTTTTTCTCTCCTGTTCCGGTAGCTTCTCTCATCTTTTGGCCCTGCAAAATGTATCCTTCCTCTCAAGCTGCCAAGGCCCCGCTGTTGCTTTCTTCTCAGTCAATGCTATAGCTGTACTCCGATGCTGCTGACGGCACGCCCCCATTTACAGACTTAGGTCCCCAACAGTATTTCCACCTATCTAGAGGCCCTCTCCAATCTGCGCAACTCTGCCTCAGCAAACAGGGCGATGCGCTCAGCAGCAGTGGAGACAGTTTGTAATTGTTCCAAGGACCACTAAGTGATTTCTGCTGTTACACACCCAAAACCTTTCAGCAATGTAGTTTTACATGGGATTTGCTAGCATTAAAAGTACGTCAGCAACAAAATAATTCAATTAATTAAAAACACAGATTTTTCAGCTTTACCTATAAACATAAAATTTGACACTTATGGACAGTTTACAAACTAAATTCAAGTGTGATAGTTCAGCAAGCAAATTTGTAGCCTGTCTCTCCCTACTTGCCTGCTGTTCCCCAGCTTCTCTCTTTACCCCTGCCTACTCTCCCCAACTTCTCTCCTTACCCGTGCCTGCTCTCTCCAACTTCTCTCTTTACCCCTGCCTGCTCTCCCCAACTTCTCTCCTTACCCCTGCCTACTCTCCCCAACTTCTCTCTTTACCCCTGCCTGCTCTCCCCAACTTCTCTCTTTACCCCTGCCTGCTCTCCCCAACTTCTCTCCTTACCCCTGCTCTCCCCAGCTTCTCTCCTTACCTTGCCTGCTCTCCCCAACTTCTCTCCTTAACCCTGCCTGCTCTCCCCAGCTTCTCTCCTTACCCCTGCCTGCTCTCCCCAGCTTCTCTCCTTACCCCTGCCTGCTCTCCCCAGCTTCTCTCCTTACCCTGCCTGCTCTCCCCAGCTTCTCTCCTTACCCCTGCCTGCTCTCCCCAACTTCTCTCCTTACCCCTGCCTGCTCTCCCCAACTTCTCTCTTTACCTTGCCTGCTTTCCCCAGCTTCTCTCTTTACCTTGCCTGCTCTCCCCAACTTTTCTACTTACCCCTGGCCTGCTCTCCCCAACTTCTCTCCTTACCCATGCCTGCTCTCCCCAACTTCTCTCCTTACCCCTGCCTACTCTCCCCAACTTCTCTCCTTACCTTGCCTGTTCTCCCTAACTTCTCTCTTTACCCCTACCTGCTCTCCCCAACTTCTCTCCTTACCCTTGCCTGCTCTCCCTAACGTCTCTCCTTACTGTGCCTACTCTCCCCAACTTCTCTTCTTACCCCTGCTTACTCTCCTTAGCATCTCTCTCTCTCTACCCTACTCTCACCCATCTTCTCTCTCTACTCTTGCCTGCTCTCCTCCAGCTCTCAGTTTTCTCCCAGCTTCTCTCCCTGCTGCCCCCAATCTCATAGCCTTTTCTCTTTCTTCTGCAAATCCCCCTCTCATACTGTTCTCCTCTTTCTCCTGAGCCTTCTCTCCAGCTTGTCCTCTAAGTCCTCCCTCACAGCCCATCTCTTTCTCTGTCCATTTCTTCATCTTTTCCAAGCTCTTACAATCATCTTCTTTTGTTTTACCCCAAGTCCCCCTATCTGTTTCTGTTGCCTGGCTTTCTGAAGTCTGTCTCATTCTAGTTTAAGTATTTGTCTAATATTTAATTTAATATTTCTATTCTGCCTTTTGCAGCTGGTCAGCTGCTTCAAAGCATATTACAGTGCAGTATATTAAGTTAGTATGTGAAGATTACATTGCAAGGCTGCTTCAAGGTGAGTTACAAAGTTGAAGGTTAGGGGTTACAATACAGTAAGGTAGATTAGGTCAAGAGTTGGGGGTATCACATTAAAAAGGCATTGCAGTAGAAGGTGAATAGAGATGCATATTACTAGCAAATTTGCATGCAGTGCAATGTATAGCTTTGGAAAAAGTTAAGTTTCTTACCTGATAATTTTCTTTCCTTGAGTCTTACCAGATCAGTCCAGCATGCATGAGTTTTACCCCCGGCTCCCCCTCTCACCCCCTGTCAGCAGATTACTGACATTACCCCTCGTAGGGCATAGTGAAGCCTGCAGCATCTAGTATAACAATCAACACAATTAATGCATTAAACTGACCTCCCTCTAAGAGCAGGGGAGAAACCTGGACACCTAATCTAACTAGGCTCATGCACATTAACAGAACACCACCTGCAAAAATAATGTATACAGCAGGATTTTGATTATACATGGGTGGGATCCTGGACTGGCTGGTAAATCTCGAAGAAAGAATTTTAGCAGGCAAGAAACCTAATGTTTCATTCCTTGTCTCACCAGACCAATCCTGCCTATAAGGTATGTATCCAAGCCAATATCAAACTGAGTAGGGGTGGGGAAGTTGACGATGCTACTCTCAAGACCCCAGTTCCACAAGAGTGATAATACTTGAAGAAAGTATGCAAGGAAGACCACATGGCCACAGGCAATATAGATTACCCCAAAAATCGCCTGACTCCTCGGAGAATGGGCACGAAGCCCATGAGGGACCAAAAGCCCTCTCAAAGATAAGCTGATCCAATAGCCTCTGTAATCCATCTGGCAATAGTTGCCTTAGAGGCTACATTTCCTCTCTCTCTCTTTTAAACTATTTCAAACAATTGACAGACATTACAGCTAAAGAACAGAATATACATCAAGTTCACATAATACAATATCTCTAGACAGACATTCTACCATAAGTCAAAAAACATTAAGGAACACAGATTCCCCCTTTATCTGACTGTTCAATGGCCATTTCCGCAGCTGCTGAGCTTCTCCCTCACTTCTCCAGGTACGTCCAATAGAGTCCCCAAACCTTGTTATAAAGGAATAACTTCTTACACAATGCAAATGTCACTTTTTCAATAACCGTAATATCCTGTACCTGTTTGCATCAATGTGAGAACAGGGGCTGCATCTTCCAGTATGTAGCAATTGTGAATCTAGCGGCAGGTAGAAGGTAATTTCCTAGCTTACGCAAGGAGCTGGAAAATGCCACATCAGCCCCCAGCAAACACAGCACTGGCGTGAGACTCACCTGACATCCTATTATATCTATCATTTTTGCTTCCACCCCATGCCAGAATTCCTCTATCACTGGGCATGCACACCATGCATGGATGTATGATCCATCTTCCCCGCATCCCCGCCAACATTGACGTGACACCCCTGGGGAAAATTTAGCAGAGTATAAAGGATATCGATATGTACATCTAATTAATTTATACATCAACTCTGTGACTACCTATTGAAATTATGTACTTTTTTTGAATATTCCTCCCAATCCTTATCCATTAAACAAATACCCAAGCCCGGATTCCAGGATTCTATCAATTTAGCATCCGTTTCCCTTGCATCATGTACTCCCATAATTGCTCGATATAAAATAGCAATTTCCCTCTTTCCCATACCTACAGCCAGAAACACCTGCTCGATTTTAGAAGGAGCCCGCCTAGTCCACTTCACCCCTTCTATCTGAGACCACCGGGCTTTAAATCGCTCATAACTCTCTGAAGTCACATCTTCCAAATCATATTCAATTTGTAAATCGTGAAAATGTGCACCAACCATCCTCGGTCCCACAGCTGCCCTAAGAATCGTAACCCCCAGACCCCACCAACTATGAAAGTCCATGTGGAAGGTATTTATAGAAAGGGAAGGGTTTTTCCATAACCCAGCCATCGGTGCATGGGTATCTATGATCAATTCTGTTTCCTTAAACAATGGCCCACCATACTCTACGTGGCAATAGTACAACATCAACGCAACTCGTCACGCCTGCTTCTAGCAAATACCAGGATTGTGAAGGGTCCCTCCCTATTAATCCAGGCTCTCAGGCAAGATGCCCAGCAATACCCCAAAAGATAAGGCAAAGCCACCCCCCCCCTTCCTTTTTGGATTTCTATAACACATTTAATTTTACTCTAGGAGTCTTTCCCTGTCAAATAAACAGAAAGCTTCCCATTAAGGTTTTCAAAAATGTTTTTAGGTAAATCCACAGGTATACATGAGCCTAAGTAAAATGTTCATTTTACGTATCCCTTTTCGCCCTGCCCAGGTAATCAGAAGTCCCGACTATCTCTGCAGGTCCTCCAGTATCTTATTGTACACTGGAGTGTAATTCATCCTGTATAAATCAGACCATTCACATGGGATATAAGTACCTATCTAAATCCCTCCCGAGCCACTTTGAAGCACCGTAGGCATTCTGGTATCATTTGCTCAGTAGCTCCACCAGTCAGAAACAATTCTGACTTTTGGTAATTAATCCTGTAACCGGAGACCACTTCCTATTCCTCTAAAACTTTTAAAAACCCTGGATGCCATGCCAGCCACGTCCGTGACATATAACAGCATGTCATCAGCGTATAAGGGGATTTTGTGCTCCTTATGAAAAAAAAAAATGATATTCCCTAATTTCCACATCATCACAGACCACCTGAGCCAACCCCTCTATTGAAAGATCAAACAGTAACGGGGATAGCAGGCATAGCTGCCTGGTGCCACGCCGGATTGGAAACTCCTGAGAAAGAGAGCCATTTGTCAGAACTGTAGCCATGGGATGCGTATATAGCGCTCGAACCCAATTCACAAATTCCATGTCCATGTGAAAAGTCTGCAGTGTCGCAAAGAGAAATGCCCAATTCAGTCTATCAAAGGCCTTTTTGGCATCCAAGGCTACCACCAGGCCCAGGACCCTTTGTGATTTAGCAAGAGAAATAATTTGAAAAGTTCTCCGAATATTTGGGGTAATCTCCCCATGACAAACCCTGTCTGATCAGCTTTCACTAACTGGGGTAATATACCTTCTAATTTCAATTGCAGCACTTTTGCCAGTATCTTAACGTCTGCATTCAATAAAGAAATAGGCCTATAAGACTCAGGGTCTTCCTCCTCTCTACCTTTTTTGTGAATTAGCACAATTGTAACATCTGTCATCCTACACCGACAGTTTGGATTTTCTTTCAAATAATCAAATGTCCTAGCTAGGGGCAAAGCAAGCTCTAAAAAGAAAATTTTTTTTTTTATAAAAGAGTGTAAAGGAAAGCCATCAGGATCTTGACTTTTATCCAATGGAAGCATCTTCACCGCTCTTTCCAATTCCTCAGTCGTAAGGTTTCCTCAACTGCTCATTTTGTTCCTCAGTTATTAGGCAACTGCACCTTTTCTAAGGACTTAGTAATTGTCCAGCATATGAACTAGCATAATAATTCCAAAAAGTCTCATTTATAACCCTAGCATTCCCTGCCATCCTCCCTTCTGCCATCCTTATCTTAGCAATAACTGTACCTCTTGGTTCTACTTTTAAGCAGACGTGCAAGCGTTCTACCTGTTGTTTCCATAAGGCAGATACAAAAAAAGGGCATAGAAAGCAGGCGCTGAACAGTCAGCGCCTGCTTTCTTAATGCGCCCCAGGCACCCCAAGGGGGGGGGGGGGCGCCATGCAATATTTAAATTAGGGGGTCGTGTTAACAAGGAGGCGCTAGAGTCGCCCTTAGCGCCTCCTTGCTAACATGACCCCGATCGGTTATCCTAACTCGGCCGTCTGCTGGTTAGGAAAACAGATGCCGATTTTAACTACGTCGATTTCCCTAACTTGGCCGTCTTAAGTACAGTTTCTTTAGGCATTTAAAACAAGTACAGAAAAGCATTTTTTCCTGCTTTTCTGTACTTGTTTTAAATGCACTCAGTTATTAATGCCTGCTCCAGGCAGGTGTTAATTGCAGAGCACTAAATGTGCGTCCTAGACGCACATTTTTTTTGCATCTGGAGGGAATGCTAACCGCCTCAATCACATGCATTTGCATGCGATTAGCGCTATTAGACAGACTCCGGGTGGGATGCGTGTTGAATAGGCGCTAATCCCCTTATTGCATTAGGGGATTCATCAGCGCCTATTCAACCCGCGTCTGACTGCGGGTTATTCAGTGTGCTCGGCTGAGCACACTGTATTGCATCAGCCCCCATGTTTGTAAAATTTTTGGCATGTAAAACACATTGCCTTCTCTATTTTGTTAGAAGCAACACCAGTGCCCGCCTTTGCACCTCTAGTTGTCTCCATACTTTCTCCCTCCCCACCTTTTTTAAACATCTCCTCTAATATCCTATGATTTTACTTTGCAGCACTGCCTTTAATGTCTCCTAGAGAAGCATTGGGCTATATTCATCAGCAGAGTATTTCACAAAAAGCCTTGAGCTCTTTCCCAATCATCTGAATAAATTCCTCTTGTCCTAACATAGCCACTTTCAACTTCCATGAATGTTCTCTTGGCATATCCTGCAGAGTATCAAATGAAACTTCCACAGGGTGATGGTCCAAGAGGCAGAAAGGCAGTATATCTGCCTCCACCAACCGCCCTACTGTAGAGCCCACGAACAAAGAAAAATGTCTAGACGGCTATATGTCTCATGAATCGAGTAATATGTATAATCCCTCCCGCTAGGAAATTCAGTCCACCAGATGTCCACCAGATCTGCTTCAGTAATCCACCGCCTTAGCCCCTTGTTCTGCTCTATGCCCGTCTGCTTTGACTGATCAACTTTTGGGTCTACACATACATTCTAATTTCCAGCAGTTAAAAGAGGAGTCAACGAAAACTCTCCTGTCATGCACCTCAGTTGTGTAAAAAAGGAATTGTGATTTGTATTGGGGCCATAAACGCTCAGCAGCACAACGGTTGCTCATTTAAAAACCCCTCAATCATGATATATCTACCACACATATCTTTTTGCACTTTATTTATCTCAATAGGCAGATCCTTATGTATGAAGATCCACACCCCTCTACTCTTTGAATTAAATGAGACATAATGCACTTGACCAACCCAGTCTCTACACAGCTTTTCATGCTCCTGATCAGTCAGGTGAGTCTCCTGCAGCATCACAATGTTCACTGAGTGTTTTTTGAGCAACTGAAAAATGTGATTCCTTTTTAACGGGGAGGAAATATGCTGACATTCCAAGATATTTTAATTTTTCAGTCAGCCATGGTTGAACATATTCCATACTTGCCAACACATTACGAATATAAAGGTGGAGGTCAAAGCTGAGGTCTGCCAAACATAAAATGTAAAACATATTTGACATCTGTCTTTTTTATTTATAACCCCTTTCTCCCCCAACAACAAACTTATCATTTGCCCCCTCCCTATATCCTCACCCCCCCCACCACTGACTTCAAGAAAGCCAACTTCACCTTCCAACTCAGCGCCTGGACCAGTGCATCCCTCCCATTCCATTGTGTATCTTCCCCCCTCTCCGCTTCTAATGACCACATCCTTTGGCGAGAGACCCCTCAGGTATGTGGATGCATTATTATTTCCCAGGCATCCCCCCCTCTGTCCCTTCAACCTTCCCTCCCCTCATCCTCTCCTTCAGACCCTCTATAAATCTCCAAATCCAACCTCCATTTCCTTCTCTTCCAAACAGACCACTCACAGAACACATCTTCTCTTTTCCGAACACATCGATACCCTTGAGCACCCCCATCCCCTAGCTAAACAATAGCTCCATTGTTTAAACCCACCACCCTTGTTCAAATTTAACCAACTAAAAACTTCCCTCTTTTCCCCTTTGTTAAACCTCCGCTTCCCTTCATCGCACACCATCCACCTTCTATCCCCCTTCAAAAACCATTTTTCCCTCTTGCATTTCCTTTCCACTATCATTGTCCTTTCACTGCTTTCATCATCTCACATGTCGGAGGCTATGTTCCTAACCGCGCTCCAGGACCCTGAGTAAGGACTCTCCAGCCATCTGAACCCGCTTTACATTGCCTCCAGAATGTGCTCAGCATCAGTCATTGCAAGTTCCCACTTGTTGAAGTTTTGTATAATGAAAGATTCCTTTCCCTCCACTCTCTCTGCTTTTCCTTCTCATCTCCCAGCACCTCCTTTTTCCAAACTTTTCCCCTTAACCCACTCTCCAAGTTAATCCCTGTGTCCGATGCCCAAGTCCCATGCATCAAAAAAATACAAATACAAAAAAAAATACCAAACTAAACAAAAAGAAAAACATATTCCTTGGGGATACACTCATATTTCCACTGTAAATCCCAATCGGTTGCTGTGACCGGCTCTGCCTGTTCCATGCGCTCAGACTGATGCGCTTTCTCACTTAAGCCTTAGGTCAGCCCACCGCATCTCTTTGCCTCGTGCAGACACCGCTTCTCCTGCCCGATCCAGAAAGCCTTGCACTTCCATTGGCGTCTCAAAGATCTTAGCTTTATTATTGATCACCACTTTCAACCTCACTAGACAGAGCACTGCATAGGTAAGAAATTTCTGCTGCAGGGCCCTTTTTACAGTGGCAAAGCCCTCCTTTTCTGTATTGCTGAGAAGTCCTGAAAAAACATTTTCTTATTTTTATAAAGGATCTCTCCCTTCTCTCTTGCGGCATTAAGGATGCACATTTTTTTTTTCAGGAAATGAGTACATCTGCACGATTACAGTTCTTCACCTGCCGTCTGTGCTTGGGGTGGAAGCCAGTGTGCGAATCGCCCTCTCCAGCTTAATTCTGTTGCCTTTTGCCTGCAGCCCTATCACTTCAAGGAGCCACGATCAAAAATTTCAGCGGTGCAGTGCCTTCTTTCCCCTCTGGTAAGCGGACCTCCTTATGTTTTGGCGGTGGTCCCTCTGCTCCAAATCATCTACCTTCTCGGTCAACGCAGCTACCTTTCTTTCAATGCCATCAATCCTACGGCCCTTCTCAGTAAGCGCCATTTCTGCCTCTTCCATTCTCGTATCAATGGCGTCCAGCCTTGCTGACGAATCTTGCACTGAGGCAACTAATTCCGCCACCGTTTCCACTACCACTACTAATTTTTTTATTTATTGTGGCTGTTAACTTAGTTGAGAAGGATTAAAAAAGTTCCTGAGGTTGCCGCAAATTCTTCCCCAGCATTTCTAAAGTGGGCCACTCTTCATCAGAGGCAAGGCCTGCGGCCTGCTCCCTGCCACGCAATACTACCTTGCTGCCACTTTTCGTGATTTTACTGGCCTGATCAGCCCACATTGTGGGCAGTGACTTACAAGGGATATCACTTGACATAATTTTATCCAGAAATCTCACGCTGAGCACCATGGATTAAGAAGGATTTTATGCTGAGAGCCAGGAGCACACATCCTCTTCCTTCAACTCATCACATGATCACATTTCCTATTTTTCGAACGAAAAAAAAGGAGAAACAAATTATCCGACTTCCTGAAAGAATTGGTCTCCTTCAAATACCTTAGTAGAGACGTTTCCATACCAAGGAATACAAATCTTTATAGTCACCCGGAGAATCACTCTTCTTAAATGCGGGAAGCTCTACCAACTGATTTAAGTGAAAAGTGAGATCATTTTTGGCAAAAACAAAGGGACCATCCTGTTTCTGAAAACTGAATATATGGATATCTAGAGGACAAAGACTGAAAAATGCCGATTCCCACCTTCAACATGAGGTCTTTAATAGAAGAACCTCTTAGCAGTTCAAAAGGAGCCTCATATAAGGCTCAAAGTACTAAATTAAGATCCCACGATACAATGGTGGAGAAAGATGTTTTACTCCTTTTAAAAAATATGAAACATCTTGATAGGCTGCTATTGATAAAACCTTGCAACTTTATTCTATAACATGCTATAGCTACTACATGTACAGTCAGGGAATTTAAGGCCAAGCCTCTTTAAAGACCATCTTGCAGAAAGGAAAGAATTATATGAATCAAAGCCTCAAAGGGAGAAAACCCTGCCTCCACATACCTACTCTCAAACACCTTCCAAACACAAATGTAAGCCAGAGAGGTTAACTTCTTCCTTTCCTGTAACAGTATAGTCACAACCTCCGTTGAATAACGTTTGCCCATCAACCGTCTCCTTTCAATAGCCAGGCTGCAAGATAAAAAGGAGCCAGATCCCCTACCATCAACAACTCCCGATGCAGATGATCCAGTACATGATCCAACTTCAAAGGACCTTGCAATCTGAGACTGATGAGATCCGCATGCCATGGACATTAAAGCCAATCTGCAGCCACTAGAATAACTTGTCCTCATTGTTCCTCTATCCTCTGAATGACACACCTCAACATAAGCCATGGCGGAAAGACAAGGAAGTATCCTGTCTGGCCACTACTCCATTAAAGCAGCTATGTCCGTTGATGCCACTTGTCGTCACCGACTGAAGAATTTGATTGCCTTGGATTTTTGTGTGGCCGTGGGATCCCAATCTGGGCTTCCCCACCTGAGAATTATCATTTTAAAGGCTGCGTTCACTAGCTCTCATTCCCCTGGATCCAGGATGACAAAATTAAAAAAAATCTACCTGAATGTTTTCCACTCCTTATACAAGGCTAAGTGTGTTTGAAGATGCTTTTCTGACCACTCGAACAGGAGCCACTGTTGTTGCATTGTCAGAAAACACCCTCACAGACCTGCCCTGTATGAGAGGGTAAAACATTTGAAATATTTTCCTTATGGCCCTTGTCTTGAGTGAATTGGACCATGACACCTCCGCCTGACTCCAAAGACCTTGATCTGACTTGCTCTGACAGTGAGTGCCCCATCTATGCAGAATGGCATTTGTCATTACCACCCAGTTTGGAGACTCCAATGGCACTTCCTTGTTCAGGTTCTAACCTGAAAACCATCACTGCTAACTGTTTCTAATTTTTGCCTCCAACAGCAACCACACCTCAAAGTCTTGCTACTGCACGCTACATGTTAGAAGAGAATTCTGCAACGGACATATATGAGCACACGCCCAAGGAACTATGTCAAATAGTAATGCCATGGAACCCAGCAGTTGCAGATAATCCCAGATGCTGGGTGACTGCCACTTCACTTGGATCGTGAGCTTAGAGATCCTGTCTGACAACAAGTACACTTTGGTATCCTGCGTATCGAAGTATGCTTCCAAATACTCTATGATCTGAGATGGTTCCAATCTGCTCTTTGGAAAATTTATCACCCATCCCAAATCCTGCAACTGAATCATCCTTGAAGTTGCTTTTCAGGTTTTTCCCTGTGATTTTGCTCATATTAACCAGTTGTCCAACTATGAGTGTACCATCATGCCCTCTTTATGCAAGGCAGCTGCAACTACTACCATTATCTTAGAAAACATCCTTGCAGCCATTGCCAATCAAAAGGGAAGCATTCAAGGACTGCAAACTAGTGATACTTTTGAAGGGACAGACAAATCAGAATGTGGAGATACACTTTGTGAAGACTTTAGATACTCTCCTTTTCTCACCACTATAATTATGCAATGAAGGATTTCCATTCAAAAATGTGGGGCCTTTAAGGTCACATTTAGCTTTTTCAGGTCCAGAATGGGCCTGAACTTGCCTTCTTTCTTTGAAACTACAAAATTGTTTTTGTTTTTTTTACATTTTGAGTACCTTCCTTGACCCCACTCCGCCCTCGGTACCAGAACTACTACTTCCAGATGAAGCAGATTTTCCAATGTTGAACCGACAGCTAAAGTCTTCTCTCAAGAAACACATGGGGATCCCAGAAAGGTGGTCCTTAATGGACGCACAAATTCTAATGCATAACTGTCTCTTATTACTAACAACACTCACTGACTGGTAATGATTCAGACTCACACTCCATAAAACTGAGACAGATGTTCCCTTATAGGGAGGATGGGGGACTGAGCCCCTTGAATCTTAATGTGAACCTTTAGATCCACCTGCACCCAAAGTGTGGATATGTCCAGACTAAAAGACTAAGGCTTATTACTACTGTGACCCTTGAGAGAAGTGTTTGCCTTTCCCAGCCTATAACATTTCGCTTCTTTACATTTAAACCTATTGAATCCCCTTTTCTGGGATCCTCTAGGCTTATCCTCTGGCAACTTAAGTGATTTATCTCCATAATGCTTGATCAGCTTTTCAATGTCCTCACCAAATAATTTCCCTTTAAAGTTACTCAACATTGTCTTTAACACAGTATCTGCTGATTACTTACGCAACCAGAGCAAGCAAAGTGCAGCCATCAAGGACGCCATGACTCTAGTTGAAGTACGAATAAGATCATGTAGAACATCAGCCACACAGGCTACTCAACTTTAATTTCTCTGCTTCTTTGAGAGTGGCAGAAGAGTCTCCCACCAAAATTTGCTGCACCCAATGTAAACATGCCCGAGACATGAAACTACTGCAGACTGCTGCCTGAAGAGTTACAACTGCAACCTCAAAGTATTGCTTTAAGACCACCTCTATTCTCCTGTCTAGGGCATCCTTCAGGGCTGTGCTACTTTTCACTGGCAGGGTCATCTTCTTAGCGATGACCCTGCCAGGTATCCCCCTTTGGATACCTAAATTATTCAAAATCCTCAGCAGGCAATGGGTATAATTTCAGCATAGCTCTACCCACATGTAAGCCTACCACAAGGGAGTCCCATTCAGCCTTCCATAAGGTTCTCACTGTTCTGTGGAAAGGAAAAGTCCGGCCTGGCCTGCAGGGACCTCCTAAAATGATCCTACATCAGGCTCCAT
Organism: Rhinatrema bivittatum; assembly: GCF_901001135.1. Classification (NCBI taxonomy): domain Eukaryota; kingdom Metazoa; phylum Chordata; class Amphibia; order Gymnophiona; family Rhinatrematidae; genus Rhinatrema; species Rhinatrema bivittatum. Next base: position 568,842,862 of record NC_042615.1, read on the forward strand.
GGGGCCTCTTTGATCCCAAACTCTGCTAAGGGCTGGGCCAGTAAGGTGGAAAGCTCATCCCTTCTGAACAATCTAAACACTTGGGGATCATCCCCCTTCTCCAGAGGAATTTTCCTTTCCTCTAGGGGCTCCCCTTATTGGCAGCTTTGTTTCTCAAGATCATCATCTAAGGACTCCACTTCTGAAAATACAGATGCCTTATCAGGGTCCTCTTTGTGGTTTAGTCAGGGTCTTTTGGTACCCTCTGAGAATGATCTTCCTTCTTTATAGAGACCAAATTGGTAACAGCCCCTCCCAGTTTCCTCCATCTCAAACAAAATGCTTTATGCATGAGAAGCACAAACTCAGGACAAAAGGGAGAAGAAGATTCCTGCAATCCCAAATCCTAATCCTTTTTCCTGATCTCACCCTCATCCTGAGGCCTAGACCCATTTCTTCTCACTGATTTAAGGTTTGAAGGCCCACAGCTCTCCTGCCTAACTGCTGCAGAGCCTCTCTGCAGGGATAGGTGGTGATGCCCTTTCGAGGATTACAAACTGGTTAAAAGACAGGAAACAGAGTAGGATTAAATGGTCAATTTTCTCAGTGGAAAAGGGTATACAGCGGAGTGCCTCAAGGATCTGTACATATATGTATAAATGATCTGGAAAGGAATATGATGAGTGATGTAATCAAATTTGCAGATGATACAAAATTATTCAGAGTAGTTACATCACAAGCGGATTGTAATTAATTGCAGGAGGACCTTGTGAGACTGGAAAATTGGGCATCCAAATGGCAGATGAAATTTAATGTGGATAAGTGCAAGGTGATGCATATAGAGAAAAATAGCCCATGCTGTAGTTACACAATGTTAGGTTCCATATAAGAAGCTACCGCCCAGGAAAGAGATCTAGGTGTCATAGTGGATAATACTTTGTAATCGTCGGTTCAGTGTGCTGTGGCAGTCAAAAAAGCAAACAATGTTAGGAATTATTAGGGAATGGTGAATAAAACGGAAAATGTCATAATGCCTCTGTATCGCTCCATGGTGAGACCGCACCTTGAATACTGTGTATAATTATGGTTGCCGCATCTCAAGAAAGATATAGTTGCGATGGAGAAGGTACAGAGAAGGGCAACCAAAATGATAAAGAAGATGAACAGTTCTCCTATGAGGAAAGACTAAAGAGGTTAGTAGTGTTCAGCTTGGAGAAGAGATGGCTGAGGGGGGATATGATAGAGGTCTTTAAAATCATGAGAGGTCTAGAACGGGTAAATGTGAATCGGTTATTTACTCTTTCGGCTAATAGAAGGACTAGGGGGCACTCCATGAAGTTAGCATGTAGCACATTTAAAACTAAATCAGAGAAAATTCTTTTTCACTCAATGCACAATTGAACTCTGGAATTTGTTGCCGGGGATGTGGTTAATGCTGTTAGTGTAGCTGGGTTTAAAAATGGTTTGGATAAGTTCTTGGAGAAGAAGTCCATTACCTGCTATTAATCAAGTTGACTTAGAAAATAGCCACTGCTATTACTAGCATCAGAGGCATGGGATATACTTAGTTTTTGGGTACTTGCCAGGTACTTGTAGCCTGGATTGGCCACTGTTGGAAACAGGATGCTGGGCTTGATGGACCCTTGGTCTGACCCAGTATGGCAATTTCTTATGTTATGTTCAAAATGGCCACTGCAGTGACTCTGCTGGTTCCCCTCCCCTGGAGGAGCCTGAGTCCACCTCAGCTACTGACAATGCACTGGGTCTGGCTGCACCATCTGCCAACCTCAGGCTGAATGTCATTGACTCCACCATGGCTACCTTAGACTACCCTGGCCAAAATGTTTTTTTCTACTGTCGCTGCTTCTCTGTATTCACCCTGCCAGGGAAAAGGGGATTTGCTGAGCCTGTGCGCTCCCATGCCAGACAACAGATGACACAGTATCTCAAATCCCAGTTTTGTTTTTTTTCAATTTTTACAAAGTACTGAAAAGAAGGGATACTTCCCTGTCAGTGTGTTTCAGCGCCAGTCCCCAGGAACACTTTTGTTCCCACCAGGGACAAATCTCAAACTCCCCAGCTCAGGGAAGGGAAGGAAGAAAGCTCACTCCTGGAAAAGGAGGGAAAGAAGAAGCCAGCATCATTGGCTTTCAATTACCTACCAAGCCACCTCCCCGCCACTCGACCCTAACTCTACTGGTCAGAATGCCTTAAAGCTAAACCCTCAGGATCAATTTGTCTCCTCCTACTCTTAAGCTGCAAGGATTCAGCACTTCTACCATCTCCTGAAGGCAGAAAAATACTGAGGTGCTGCAAGCTTCACTGTGCCCTATCAGGGTGATGTCAGCAAATCAGAATCTTCTCTGTCTCCATCTACTAGCAAGAGGGCAAAACTCATGCATGCCTGATGAGACGATAAGGAAATCAAGGTTTTCACATAGATCAATTTGTATCTCTCTCTCTCTTTCTATATGTATATATAGTATATACATCTTTATATATATATATATATTTTTTATACACACACACACATGGGGGGGGGGGGGGGGAGTCAATAAATAAGGTGAAATTAAATTGTTTTGATGCTATACTTAAGTCACCTTATTTACTAACTGCCTCCCCTTTATATATGTATAAAACATACATAGACACATACGTATACATAGAACAGTGTGCTGTGGCTGACCTGTAGGTGTGCCGCCATGAAGGGCCCAGATATAAAATGTTCAGCCGCCGGCAGCCTTCATTGTTTCTTTCCTTCCTGCCTGCAGAATGTCCTCCTGCCTGCTGAGGGCGTCACAGAGAGCAGCGCCTATCTGCTGCTGCTGCTGCTGCTTCCCTCTCCGTTAGCTCTCTCTTGCCAGACATGCTGGCCTCCTGCTGTTATCACTGCAGAGGCAAACCGGCAGAGGAGGAGGAAGAAGCAGCAGCAGCAGGTAAGTGCTGCTCAGACTTCTGCCAGCTCAGGAAAAGGAAGGGACAGGAAGAAGCAACAGCTGAATGTGCCGAGAGGCGGGGTTAATATGAATGTGCCACAAGAGTTTTGAGGGAAGAGGGAAAGGAAAGTGATGATTGCCAGAGGCTGAGAAAGAGGGAAGGTGATGACAAGTCCAAGAGGGGCTGGGTAAAGGGACAAGGAAGGTGATGATATACCAGGGGGGGGGGGGGGGGCTCAGAGGGAAGGGAAGAAGGTGATGACGTCAGGGGAGAGGGAAGATTAAGATGATGTTGGTGCCCGAGCGTTAAGAGGGCGAGGGGAGGGAAGAGAAAGTGGTGATTCCAGGGGATGGAGGGAGAGAAAAGGGAAGAGAAGAATGTGATGATGCCAGAAGGGTAGAGAGGGAAGGGAAGAGAAAGTGATAATGCCAGGGAGGGTGGAGGGCGAAGATGGTGATGATGCCAGTGGATGGAAAGAGAGGGGGGGGGCGGGGAGGGAAAGTGGTAATGATGCCAGGGGAGAGGGAAGATTAAGGTGGTGGTGATGATGGCGCCAGAGGGGTGGAGGGAGAAGGAAGAGAAAGTGATGATAATGCCAGGGGAAGGAGAGAGAAGGAAGAGAAAGTGATGATAATGCCAGGGGAAGGAGGGAGAAGGTGGTGATGCCAGTGAGTGAAGGGAGAGAGTCTGGGCAGGGGGAAGGAAAGATGATGACAATATTAGGAGAGAGGGAAGAGAATATGGTGATGATGATGTCAGAAGGTTGGAGGGAGTGAAAAAAAGAAGGTGGTGCTGATGCAAATATGGGTGGAGGGAGAAGGAAAGTGATGGTGGTGGTGATGCCAGAAGGGTGGAGGGATAGGGAGAGGGAAAGAAAGGTGGTAATGATACCAGGTGGTATGGGAGGGAGAAGGAAAGGAAGAAGGTAATGATGCGGGGGGGGGGGGGGGAGGAAGGGAAGGGAAGATAAGGTGATGATGAGGTCGGGGGGGGGGGGGGGGGTGGAAGGAAGAGGGATGGGAAGAGAAGATGGTGCCAGGGGTGGGGTGAAAGGAAAGGGAGAGGGAGAGGGAACATGATGATGCCAGAAATGGGGGGAGAGGAAGGAGAAGATGATGATGGGAATGGTGTGCCATGATGAAGTAAACACTGTGCCGAGCATGCCACAACACAAAGAAAGTTGGGAATCACTGACATAGAAGATGCTGGCAGATAAGGACCACTTGGTGCTCCCAGTCTGCCCATTTGTACCTGCTTACAGTGCTGTCACAGATGTTATTCAATCACTGATCTCCTTCAGCCCTTTCTCCTACTATTAAGATTCCTATGTGCTCAGCCCAAACCGGTTAAAAATGCATTTTACAAACATACTGTGCCCAGAGGTGTGCATAGGAAATCACAGCAGACAACAAACTGGCACATTTTACGCTCTTTGCCTTGCCAAATACATTTTGGGAAAACTTTGGTTTTGGCAAATTTTTCATTTACAGAATTTAATGTTAAAATATTTGTAGAAACAGGCAGAAGAGAGAAAATTCTGAGAAACTGGATGCAGGATGCTGTTGCCCATGCGCCTTGATGGCATTCTGTATGTGTTTCTGCATTGGTAAGGGACTGGGAGCGCAGCATTTTGTTTATCAGAAGTGCTCCACTGTTTGCTACTCATTAAACATCTTTTTCAATCTATTCCTACAGACATTAATTATAGCATAGCCTAGGCAGATTCAAAGTTAACACCCTCCAAGACTAGCCTTATTATAAAAAAGGCACATTCATTTTAAGTATTGGTATCTTGAAATTAGCCAGTCCACCTTAAGGTATTGGCCACAACCTGAGCCGGTTAATTGATTAATGAAGAAAATGATGTCCTGTATTGTCTCAGTAATCTGCTTGAGCAGCCCTGTTTGAAGTACAGACAGGAAGACGCCAGTGCAAGATAGCAAAAGAAGGCATTTCTATTGAGTTTACACCAGTGTTTAATCCAATTGATTTTGGTAGCATACTGCAGTTATATCTGAGATGCATCAGAAAGCAGGGAAAAATAACCCCTTGTTCTCAAGCTTGCCTTTCTCCCTTGCGGGAATCCTTCATGCAGTGAACTCCGATCCATTTTTCCCCTAAGCAGATGCACAATGAGAAAACTGGTACAACAAGCCCCGGCTGTAATTAGGCTTGGAACAGGGCTGGGCTTTGACAAATCTGATTTTGACCTCTGCCATTAAAAACAAGGCCCAACCCTGATCCCAGACATCAATGCACATTCGTGTATAGTTCTGCTCAATACTGGAACTTGGTGCCCTTTCATTTTTTTTTAAATTTGGTTTGTATTTTGAAAGGGAGGGAGGGTGTTATAGAATGTAGAACCTTTCCATTTTCGCTTTTTGAGCTTTGTATAGCACTTCCAATCCAAACCTAATCCAAATGCCCGAACAGAGTCACAAATATGTTTTGCTGAGTGATGGAGACCTTTCCTGACTGCAGCTGCCGGCACAAGATGCCCTCAGTAAAAGTAGGAGTACTGCACCATGGAGCCTTCCTTCCAAGCCCTTCCCCACCAGAGCAATGGCAGTGAAGCAGGCGAGTTAAACCGGGGACGGCCACTCAGATCTGTCCTCCAGCACTTGACTGCGTGATCTTAAGCTGGGCCCTCGAACCCCCTTCTGTGTTTCGATTTTAAACGTTTCTGTGCTATGCCTTCTCTCTTACAGCAACGTGTACACCATCAGCGCCTCATTGTGACTGTTAAGCCTGGACCTCTTACGGCTTGTTTTTCTGTGCTGCTTTTATACAACGAGATTGCAAGCGTGTGAAATTCTGCTCTTTTTTGTGAGGGTGCAGTTTGGTGGTCTAATATTATTCCTTCCAAAATAAAAATGCGATTTTACAACTGAATAAGTGGTGGGGGAGGGGGGGGGGAAGAGTAGTCAAATATATCTAGACAAAAGCAAAAGCCAGAGAGGACTCATTTAAGTGCACAAGGTACAAGAAGAGGAATGCAAATTCTTTCCATTTTCCTAGTGTTTCTTCCCCAAGTTGTCAGTGCCTGGCTGCTTCACACATCTGCACTTAGGTGAGGTCATGCGTATGAAGTCTCTCTGACAGCTATACCCACTGCTGCATACTCGACTCAGGTTTCTTGCCTCTGCAGTCTCTCCTCCAGCCTCACTGCTATGCAGAGAAGAATGTACAGGAATGCTGTAAAATTAGGTTTAAGGCTTACTTTTGTTTTAATTGCCTGTTTCCTACATTCTACTTTATTTTTATTTTTCTCCAGTACAAGATGGAATCTGGTGCAAGGGGCTTGGCTGGAAGTTTTTCTATCTAACCTGGATAATGAGGTCTGGGTGTGCACTGAGGGTCCAACACCGCTCCCCCCCCCCGGACGTTGGGGCTATCAGCTGATTACACGACGACACTGAACTTAAACCTTCTCAGAGATTTTACTTTCCAGGTCTCTACCATATCTCGGCTGCATGAAAACATCTTGCGAGACTGTCAGATGTCGGTGGGGCGAGGGAAACACAGAAAAATTATAAGAACACAGTGCGCTTCTCTTTTTCTCCAGGCCGAAAGCATGAATTAACTTACATATGCCATAAACTCTTTGGCAATTGTATGCCCTCTTGAAGAAAACAGCAGATAGATTATAAGGAGGTGCTGGATAATCCGGTTAGTGGAAGGGTGACGTGTGCTAGCCTCAGTGCTGTCAACGGCAGCCAGCAGCTTGGGCACGGAGAGGGTGGGGCTGCAGGAAAGCATCAGCAGACGATCAGACGCTGTTCTGGCTTCCACCTGCAGGGAAAATATGTTTAAAGGATTAGTGAAGGGTGGACACATATGGGTGCCTGTTTCATGTGACTTGTTTCCATGCCAGCTAACGCAAAAACCTCTGGGCAGGGTACAACAAAACACCTACAGAAGTTTAACTTTTTTTTGTTGTTGTTGTAAAGGAGTAGGGTATTTCACATTCAGCTGACCTTGCTCGACACAAACATGGATTGGGTGGAATTGAAATATTTTTTGACTTCCTTTGGGTCTTGCAGATTAAGCAGTTAGGGCACCGTGCCAGGATTTGACCTTTTATAATGAAAGGAAAGGGAGTCGGTGCCTCTGAAGATACAGGAAGATTCTTGCATTGTGGAGAACAGAACAAGAGGGCTCTGGAAAGACTGGTTTCAGCATCTCAGCAACAAATCAATTACACCGCTCCATACAATCTGACCTCAGCTGATAAAAATTCTCTAAGACCTTTACTTTCCTCCTCCTGCTGCTTAGCTAGGACTTGTGCACTGTACCTTCCCATGCCTCTCTCTCTCTCTCTCTGTTCCATAACTATGACCAATCCACAAACATTTCACCGAGTGAAACAAAACAGCAAATAAAGTGCTTCATTTTCTACACAGCAATGGGGAAAATTTGATCACAGGCAGCGCATTAATAACTAGACAATGCCATTACTGTTGTGTACGATGCCAGACTCCGAGTGTCACTGCGAGGCATAGCTCCACTCAAGGAGGCCGAGAGTCCACGATAAGACCAAGGACGCTCTGCACAAGTAATGCAATGTGGAAACAAATGCAATTTACAGATAATCCATAACTAGATTCACTTCTAAATGTAATTTACAAAAAAATAATCCCTGCCCTTCGACGGTCGGTATTGAAGCCCTGGCTTGTTATTCTGGCAGCTCAAAAACAAAGATGCCAAATTCTTTACTAGAAACCAAATCCTAATAGCTGTTCGATCCTTTCGGTGTCAAGTTCGGTGCATAAGCAATGCTTTGTTAGACTGGTGCTGACCGAGCATGCAGTGCCTGCATGAATCATACAAAACGGATGACTTGATGACAGAAAAGTGAGATAAACCGGAATCAAAATGTGTCATTTAGTACCTACGCTACCGATGCGCAGCCTGCAGAGGGGAAACAAAAAAATGAACGATGAGAATAATGCCCATTTAAGAAAATCAAATCTGCCTCAGGAAGGAACAGTTCTGAAAATCAGGGTAACTAATTTCAACAATATTACATTCACAGTGCACAGCTACTGGGGGAGGGGTGTGTGTGTGTGGGGGGGGGGGGGGGAGGGGAGGGGAGGGGAGGAGTGTTTAAAAAGATGCAATTTCATAGTAGATCCTATGATTTTTCTGAGTGGTTCCCAAATGGTGATGGGGTGGGTGGGAGTAGAGGAGTTTTATATAACCAACAGGAGGGGCAGCTACCAATGATGCACAACCAAAGTGTCCAGTGATTCCAGTACTCTGCAGATACACTGCGGGGGAGAATCACAATTACACATTCAAGGCGGTAAAAACTTGAAGAATAAAACCTACAGCTGTGCTATTTAACCAATTCTAGCTCTTGAGGGCCACAAACCAATCAGGTTTTCATGATATCCCTAATGAATATGCATGAATACATTTACATATAACGGAGGCAGTATGCATGCAAATCTCTCATGCATTATTGGTTAGGAATATCCTGAAAATGCAAGTGTTTTGCGGTCCTAGAGGACTGGAGTTGTCCACCTCTAGTTTAACCTGTAATGCAGGGCTTCCCAAACATTTGCTAATCTGACCCCAATTTAGCACTTGAAAATTCACAGGCCCCCAGACAATCACAGCAAATTAGTAGGGGTGCAGTCCCCTTCCAACAATCACTCTATTCTCATTCTTACTGCACGCCAGTTAATCTCTCTCTCTAGTCAGTCTTCCCTTTCAACCTCAACCCCTTTTCCAAAGGACTTCCTCTCTCAACCTCTGCCCTTCCCAGCTGTTCCCCTCTCACATTTCCCAGATGCTCTCACATATCTGGCCCATCCCCTCTCTCTCTCTCTCTGACCCTCCAAGTCTTTCTCTCTCCTTCCCCCAGTTGATCCCTCTCTCACCACAGCCAACTGATCCTCTGCCGTTCCCTCCCTCTCACCCCATTCCCCATCCTCATCTCCTCCCCTCCATTCCTTCTTTCACATACTCCCAAGCTGATTGCCTCTCACCCCCAGCTCCTCTTCATACACTTCTCTGGTTGATTTTGTCATTCCCCTGTTTTTACCCTCCATGGCCAATCACTCTCGCTGATCCAACCCTTAAACCCACTCCTGCATCTGATCCCTTCCTTCAAACAACCTCTCCTGTAAAAACATCCCCCTGACCAGGTTCTGCAACAACATTTTCCTTTGCGTCCTAGGCCAAAGGTGGATGACAACTGGGGGAAAGAGAGGGAAGGCTTTTGACAAGGGCAAACATTTTTCTCAGTGATTTGTGAGGAGAGAGGAACAGAGGCAATTTCCACTGGGCCTGTGCACACGCAGCCCCTCCCCTCATGGCTGTTTCCAAGCAGGATGGTGATCTGCAAGCAGCAGCAGGTGCATTAGTAATGAAATTCAGCGCAGGGCTTGTGAGCCACTGCAAGTTCACAGAACCTGCAGCGGCCCTAAACCTTCCATATGGAGGGCTTCCTGGTACCACAAACTCGTGCGAGGGCAGGGCCTGTGAACACATTCTGGCTCACAGGTCCCACATTAACTCATGCTATTGCCAGCTGAGGCGCTTGTCACCCCTGGCTGAAAGTTTTGTGACCTCAGTTTGGGAAGCCCTGCTGTAATGCATTTTAAATGTGTCCTGTAACACTTAAAAGTTGGTTTCAGCAAGGATTTGTAATGCAAATCTTGCAACTCTTGCCCACTATCACTCTTTCTCGCCTCCCATTTCTTTCTCAAATTCTTGAAAAAGCTTTTCACTCTAAGCTCTCATTTTACCTATCATTTATTTAATTTGCTAAGATCTAATTACCATGCCCTGTGCTATAAAGATCAAGGCACGATGAAATCAGAAAAACAGTAATAAGCAGAACACAACTCAAAATAACAACATTATACATCAAATAAAAATAATCAAACCCCTCAAAAACTAATGCAACAGAGCCTGAATATAGTTTGTGGTAATACTGCAGAATGGGACAGGTTTCTGGGGAGTGGATACGGGAGGGATGAAAGGGGAGGATTGAACTGCTGGATTCACGTTTTGGATGCTTGTTGTGCTAATGCGAGGCAGAAATGCCTGTATGTTTGATTGTTTATCTGCCTCTTTCCTAATAAACAAAATTTTGTTAAAATCCAGGCAGATGGAAATCATTGTCACTCACCTCACCAGTGCTTAAGTCTCTCCAAAAGCCCTTTCAAACTTCTCAAATCTCCTCTGGTCCCTTACACTCCATGGAACCTGCTCTGCTTCTCACCTGGTTTAAGTTCTCTCTCTCTCACCCATCCCTATCCTAGCCCTGGCTCATATCCTTCCAGGTTTAGTTTGACATTGTCACCCCCTCCCCCCCTTTCCTCTGTGTGCCAGGACTCTTGGTCCCCTCTCTCTCATTGCTCATTTCTTGGTGCCATTTCTACACCAATGAGACACAAATCATTTTGTCCGATTCCATTTCCTACTTCCACTGTATGTAGATCCAGCAGGTGGCAAAGTTCAGCCCTCTTTTTAAGAGTTTCAGCAGGTCTCTTTTTCAGGACTGGATTCTTATCAGATTACATTTGCATATGTCCAGTTAGTAAATCTGCATATTTTGGTTATCCTGACCAGCTGCCTACTCTTGTAAAATTCTTTTTTTTTTTTTTTTTGACTCTGCAGTTTCTTTCTGCTGCTTTGATCCTCCAGCTCAGTCGGAACCACCTGGGTGTTTTGCAGTTACCAGAGGATTTTTCTTCCCTATTTTATGTTATCCTGATACGTCTAGTCTGGGTTATTGCAGTGATGCTCCTGGGGTCAGGGACCAGGTCCCAGAGCTCCTTCCAGAACTCTGCAATCATGGGACCTGAAGCCATGTACTGGATGTCAATTTTAAGCAATGACGATGACTCCACATCATCTCTGGCCCCAGCCGCCCCAGGGAAGGGAAGACCTGACACTGGGTTTGAACTGGGGAAACTTTTCACATGGCAGTGCACAGCACAACACTGCTGCTACCGAGCCCACCTGTCTGTTACAATTTTTCTACTTGCCATCTCTGCCTGAATTCACGCTCACCAATTTACTAACTGGATCAAACCAATACACCCCACTTCCTTCATTTACCTTCCCTCATTCCACTTAATACTACCATCTCCTTTTACTCTCCTGTGCAGTGATCAACTTTTCACAGAAATCTGATTCTTCTCTTTCTCCACTATCTTAAAATCCTGACATTTCCAACTCTTGGTACTACAGAAAATCCATCCCTTCCTCTCTTATTTAATAGCTCTATTGCTAATCAATGCCCACTTTTTCCAGGTTTGATTGCTAATTTCCCTCTTTGCTACATCCAGCCTCTTTAGCTTTTAACTGCTTGCTTTGCTTTTCTCACGCTTCTCTTCTAAAAGAACTATGATGGCTTCCTGTTCACTTCTGTGCAAAGTTCAAAATGCATTTATTCCATGCTCCACAGCACTGCTTCTCCCCTGTTTAGCATCCCTCACACGGTGCTACTTTCCTGCATGCTGCTCCTGCCTTTCCTCTCAGGCTCTCTCAGTTCCCTCTCTTCTTTGCTCAGTTTCTTGTCACTTGCCTCTTCTTCTTTAGAACCATTTTTCATGTAGGGCCCTGATTCATTAAAGCCTTCTCTCCCATTCTGTATCTAAGGGAAAATACCGTGATGAATCAGGCCCTTAAAATCTGCCTGCGCTTTTGGCCTATCTATTTAGATCTGAGTTCCAAAACCATCTTATCAATCTATCATTGATCTTTCTCTTGCCCATCATGCTCCTTCCTTGCTTTTGACCTTCCTGATTTTATGAGTTTTGGACTGCTGTACTCAGTTATGGCAACTGCTCTATGGATTTGCAATGCTTGACGCTTGATGAAAGGTGAGCTATATATAAACTATATGCCATCAACCAATATTAATCTGTACTGAGGAACACTCAAAGTTTCAGAAGTCAATGTAGCTGGCATTGTGTATAATTTACTGTTAAATCATTGTTTTCCAAAAGGTTTAAGCTGCTCCCCTCACCCCAAATCATTCTTTTCAATTTTTAGGGAAGTTATGTTAGCAACAGAGTACCCACATTACTTCACACATTGCTGGATCTGATTAGACAAATGACATCATGGACTCTGCCTGAACCATCAGATCTTACTGCACCATTCCAAACACGGCGGACAGAGGGGTGGGCATTCCTATTTTTGATGTGCAGAGTACACACAGCGTACTATTTTCTTATAATGGAGCTCCATGACTGCCTCTTTCTTTGCATTACAATAAGAGCATTTCCACACATTTATCTTTTACTTGAATCAGCAGTTTGCTCCTGCTCTTTTATGCCTCCAGCTCAATCAGAACCGGGGATGGGAATTGGTACCATGAGCCTTCATTTGCAATTACCTAGGGAAATGTTTTCCCTATTTTATATCCCCCCCTCCACCAACCCAACATATATAAGAGAGAGTATGGTCATTGCAGCAGTGGTCTTGGGCCAAGGGACAAGCACCAGGTCCTCCTGCAATCACGAGCCCTGGGTTTGGGCACTAGATGTTACCCTTAGGCAATGATAACTCTCTCCCCCTGCCTCCAGGGGCACTAATGGATGCTGCTTTTCTAGCATTCCCAATCCCAGACCACCCAGAGATTGGAAGACCCATCTCAGGGATCTGCAAAGCAGTAAACAGAACTTCCACCGAGCCGCCAGGTCGGCCCTGTTCCAAATGCATCAGTGGTTTTGACACTATAGTACAGTAAGACTAGTCTTATCATAAGCTCCAAGAACATATTGAGAGTGGAAGTCAGTGAAATTTTCCAAAAGTACAAAAGATTTTCCCATTTTTCAAGTCAATCCGGGTCAGGTACAGGCAAGCAAGGCCCATCTAATGGAAATAAGAGAATTTCAAAAGATAGGCTCTCCCACCTCTGATTACAGTAATATACCAATCAATAAGGCAGTGCACTCTGAACAATGTACTCATCCAGTAAAGCACCTCTACTAAATGAATCAGATGGAAGCATTTTGTTCCATATCTTAAAACTTAATAATGCGGTAGACAATACTGAAAACAGCTGCTGCTGCTGCTGGGAACTACCAGAACAGCACAGCCACTACCCACCAGTATTTGAGTCCTCTGCTCACTCCCATGAGGATTATAGTAAAATGCCAGAAGCCACAGCAGGGTATCTGAGGTTTCAGTTTCGGACGTCAGCAGCAGCTCTGCAGCGATATCGATCCAAACTCCAAAATGAATTAGTAAAAACCAGTGCTCAAAGAGAATCCTGTGAGATCTGAATTGGAATCAAACACATTACTGTTGTGAAAACTGCCAAACTGAAAATAAATCAATTAGTCACATATGTGCTCTGCCAATTTGTGCATGACATAAAACCAAAGCCTAAGTCTAGTTTACTTGCTAGCACTGTAATTAAGGGTGCAGCTGAACTTGGTGGTAGCTTTTTTGCAGTCGTGGCACACATCTGTATTTTTCTCATCATAAGTTTGTAAGTCAAGCTGCATTTTCTATCCAGGCTCAAGGACCACCGTCATGGAAACAACCACAAGTTTTTGGTAATGTTACCAGCTGCTTAGCATGGCTGGCTTGCTATAAGTGGGCTATAAATGTTTTTAAATAAATAAATACTAGAACTTGTCAGTTGAGCCACTTTTGATTTTATTTTTTTTATTCATTAGTTTAACAGATTACCTTTTGTATAATAATATTAAACACTCCCTCTGACACATTTCTGGTCCATCATAAACTCGCTCTTTCAACAGAGAGAGAAAATTCCCTTTAATATAAGCAAACATATTTGTAACCTAATGGTATTAATAGTTCAGCAGGTGAGGCTAACTGATCTGCAGTTTGCAGCCTCCTCTCTGCTCCCACCACCGCTCTTCTCCAATCCCGTGGCACCACTCCCGTTTCCAGGGATCTATTGAACAGGTCAATCAGCAGGATCCGCCAGTACATCTCCGAGCTCCCCTCAGTATCCTGAGATGAACCTCATCAGGCCCCATGGCCTTGGCCTATTTCAGTTTACCTAGCTCTTCCCAATCAATCTCTTCTCTAAATGGAGTTTGGTCTACCCTATCCCCCCCCCCCCCCCCCCCCCCCCCCCCCCATCTACGGTCTTATCAACCAGCAAGGGTTCTTCGTCAGGGTCTTCTTTAGTGAACACCGAGCTGAAGTTTTGTTTAATATTTCCATTATTTCTTCATCTTTCGCCATACAGTGCTCCTCATCAGTTTTCAATTTCACTATCCCACTTGGGGTCTCCCTTCTTTCTCTGGTATATCTGAAAAATGTTTTGTCACCTCACTATACCTTTTTGGCAATCCTTTATTCCACTTGACCTTTTATTTCCCGTTTCCTTTCTTCATCTCCCTAAGACATTTTTCCTTGTATTTTTTTTTTAGATCCTTTATACTTCTTGAATGCTGTTCTTTTTGCCTTTTTTTTTTTTCAGCCGACTCCTTAGAGAACCAAATTGGTTTCTTTTTCCTCTTACTCTTGTTTACTTTTCTAACATATAGATTTGTTGCCTTTGTAATAGCTCCTTTTAATTTGGCTCACTGTTGTTCCACCTCCCCCATTTTCTCTGTCTTCCAGGTCTTCCTCCAGATATGTCCCCATTTTGACAAAATCTGTATTTGTGAAATTCAAAACTCGGGTCTTTGTGTGACTTCTCTGTAATCTATTCACGATATCGAACCATACCATCTGAAGATCACTAGTGCTCAGATGAGGCCCTACCCGAATAGAGACATTATCCCTATTAGTGAGCCCTAGATCGAATATCACACCCTCCCCCTCATGGTTCCATTACCATTTTTTTGAGCAGAGCCTCTATAAGGACATGCACTATCTCTCTACATTTTGTAGATTCCACAGAAGGGATGCTCTAATCCACATCTGGCAGATTAAAATTTATGACGAGCAACACTTCTCCCTTCTTTACCACCTTTTGGATGTCCTCGATCAGGTCTCTCTCCAGTTCTTCTGTTTGAGTGTCAGGCCTTTAGATCACACCAGTAAAAATGGAAGCACCATCTTATTTTTTTTTTTTAGGATGGTCTATAATGCTTCTTCTCTACCCCACATCCCTTACAATTCAATTGCTTGGATGTTGTTTTTGACAAAAAGAGCTACTTCTCCCCCTTTTCTGTCTTCTCAGTCCTTCCTTAACAAGTTATAGCTCGGGATGGCCGTATTCCAATCATAAGACTCAGTGAACCATGTTTCTGTAACAGCAACAATGTCCAAGTCTGCCTCTGTCATTAGAGCCTGCAGGTCTGGGATTTTATTGCTCAGACTACAAGCATTTGTGGTCATAGCTTTCCAGCTGCTCTATTTTTTTTTTGATTTTTTTTTCCCCACTTCCTAAATTGCTGCTTGGGGTTGACATACCACTTTCACTGGTCACCTCCTGCCACCCCTGCTCCCTAGTTTAAATGCCTGATAATGTATGATCTGAATTTTTCACTTAGAATCCTCTTTTCTGTCACAGATGAATGTAGGCCATCCTTACAATATAACCTTTTATTGCTTCAGACAAGGCCTCAGCCTCCACCGTATCCAAAACCATTTTCCTTACACCTGGTTTTGAGCCAGGAATTGAAATTATCTATATGGCATAGCCTTTCCTTTCCCTTTCAATGAGCAAGTAGTACTTCAGAAAAGGCAATAATCTTTGCCATGTGTCTAATCCTCTTCCCTAGATTTTGGAATTCCTGTACTTCAAGGATACCATTTCTAGCAATATCATTGGTCCCCAGACGGATGACAACACCGATATCAGAATTTCTACTTTCTTCTGCGATTGCATTGACTCTCTGGTTGGTAGTTGTACTGGCTGAGGATTCTGGAAGGCATTTAACTGTTGCATCCCCATCAAAATGGTTTCCCAAATTGGTTCCTCTGATGACCAAGTCTCCCAGGAGAAGTAGTATCCTCTTATAATATTTAATAACGCTTAAGGGTTTCTGGGTGACTTCATTCCTTTCAAACATCAATTCTATTTTTGGAGCTTCTTCATTATCTACTGTAGACAAGGTATTATGTAATGTTAACGTTGGGGAGAGTGTCTCTTCATCACAAGCCTTATTCTGCCAGAGCTCACAGTAATCCATTTATTCAATACTAAAAATTGCAATCATGTATTTCATATGCAGAAATCTGAAAGGAGTGATATGCAATAGGTGGTGAAGATCTGATTGGACAACAGCCAGAAAAGAACTTGGGGTGATAGAGTCGGATGATCTCAAGGTAGCAAAAAAGTGGGAGTTAGAGCCAGAGGGATGCTGGGATGAATAGGGAGAGGCATAACCAGTAACAAAAAAAGGAGATAATAAATACTGCTTTGCAGGTCATTGGTGAAGTTAGCATTACTTATTTCCCACAAAATACAGTTCATAACATATTATGGCATGATAGTGGTTACAAATTAATTTCATGTACTCCTAAGCCAGGATATTATGGGCATAGCTGACTAATGTTTTTGGTAGGTACAGTATTGTTCAGGAAGAGAGTAGCAGATAAAAATGAGCCCAGTGGCATTGTTAAGGTTTGAATCCTGCTATCGGTGATCCTCTTTGTAAGGCCTGCTACTAAACCTCCTCCTGGCATCCAAGCAGGAAAGTTGATACATGTGATATTTTGTGTGCTACAGCGAATGCATAATCCTATTGACTCATAGTGCCCATCATTTTGATCATGAGCTTTTAGCTCAGTAGTGATCACCAGAAATCCTATTTCCAATGACTGGCGATTATTGCTTTGGACAGAGAGGATTGATGGTATTTAGGGAAGCAGTTTTACTACAGGCATTCTAGTTAAATCGGCATTCTTTTTCTAGGTTTCTACCATGTAGTTTAATACATTCCAAGGTTGAGATTGTCAAACATGTTTAAAATAAAAAGGGTACAAAGGATTGTTATGACAGATATGTAATTATAATTTCCAATGTTAGTGTACGAAACTGCCATTATATCATGATTTCAAAGACTGGCAATGTTGCTACAACTTCAAAAGATGGCATGATTTTTGTGCATTACCAGGAGTTTTTATTTTTTATTCAATTAAGCATGTATTTGATATAGATGTGAAGATTTCTTAACTTTTGAATATCCTTATTAACAATTAACTCTTGTGCTGCCAAGACAGGGTCATTTCTATCTGCTCGATTAGCATGTGTATTAAAAGGGACTTTCTAGCAAGTGATGTATCAAAATGCTTTTTGCAGTTATCAGATTTTAAAAAGATAGTGCTGGGTGGTACATTTACAATAAATTTTAGAAAGAACTAGAATGTGTCCACTAAAATTGTAAATGAGCAGAACCAGACTGTCTAGTTTCTTCGTTGTTACGACTTGGCATCAGAGTTGTTTGAAATAATTAAGAAATGTTCAACTGTTACCCAGTCAGTCTTCTGTTCTGACAAGAACAATTCTAGACTAACGAAGAGATTTGCACATTTTTTTAAGTTGCACTTATCAGAGAAAGACACTTAATCCTTTATACAGATTCAGGGAAAGACAGATTGAAGAAAACATTCTTTTTCAGTATTTACAAATTAAATCTTTTTTTTGTCCAACAAAAGAGCTATGTAAAATTAGACAGTCTACAGTGATGAGCAAATTGATTTCCATCATAGATCTAGAATTACAATTGACCCTTGAATGTTGTGTACTGTATGATCTTCTGAAGAAGCCATTGAATCTGGCACAAATGGAATCACCAAAATGTATAGCCTTAGCTTGGACAGAGGACTATGCTTCTGCTTAATTAAGTTAATGACAGAAGCAGACCACACAATTCTTTAGGAAACAAGCAGGTATACAATCAAAGGCAAAATGAACATATTTGACAAAATCTGAAATATCCATATTGGAGAATGAGATTACTACCAATTGAAAGTAACAAATCCAAATGTATGGACTTGTACTCATGAGTTCTTGCCATTGACTCTATAATTTAACATGATTGCGTAATCTGTGATTAGGAAATATCTTTTATGATGTGAAGATAGATGCTTAACTGTAATGTCTTTCTGTTAGCTACTGACAAATTACTGTAAAGTGCTGTTTCATGGAATATATAAGAATGCTTTATTGATAATATAACAAAATAAATTAAAAACAGAGTAAAAGAGGATTGATCAGTATATTAGGATACCTCCAAAAACACATTACTAGAAAAAGGCTAGGAATCCCTTGTCCCTAGGACAGGTGAAGATTTCATTGGTCTCTACTTAAAGAGTGGCTTATTCTTATCAAGGGATGGAAATTAAACCAGCCAGGGAAACAATACTGCTTTATTTTTAGAGCTGGATGGAAATGATTCTGAGGAAAGGGAGAAGCCCTTTTGAGAAGTTTATGTGAAAAAGAGTATTGGCAATAGGTAAGGGTTTGGGCAATCTGACAGTCTATAAAAGGGGCAATGAGGGGTTTTGAGATATAAAATTGTCCCTCGAGCTCTCACTGGTCAGTTAGTTCTATTCTCACTAAAGTAAAGTAAAAATTAGTTATTGTAATGTGACTGCCATGGAGTTGAGCATCATAGTTCTATTATACACCAAGTCTCTATCAGAAACATATGTTTGAAATACTGTTTTGTTTTGGTATCATGACCACAACATTGTGTTTTAATGCTTTGCTTTGCAACCAGTACAGAAGAAAGGGGCTACTTTTCGCTTCATCTACTCTCACTTTCCACTCAACCTATAACCCTTCACTCTCCCCAAGTTTTTCTCTTTTCTTTGTTTCCTTTACATTCAAGTGTTCTCAACCTGTTCTCTCTCTGTTCTTTTACTTCTAAAACTCACTCCCTTCCCTGTACACCAGAACACATGAACTCCTCATAAAGGCCCATTTCAAAATCTACATCATTTGTGATGCATTTCACTTCATCTCTCCCTAAACCACCTCCCTCCCCTTGCTAATACACTCCACACCTTCATTGCCCTTTTCCATTCACCGCTCCCCAGACATCTCATTCATCCTGTGCCTTCATCTCTTGGATTTTATGCCTGTTAGAGCATGAATTCTAATAATCTCTTATTCCTGTTCCTGACCTATTTACACACACACACTATATCAGTCACCGCTACCTCATACCACTCCAACAAGCAATAACATTTTTTTGTTCTTTTTTTTTTTTTTATGAGTAATAGTCTTTTGCTGGATATGGTGATGTGTGTACTACATAGAGCCATGTAACCCATGTATATAAAAAGAAATAATGCTAATGTTGCTAGCAGTTGTTCATTGTAATGAAAATGTTTTATTGTAATACCATTCTGTTTTCTGAGGAATAGGTATAATTCACTGTGGCTGTTTTACTAGAAGCTCTGACAAATGTGAGGAGATGACACGAGTACAGAAGGCATTTGACAAAGTTCCTCATAGAGGCTCCTCAGGATATTAAAAAGTCATGGAATAGGAAAGGAGGGGGAAGGAAAGACATTTAAATATCTCCAAGGAATAAATGCACAGGCCTCTTCCAACTGAAAGGAGGCTCTGGAATGAGAGATCATGAGATGAGGGGTAAACTCCAGAGAAATCTAAGAAAATATTTATTTACAGAAAGAATGGAGGAGACATGGAATAGGCTCTCTGTGGAGCCAGAGATAGTGGAGATGAAGCTTTCTCAGAGGACAAACAGGATGACATGGTAATCCCTAGCTACAGACTGCCCCAAATGAAAAGCGGGAGAACAACAATAACAAGTGCCAACGGGTACAATAATATTTTTGTTGACAAGTCTTTTTTCCATTTTATACTTAGCTTATGAGGGGATACCCTGGAACAAAAACAGATAGCCTTAGGAGGGAATGTAGTTGGGTTTTACACCTCAAACATATTCTGCAAGATAGACTGGTCACACTTACAGTCATGTCGGTCATCTCTATCCAAAGGTAGTGAGATATGAATATGTGGAGAGAAATCCACATTGCAGCTTTGCAGATTTCTTCCATAGGGACTGATCGTAGGTGAGTCACTGATGCTGCCATGGCTTGGACAGAGTGAGCCTTGACATGGCCCACCAGATTGAGGCCTGTCTGGGCATATCAGAAGGCAATGCAATCTCCTAGCCAATTAGATAAAGTCTGTTTAGCAACAGCTATCCCCAATTTGTTGTTATCAAAAGAAACAAAAAGCTGGGTGAACTCTCTATAGGCTTCAGTCAGCTCCAGGCAGAGGCCAAGGATCTTTCGCAGTCCAAACTATGCTGTGCTTGTTCACCTTGATGGACATGTGGCCTGGGAAAGAAGGTTGAAAGGATGATTGACTGGTTAAGATGAAATTTCAACACCACCTTAGGCTAGAACTTAGGATGGGTATGCAGGACCACATTATCATGATGAAACCTGGTATAAGGTGAATAAGTCACTAGAGCTTGGAGCTCACTGACCTTACATACTGAAGTGATTGCCACCAAAAATACAAACTTCCAGGTCATGTACTCTAGGTCACAAGAGTGCAGTAACTTGAAGAGAGCTTTCATCAGCAGGGCCAGTACCATGTTGAGGTCCCAAGGCACAAGAGGCGGCCTGAAGGGAATCTTCCACTGAAGCAGGACCCCTCATGAATCATGTGAACTAAAGGTTTTACAGAGATGGGTTTTCCTTCTACATGATGGTGACAAGTACCAACTGCACAAAGGTGAATCCTTACTGATCTGGTTTTAAGACTAGATTCAGAAAGATATACAAGGTATTCAAGCAGTTTTTGTGTGGAGCAGGAGTAAATATCTAGGGACATTTGCTCACACCATAGGGCAAACATTTTCCATTTAAATCCGTAGGACTTCCTAGTGAAATCCTTTCTTGAAGCTAACGGAACTCGAGACACATACTCAGATAGATCAAGGGGTTACAAGGTCAACATTGCAACATCCAGGTCGTGAGTGCTAGGTACTTGATGTTTGGATGGTGCAACTGCCATGATCCTGAGTAATGAGGCCTGGGGAAGTTCCCAGCCTGATTGGTTCTTTGACGGACATCTCCCTAAGAAATGGGAACAAAATCTCGGCTAAAAGGGGATGTGAGGGAGTGTACAGAAAACTCCCTCAGGCTACCTTAAAAGATCGGGCACAGTTGTCTCGCCTGGACCTCCTTATGGTTGAGACCCACAGGGAATCCTGGGTGAAGGGAGGAGCCTTTCATCAGAATATATGACTTCAGGGCCTAGAAAGCTAAAGTGGGCCCCAGGGCACAGACATGTATAAGAAGACCTGCTACGTTTAAGGTTTGAGAGTGACATTAAGACCTGCTTTCTTTAAGACTGGGACTTGCCTGAAGTCAAGATGAGCTGCCTAAATTATTTGTTTTGCTTTGCACTGCACTGCATTAATTGTGAGAGACTTGAACTCCAAGGTGAGTTGTCTGATTCATTTGCTTTTCTCAATTTCACTGTAAATAAACTGCACTTAAGGAACAGCCAGAGTCTGCCTCCTTTTTCCTCTGGCAGTTCCCAAGCCGCTTCTGCTCGAGTTACCACAGGGGCTATAAGGTACATAATCTCCTGATCTTCTTTCAGCTTCACGAGTCTTTGACATGAGTATCAAAGGATACATATAAGGCATCTGAGGCTAGTTTGCCCTGTGCCTAGTTACGGAATAAAAGAGCTGACCCTTTCTGTTCAGAGGAGACGCAAACAGATGCCACCACTGGCAGAAAATCTGTCTTGCTCCCCCCCCTTGGTCCAGGGATCACTCGTGTGGGGTCCAGGATTCATCTCAATCAATCCATGAGGACATTTCCACACCTGCCAAGTATGTAGCTCTTAGAACTATCCCTTGAGAGATGGCCCAGCCCCACAACTGATATGATCCCATGCCTCCCTGTTTGTTGATTAATACATCATAACCTGTCTGTTTAGATTAGGACCACTTTTGTTAGCTGACAGATCTCTGAAAGCTTTTAGCACATACCCAGTTGCCCTCAGTTCCAGGAAGTTTATTTGATAACTTCGTTCCTGAGCAGATCAAAAATCATGAGTACAGATACCCTCTACATGAGCTTCTCATTTCAAATTGGATGTATCTATGGTAAGAATAATTTGGACCAGAGACATTTGAAAGGGTGCATATTTGGTCAGATTGGAATTGTCCTACTTCCAGGACAGGAAGTCCCTGAAGGTTGCGTGATATGGATGCTGTCTCACAGATACTGAGTAGCCTGTAGCCCCTGAGATCTGAGGGTCCACTGTGATCTCTGCATGTGGAGACATGCCAAGGGAGTGGACATGTATGGTGGATGCCATAAAGCACAACATCCTCAACATGTCCCATACTGATGTCTGCTGACTCATTTGAATTATTTTTTATATTTCAGGATTTATTGTGGAGAATAACATCGTATGATAATATGGAAACGAATAAAACAGATCCATATTTCAATAAACTGATGAACAGAATCACTTGTCTGATGTCAATGACCACTAGAGTCTCAAAGCTCAAGCTACGCTATTGTGTATGAAATACAACAGAACCAGTAACAACATTTAAATCCCAGTCCTCAGAAAAGCACAGCATACAACTTACAATATTAGATATAGTGAATGAATACAGAACAGACCATAATAATTAGGAAACAATATAATATTTAATTTCCACAGTAGAGATTTCCCCCTTTTTCCCTAGCACCCCCTCATCCCAACCCTGCCCTTCCATCCCCCAAAAGCTATTCACTATCCATCATATTTTCCAAAGATGCTCTCGGGAGCTATACCGTCTCCTTCCAAATAATATAGTGATGCCATATTTTTTGGAATTTCCCCATATGCTTCCATTTTACAGCGGTTAGTTTATTCATGAATACACTCTAACTGTTGCAGAACTTTGTGCAATGGAGGCGTACTCGCATTCTTTCAACAACATGCTATTTCCCCTCTGGCCGCCATTATGACGTGTTAGGAAAAAAAGATAACATCCGAATCCATGCCAGAAATTGGGAAATTTAACAAGAAGAAAAGTGGATCTTTAGGTATCCTTACACCTAAAATATCAAATATAAGTTGCACTATAGAATCCCAAAGCAAAACAATCTTAGGGCAACCCCGTCAGATATACAGAAAAGTGCCTTTCATCCCACACCTGCCCTCTGGCACATATCATTAGGATATATCTTATGTAGCTTAGCAGGAGAAAGGTACCAACGAAATAGCATCTTATATCCCTGTTCCACTATCAATGCAGAGATGGAGCTCTTTTTTATATAGGCAAAACATAAATCTCACGTCTTTGCCCCCAGGTCTCGCTGTAAATTCTTCTCCCAATCTTTGATTTGAGTTGGTACCAATCCCAGATCTTTATTTAAAAGACTGTAAATTCTGGATATCCCCCGTGACACCATAGATGCCTTAGCGCAATAGCCTTCAAACAAAGATTTTCTCTTAATCAGTGCCACCCTAATATTCTTTTCAGAGAAGAAGTAATGTAATTGTAAATAGAAATAATAATCGATAGACTCCAAGTTATATGTAAGCATCACCTCATTAAAATCTTTCAGTTGTTTACCATTCCAGATATATTCAAAATTGCTACAATCCTTCTGTTCCCAACACCTAGCCAAGATTTTAAAACAACCCGGTACAAAGTCATTATTAAAGAAAATAAGGAGAACTCTAAAAATAATTCCTGTCTCCTACCAAACTACTCTTCCACTTATCCCAAATCCTCGGAGTGAGAGCTACAGTGGGGGGGAACATAAGGAGGCAATACTCATACCTTCTCGGATAACCACATCAATCTGTCTGGAGAAATACCCCCCAGCTTTGCCCCTTCTAATTCAATCCATCTTCCCCCCCCCCCCCGCGCCAATCCAATCCAGTTTTAAGTTGAGACGCCAAGTAATACCAAAGTAAAAAAGGTACTCCCAAACCCCCCCATCACGAGACAGAAACATAACTTTACTACTAACTCATGGGGGCCTTCGTTTCCAGATACAGTGAAAAAGTTTGCACTGCCAGCCCGTGATATAGACATCTGGGGCAAAGACTGACAAAGTCTAGAACAGATAGCTAATTATCGGCAGGACAATTTTTATAGCTGAAATTCTACCTAGCCATGATAAATCACTCCATCCCATCTCTGCAAAACCTCCATAACCTTCTCTCAAACCCCATCATAGTTAAGGGAAAAAAACAAGTATCTAAATTGGCTGCCAGTTTCACCCCAAGGTACTTCACTGCTGATGCTACAATTCTGAAGGGGAATTGCTTCCAAATATCCTCTTCCTTGGCCAAAGTTAGAGAAATATTCAATACTTCAGACTTTTCTCCATTTAGCTTATACTCACCTCTACTAAAGCGCCCACAGAGGTCTCTGGGGAAGCCACAGTAAAGAGAACATCATCCGCAAATAGTGAGAGCTTATATTCTTGGTCCCCTACGCATACCTCTTGGATATCCCTGCATTTCCCAATTATGGCCGCCACTGGCTGTAAGTAAAGCGCAAAAAGTAGCGGGAAGAGAGGGCACCCCTGTCTCATTCATTTTTAAATAGGAAGGGCCCTCGAATAGCCCCCATTTACCTTTATTTATGCAAGTACTGGGACAACTATACAGCTTCCTACCCATACAGAGAAATTATCCCCCAAGCCCATCTAAAACTGAAAATAAATAATCCCAAGTCACAATATGTCCGGGCCCACCATATTAAATTGATCACCCTGCTCACATTTGTCTGCAGTGAGATGGCCCGGCACAAAGCCTGTTTGATCAAGATGAATCAACGCAGTTGCCACCCCGCCCAGCCGGTGGGCTAAAATCTTCGCCAAATTTTTTAAATCTAGGTTGATAAGAGAAATGGGCCTATAAGAGCCACACAAGGTTGTCTCTCTCCCAGGTTTTGCCAGCACTATTATACCTGCTCAGTTAATGTCTGGCGAAAAAATGCCATCTGCTAGCAAATAACTGAATGCTGCTGTAAGGGGACCCACTATCACCGATAGTGGGTCCCCTTACAGCAGAGAACCGATCAATGCCAGGCGACTTACCTAGCTTCAACTCTTTAATCACCTGGGATACTTTAAACTCTGAAATTTCCTTATTTAGTTTATCTTGTTTTTGAACCACCTTGGGCAAAGTGATCCAAGCTAGATATTCATCTATATTGTCCTGATCAATATGTTTATATTTAGAATATAATTCCTGATAAAACTGGGAAAAGTGGGCCCTTATATCTGGACTGTCAGATTCCATCACCCCATTCCTATCCTTAATTTTGAGGATCTGATTTTGCATTGCCCTAGTACAAAGCCGCTACGCCAGAAGTCTGCTGGCCTTGTTACCTCCCTTCAAAAAAACAGCTGTTTAAACTTATCTAGTTGATGGACCCCCACATCGAGGTCCCTCAAATCAGCCCTTAATTTCTCCAACTGGACCCCAATCCGTGAATCAGCCCTCCTTTTGTGGCAAATTTCCATTTTCCCAATTTGTTCCAATACCACCATTCTCTGCTTCTTCCTTTCCTTTTTTAAAAAGAAGGCTCTAGCTATAAGTTTCCCCTTTGTCACTGTTTTAAAGCAGTCCCAAAAGGTGCCCACCGACACTTCCCCATTATCATTTTAATCCAAATAGATCTTCATTTCGCAACTCAGCTGCTCACAAAATTTGGTATTCTCTAATAGGCTCTTGTTCAGCCTCCAAAACGTTTATCTCGATTGTGCCCCAGACCCCTTAATAGACAGCCATATAGGTGCATGGTCTAACTACGTGATTGGTTTGCTATCCGTCTTCCCCACCCTATTTATCAGATCTTTGGAAATCAGAAAAAAATCTATCCGGAAATAAACCTTGTGTACCTTGGAGAAAAATGTATAATTCTTCTCAGATGGATGGAAAAGACGCCAGACATCTATCAAGTCCCACTCTGCTATAAGCTGTTTCAATCCCTTCCTTTGTGACCTAGAGACTCCCCCACCCCCCGCACCGTTGTCTAAGAAGGGATATCTTGTAATGTTAAAATCCCCCCCCCCGCCCCATTATAACAGACCCTCTGCCCATTGCTGAAGGATGCAGGAAAGTCCCAGGAGAAACTGTCCCTGACAGTATTTGGACTATATATATATATATATATATATATATATATTTACTAATGTGTAGATAGAGTTATTCAACTTAACTTTTATTATGATATATCTGCCCTCCAAGTCTTTCACCAAAGAAATCACATCTGCTGCCATATGTTTGGAAAAAGGGATACCCACCCCACTATATTTGTTAGCAGCTGTTGCTGAATCGAAAAACTGAAGTGAAAACTGATTAGACAACATTAACCATTCATATTTTTTCCTCAAATGGGTTTCTTGACAAAACAGAATGTCGACCTTTATAATAGAGGCATCATGTAATAACGTTTTTCATTTAGTATAGCTATTTAGGCCCTTAACATTGCAAGACAATATCTTAAGTGTTTCCATTATCTTGTCCCACAGGTAAATCTCCTCCCCAGCCTCCTAGCAATGAAGCCCCACCACCATATGAACATCAATTATAAAGCCACCTATCCAACAAGCCCCCAACAGTACACAATCTAAACCCAGGACGCTCAAATTCACTTACCCCCCCTCCTGAGACTCCATCCTCCCACTCTCCCTCCCTTCCCCCCAGCTCGCTCCCTCCTCCATCATGAGTAACAATGACACCGGCAGGTCATGGCTGCCCCCAGACCTCTCACCAACTCTATACTTATAAAGAGCAAAGAACATCCTCACCTAGCTCAATTACTGTCATGAAAAATACCACCGAACAGGGGTGTCCAACAGAAACTCAGTTAACAGATAAACACATGAAGCTTGCAAAGTTAAACTCTAGTATTAGCCAGTTTTCTCTCACTCATAGCTAAAATATTGGATTAGAGCAGTTTTCAAGTAGCAGAGACACTAGAATAAGTCGCTCTCTTGGAATGCCTCCGCAGCCATTTTCCTCCATACTACACTCTTTGCCACCTGAAGTTCAAGTCTCTCCCAGGATTAGAAGAAATCACCTTTGTGTTGCTATCTCCAGCCTTCATCAGACAAGCAGCTTGAAGGTCTTCTGTGCCTCTTCTAAATGCTTCATGCATGTCATGCCATTGATGGTGAATTGTAATCCAAAAAGGGAAAAGCCATTTATAGCGATGATTTCCATTTCTGAACACCTGGAGAACTCTCCAAAATTCCCTTCTTTTCTTTATCATGAGTGGTGAAAGATCTTGAAACACTTCCATCCTATATCTGTGCCATTGAACATCTTTGAGCTTTCGCGCCTGATTCAGCCCCTTCTCTTTTACCACAAAATAGAAGCAGGCCATGATATTCCTAGGCACGTTGCTTCTGGGAGCTAGAGATGTGTGTGCTCTGTCCAATATCCCCCTCTGTCAGCAGGGTTCAAGAATAAAGTACAAATCTCTGAGACTACCTGGGAACAATCAGAAAAAACAGCATCTTCAGGAACCACCCTGAAGCTCAAGTTCCCTCTCTGAGACCTGTTTTCCAGGTCTTCCACCCATTCATTCAGCTGAACATTTTCAGTTTGCATTTCTTGCATACTTGCTGGGTATTGTGCCATTCACTTTCCTGATCTTCCTGCTATGCTCAACAACATCGACACTATTCTCTAGGTCAGCACACTCATGGCATAGTTCTCCTACAATACACTTTATTTCTTGTTTTAATACACCCATATCTGCCCTCAGTTCTCCAAACCATTTCTGAAAATCCTCCCAAGACAATGGCGGAAAGAGCTGCTTTATTGTCTCACTGAGTTCTGCAGTGCTGAGTTCAGCACAGCATGCGCTGGTGCCATTTTCTTCCTCCACCTTCTCCAGCAGATCACCTGTCTTCACCACAGCAGTTTCGTAGAATTGCTTTAAGTCAACTGATTTTTGACATTAGTGCACCTTCTATACAGCAGGAGACCACCACTAAGCAGCCAGAGAGGCTTGATTGCCAAGCTAGATGAGGGATTATAAAAGTCGGGAGCTCTGTCTTTAAGCCGCCATCTAGTCACGTGACGACACTTCCTCTATTTGAATTCTTTCTAATGTGGATGTCAATGTGATAGCCCTTTCTTTTAGAAGAAAGGCTTTTGTCTGAGTTAAGTCCTGCAGAGCTCCGATAAACTCCAATTGAGGTGACGGGTTCAAGTGGGATTTGGGATAATTGAGAATGAACTTTAGTAACTCAAACACCCAGACAGTCTTGCACAGCGATTCTGAGCACCTGCCTGTGATGTGCTTTTGAGCAGCCAATCATCCAAATATGGATATACAAACACCCGCAGCTTGAGAAGGTGCACCATCATATTAAGGAATTTGATGAAGAAATGCAAAGCTGATACTAATCCAAAGGGCACTATGCGATACTAGAGGTGATGGTTCCCCACCACGATTCTGAGATATTTCCTGTAATGGGGGAATATCTCTCTATGCATTCTTGGACATAAACATGCTTGAGTTCGAAAGAGCATAACTACTCCCCTTTTTGAAGAAAGTGAATTAAGGTGCCCAATGAAAGCACCTAGGCTCATAGGTCTAGGTTGGGATGATGTTGTCCTTTTTTCTTTGGAATCAGGAAATACTTGGAGTAAAATCTCTGCTCTATTTCCCCCTGGGGGAATGGGTTCAACCATTCTAGTCTCTAAGAGAGAGAGGAGAGCTCCTTTTGAAGTAGTTCCTGATATGGAGAGTGACTGGAAGCTGATTTGGCGGGCTTCCCCACTGTATAATTTGCACCCTCTTATAATGCTAAGAACTCACTGGTCCAAAGTTACACTGGTCCAATGATTTACAAAGAAACTCTGTCTGGCTCCGACTGGAAGATACTGGGATGCAGACTATGGGCTCCAAGATCCAGTAAAAATCCTATCCTGGGAGTTGACTGGGATGCTATGTCTTAGGGGCCCGCTGCTGCCTCAAAGCATGTGGTGCCTGTTGTGCTTGGGACTGAGGGGGTGGAGGATGGTGCTGCCTTGTGTATAAAAACTGCCTTCTCCTCTGTCCTGGTCTCAGGTATCTCTTGGAAGTGGAGGATGGGTCTGGAGCAGTAGTGGAGAGTGCTACAGCATTGCACAATATTCACAGATCTGTGCCACTGCAGCTTTCACCTCATCTCTGAAGCGATTTTCTCCAGTATAAACAAGTCCTTCCTGGACCTCAGACTGGAGGTCCGAGGCCCACAGCCAGGTGAATTTGCAGGCATCAATCCCCAAGGTAGAGAATCTCGATGCCATCTTGAAAATATTAAAGGTCAATGGGACCTTTAATATTTTCACTCCGGTCCCTTGTTCACTAGGGACTGGAGTGCATCTTTCTGCTTCTGATAAAACTGCTCAACTATTCCCTACATCTGCTGCAGCAGGTCCTGCACATACTGGCCCAGGAAGAACTGGTAAGGGACCACACAGGTTTTCAACATAGCTCCCTGAAAAAGGCTTCTTACCCAAGTATCCAAGGTCTGAGACTCCTTTCATTTCATTTATTAAAACTTAATATCCTGCCTATTGAAACATGTTAACCAGGTGGCTTGCAATAAAAGCATGCACATAATCAAATATAATATACAAACAAACAAAAAGATACATTTACAACACATGCTGGTTAGTGACTCTGCAATGCATACTAAAAATATTAATTATAAGCTGGATTTAAAAAAAACAAACAAAAAACAGTCTTTACTGTTTTCCTGAATTTCAGATAGGTTCTGCATGGAAATTGGGGGGGGGGGGGCTAAACAATTATTCAAATCAGTAAGATGGAATGAAGTTTTGATATTTATGAAATTTGTGATCTGGATGTCATCAGCATATAAAGATGGTCTGAAGCCACAGTCTTGAATAAGAGTGGCCAAAGGAGACAGAAAAAGATTAAAGAGGAGTGGTGAAAGAATGGAACCTTGAGGAACATCAAATGGTAGTGGCATGGGTTCAGAGAGCTATTGTGCCCATTCTATCTGAAAAGACCAAGCAGATAGATATGAATTAAACCAATAGGGGGGCACACATGGATGCAGGCTAAGGAGGCAAACGCGATCTCCAGAGCTCCGTGTTCCCTTCCAACTTAATTTATTTTGGTTGATGAGTTTTATTTTTCTCTCTCAAAATCTGGACACAGTTTTCAATAATCCATATAGGTGTTACATGGATACATTTATTTCCAGAAAACAGAAGATAACACTACAAAAAACCAGGAAAACCATAACTGACAAAGTGAAAATAGGAGACGCCAGCAGATAGAAAGAGAAAGAACATCTAGTACTCATGTCAGAGGAAGTTGCTAAACATCTCACTAAATGTATGATGGCAGTTTTAGAGGATAAACTGGCTAAATTCCAATCCAAAATGGAAAAACGTAATGAGACAGTAGCCATGTATAATCACTGAATTGCTGCAAATGAAAATAAGCTCGAGGAGCCCAAAGGTGCATTGGCGATCATGCTGTGTCAGCTTCAAAGAAAAACAAACAATTAGAAGAACGTATTAATAACCAATAGAACAGAAGTCGATGCAACAATATCAGACTGATTGGTATTCCTGAGTCACAGATCGGGAGTTACAACATCTATGTGAGTACACTATTCCAGAGAAGTTAGGATGGTCATCCGAGAAGCTACCACTGCAGTTTGAGAGAATACACAGATTGGATTTATATCTTGATAAAGGGAAACCTAAACAAGTTATAGCAAGAATACTGAATTAAGCAGATAAAATTAAGCTTTTTCAAGCATATCGCTCGATGAAAATCTTGGAAAGTAAGAATTATAAAATTTACTTTGAGGATTTTTCTGCTCAAGTAGCCGCAAAACGGTGGGCAATCATACCATACTGCACTAAACTTTTTCAGAAGGGAATAAAATTCAATTTGCAATACCCGGCATGCCTACATGTGTACCACAATGGGAAGAATAAGCTACCTATCACCGCGGAAGAAGTGAAACAGTATGTGAGCATGAGCATAATCATAATGGATGATTAATGGCCGTTTGGAAGTATATTTGGCTTTGAATTGGAACAAAACTATACTTTTGGAAACCTAGTTTGTTCATTTTGTTGCTGGTTATTTTTACACTTATCATGAGTTCAAATATTTGTTGGGCAACTAAGCTGTACTTGCCTAATATGAGTGGACATGGCTAAAATCGGTTCCTGCACAAGATTTAATAAGCAGCCTACAAGTAAGGCATCTGGTTGGGATGCAGTTGTTTTGTAGAGATACGATAGTATACCACATGTGGTGGGCAGTTGTTGGTACCATTTTATTTGATTTTTCTTCTATCATTCTAATTTCCTAGTTGACAATGAATAATTGAAACGCTAGTGAATTGCATCTCTTATACCTGTATTACTAATCCTTTCAAGATAATTGAAAGAAATCCCGAGGAAACACTGTTTTTGAAGAATCTTTTACTTTATGCATCTCTATTTTGTTCCGATACCTCAAAGAACAAGGGGATGTATCACATGTTTTGGAGGACTTTACCAAGCATCTATAGATGATGGGAGCAATAATGATCGGGATTTTACATCATCGCATAACTGTAATGCCCAACACTTTATATGGATTTTGAAATATGAATATGAACTAGCGTTGAGATTGTTTTTGATGTTATCTTTGTTGAGTTGGGAAGGGACCAGAGTGTTGTGACCCATTCTAACCTTTACAACTCAGGATGGGTAAAAAAGATGCAACACTTGGGGGGGGGGGGGCAGGCTGGCGGGACCTGGGGAGAGCATAAGTGCACTGGAAATGACAGATAAATTTGTGTAGAGAAGTGCAATATGATACATATAGGTAAAAATAATCCAAATTATATGTACGCAATGCTGAGTTCCAAATTCGAAGTCACCATTCAGAAAAGGACCTTGAGCCACTGTGGATAATATATTGAAATTCTCAGCTCAGTGTGCAGCAGCAGTCAAAAAAGCAAACGGATTGTTAGGAATTATTCAGAGAGGAATGAAGAATAAAAGTGAGAATATTATAATGTCTCTGCATAGATCTATGGTGTGTCTGCACCTTAAGTACTGTGTGCAGTTCAGATTGCCTCATCTCAAAAACAATATTGCAGAATTAGAAAAAGTACAGAGGAGCACAACAAAAATGATTAAGGTAATGGAAACACTTCCTTATGAAGAAAGGGTCAACAGGTAAGGGCTCTTCAGCATGGAGAAGAGACCTAAGAGGGGATATGATACAGGTTTATAAAATTATGTATGGCAAGTTAATAGGGAGTGGTTATTTACACTTTCAAATAATCAGGCCGATACAGTACAGTGCGCGATACAGTACAGTTTTCGATGCGCTAGCTTTACCCCTTATACAGTAAGGGGTAATAGCGCGTTGAAAACGTGCGTCCAAACCCCCCCCCCGGAACTAATAGCGCCCGCAACATGCAAATGCATGTTGATAGCCCTACTAGTTATTCCCGCGTGATACAGAAAGTAAAATGTGCAGCCAAGCCGCACATTTAACTTTCAGAAATTAACGCCTGCCCAAAAGCTGGCAATTTCTGCCGGCACTGGGAAAGTATACAGAAAAGCAGAAAAAACTGCTTTTCTGTATACCCTCCGACTTAATATCATGGCGATATTAAGTCGGAGGCCCAAAAAATAAAAAAAAAAAAAAATAAAAAAAAAATTTTTTTAAATTGGCCGGCGGCCCGTGGGTCGGAAGACCGACGCTCAATTTAGCCGGCGTCCGTTTTCCAAACCCGTGGCTGTCAGAACAGACGCTGGAAAAATTGAGCGTCGGCTGTCAAACCCGCTGACAGCTGCCACTCCTGTCAAAAAGGAGGCGCTAGGGATGCGCTAGTGTCCCTAGCACCTTTTTACCACGGGCCCTAATTTGCATCTTCTTCCCCCCTGAATCGCACGCACAGGAGAGTGGCCTGCGCTCGCCCGTGACTTTTACTGAATCGGCCCAAATATTAGGACTAAGGGACATTCCAAGAAACTATTTAGTAGCAGGTTTAAAACAAGTTAAAAAAATTACTTTTTTCAGTTCTCACACAGGTAAGCCATGGAATTTGTTACCAGAAAATGCTGTCAAGGCTACTAATATAATTAAGTTTAATAAAAGGTTTTGGACATGTTTCTGGCAGACAGGTCCATTATTAGCCAAACAGACTTGGGTATCTCCACCTCTTACTTCTGGGAGTGAGAAATATGGAATGGATCTGCCAGCTACTTCCACATGAACCGAACTGGTCACTGTCGAACACAGGGTGCTGGGCTCAACGGACCACTGGTCTGACCCCACATAGCTCTTATGTTCTTATGTCTTATTTTCAAGAGAGATTTTCTACTGGCACAACATGGGTGACCCTTTTGCAAACAGGACACACAGACCTCATGAAAGCTACTCTGTGCCAGCTTCATGCCTCACTTGTAAGGCTGCACATTACAACACACAAG
Source organism: Rhinatrema bivittatum (assembly GCF_901001135.1). Classification (NCBI taxonomy): domain Eukaryota; kingdom Metazoa; phylum Chordata; class Amphibia; order Gymnophiona; family Rhinatrematidae; genus Rhinatrema; species Rhinatrema bivittatum. Next base: position 568,876,133 of record NC_042615.1, read on the forward strand.
GGGTCCAGAGCTTGAGTTTCCTGTCCGATGGGGCAGGCCAGGGTCAAGCAGGTCACAAGGGCAATGCACTTGAGCCCCAGGGAAGGAAGGCTAGATGGTGGTTGTTACTGCTGGTGCAAAAGCGATGTTAAGGAGAAATGTCTCCGAGAAGACTTCATCAGTCCTAGGCTCAAGGGAACTTGAGCCACTTGAGCATGCTATCTGGAGAGAAGGTATTCAACTAAGCAAACTGGGACAGGCATGAGACTTAGCTAATCAGAGCAACATTACTTTACTTCAGTCTGATCATCTATTTCTTTTTAAATAAGAACATGTTATGAAATATTCTAAGAAAGTGAACTGGTTGACGCAGATACACTTACAAGGCCTCCCTCCTTTCTACATATCAAACCAAATAAGCCTGATATTTCACTTTCAATGATATCCAGCATAGTTCTCTGCTTCAACGGCGGGGGGAATGATGAAAAGATGATTTATATTCAGACAACAACCAACAAGGACTGAGTTGCACAGGCTGGATAAACATGCGCGGGAGTAGCTTGCTATGACGGTGGTTACTACCCCTAAACAATTAGCTAGATACTTCACTTAGATGCAGCTCCAGCACTGCTAACTACATTGATGGTGAGGGGGGGGGGGGGAGGGAAATAGAACAAAAAGTCACTTACAAGGGACAAGAGTAACAGATAAGTGTTGGTGGGGGGGCGGGGGGGGGAGTGAAAGCTTGCTTGGCAGACTGGATGGACTGTTTGGTCTTCTGCCGTCATTTCTATGTTTATTAAACTGTGCGGTGGTGAAAGTGGGAAAGAAAAAAATGGCTATACCATAAAAATGATGCATTTTCTCAATTTTCTCAGAAGGAAACAGTCTCGCAAAAATAGAGAAATGCAAATACTTTCACTTGAATTCAAACACATCTCTGCTTTACATAGATTACAAATATTTTTGAGTGGGCAGCCTCTCTTTTTTGAATACACGAATCATAGGGGGCCCTTAAGTCAGTATTTATAAAGAACTTATTGAGAAAAGTTTGCAGAATATGCAGGTGGTCAACTTAATTCTGCCTTGTTAACTTCCTTAGCACAAAAGCAACTAAAATAAGGAAAATAAAAATAGCAAGCACAGAAGATACCATATTTAGCACCGTTTACCTGTCACTTGTGTCTTCTGTTGCAGATTTCAGCATTTCAGCGATACGTTTCAAGTGTTGACACCACCCTGCAGGCGGTAAATCTGGAAAAGAATCATCAGGAAATAAACTTCATAGTAGCATTTCTATTGTCAGGCTGTAGGTGGCGACCTCATGCATTTTCAAGCAAACTGTGTCCTCTGCGTATTCTACAGCTGGAAAGCAGCATTAGACACTGACCAGTAAAAACGGTCCTTTTATTTTTCCATTTCCTTAACTAGCTCCCCTTCAATTCCCTAGCATCCTGGAAGCAGGGATGGTACAGAGAACCACAAATGACACCACACATTGGATCCTATTAGTCGCATATGTGTTAGGATGTTACATATAATATTATGTGTATTGCATGAACTAGTACCATCCCACTGTACAGCACAGTGTAAACTGTGTGTACATCACGAATAATGAAAATAAGTGAGAACTGTAAAAATAAATTACATGTTACAGCTGATATATTTTAGCAGAAAAATTCAATATATAAATGCACTGAAAAAATGTAAAATTAATGACTTGATTGCTACAGAGAATTACTATTTTGCCATGCATTCTTCAGAAATATTGCACAAAGAAAAGGAAGCACAGAGCAGATTGCGGATGCTTAACTTGCACAGTGGCAATTAGTACCTTTAAAATGCATGGGGCTAACCTTTCTGTATGGAGGTAACTTGCACAGAGCAGCAGTTACTACCCTAAACAACTTGTTGGGCAGAATAAATAGACCATTTGTATCTGCCATCATCTACTAATGTTACTATATTTAATCAGAAATACATGGGGTTCTTTCTTCAAACATTTAGGGGTAGATTTTCAAAGGGTTGCACGCGTAATATATGCACATAACCCCCGAAAACCTGGCTCGGCGGGACGCACGTATGTCCCGGGGCTTTAAAAAATGGGCAGGCCGGGGGTGGGGCGGCGGTCCGGGGGCATGGCGGTCGTCTGGGGGCGGTCCCGAGTGCTCCGGCACAGCGGCATGTGCCAGGGCATGCTGCGCCAGCACGCACAAGTTACTCAGGCAGGTGTAACTCCTGAAAAAAGATAGAGGGGTTTAGTTAGGGCTGGGGGAGTGGGTTGGATAGGGTAAGGGAGGGAAAGGTGGGGGGGGAATGAAAAAAGGTTCCCTCCAAGGCCGTTCCGATTTCAGAGCGGCCTCGGAGGGAACGGGGGAAAGCCATCGGGGCTCCCCTTGGGCTTGGCACTCGCAAGGTGCACAAGTGTGCACCCACTTGCGCGCGCCGACCCCGGATTTTATAACATGCGCGCGTGGCAGCGCATGTTATAAAATCGGGTGTACATTTGTGCGCGCCGGGTAGTGCGCACAAATGTACCCCGCGCGCAACATTTAAAATCTGCCCCTTAAGAAATATCAATTCTGGCTATGCATGTTTACTGAAGGGCACCACTCAATATATATATATATATATATATATATATATATATATATATATATGCACATATATCCTCAAGTATTAAGCTGGTCTTGTACTTGTGACAGCAGACACTGGTTTATTCCATTAGGAAACATCCTTTCGCCCTCTAGAAAAACCCAATGACACCAAGCTTTGCTGCTCAGAATGCAAAGGGAGGAATGTTGGAAGAGATTTATTTTCTTGTATAACCTCAGATCTCATAACTTGTTGAAATGAAATATGAGGACACTTTTCTTGCTGGATGGAACTAATACACTTGATACCCTTGAGAAGCAGGGCATTGCATGCACAGCTTGTTAACATAAGAGCAAAGTAACATGAGAGAGGAGGTGGGGGTAGGGAGGGAGCTCCCTGTCCTTGGGCTTGATTTGTATGACCACAAGAAACACACTGAAACATGTCTAATAAGACATTTGGGTATAAGTTTCCAGTCTTTTTAAATGAGCGTGAGAGGCTGAAGTCTAAAGCAAAGTACCAACTGATAAAATAGTATGCAAATCTGTGGTTGATGCAAGGATATGCCAGATGCTTGTATGAAATTTGCTGTAGTACCCATTGATTCCAGTCTTTGTCCATGGGTTATCTATGACTGATTATATTTATAGTTTAATTTATATTCCGCTATTACAATATCAGCTCAAAGTGGATTACAACATCCTTAATATAAAAAAAAAAAAATGAGCACAATATTACCAAATAAAGATTATAAAATACAACAATCTAAGTAACACAATGTTACAATCTAAGAATAAATATTATAGGCTTCTTACAAACCTTTAGAGCAGGGCTGGCCAACTCCAGCCCTCAAGAGCCACAAAGGCTAGGTTTTCGGGAGATTATCCACAATGAATATGCATGAGATAGATTTGAATGCACGGTCTCCATTGTATGCAAATCTATCTCATGCATTATTCATTGTGGATTCCGTGAAAACCTGGCCTGTTTGTGGCTCTCAAGGACCTGCTTTAGAGTTTAGGATGTCTCTGGTTAAAAGGAGTGAACACGGTGTGTCAGGCAAGGACCATTTAAACCATTCTGACCTCATTCCACTACTATTCTTAAACAATCCCCCGTAAGACCATACTAATTTATTACAAATCAGAATCACTTATATTTATTTGGTGCCCTACCTCGAACACTTTACAAGGAACAACAGAATACCATGCGAGCAAAGTAAACTAGGGAACTATATAGCAATAGTGAAAGGAACCAGAAGAGCATTAAAGGGCAGAGATAAATTAAAGGAAAGCTAATCTGAAGAGGTAGGTTGGAAAAACACAGGATGGTGAAGCAGTTAGCATGGGAAAAGCATGAAAGCAGGATGATGCTTGCCTTATGCAGACAAATGTTCACAAGCATATACATTTATTTTTAGCCTTGTTTCCTAGAGGAAAACTGGCCTTATAAGATCATCATGTCTCTGTGCTGCTGTGTGTCTGAACGCCCAAGTAAGCATGGCCACTCCCAATAACATCTGAACTGTCCATCCAATTTCATTTTAATCTCTGCCACACACACACACAGGGCAATTTTCAAAATCTAATTACCCGGGAAAATTACTCAGTAAAAGGCCTTTATGAAAACTGCCCACCCTCCACATGGCTACACAAGTATTCATTGCTATTCTACAGTGCCTGAACTTTTAATTGCATGATGTGGAGGCGAGATTAGGTCAGAGGAGGCAACAAGAATCATAGTTTTACATTTTCAAAACTATGTATACTGTTTTGAAGGGAAAAAAATGGCTGCAGATAAAGCAGAAGCAAGATTCTGAAGGTATTTTTGCATTGAGCAATTTTCAAAGGAAAAGTATGCTTGTAACATTCCCTTTTCAGAACTGGTGCAAAGCCCACAGGTAAAGTACTCGCAGACTTTGCACCTACCCCTCAGCCTTTTGAAAATTGCCCAATAATAATATTATTACTATTTAATTTGATTAACCGCTGAGTCATACAGTATTGTCAAAGCAGCTTAGAGTACCCAGTGACCCCCCCCCGGCTCACACCTTTCACCTTAGAATCCCTTTTGTTTCCTATTGGGAAAAATGCCAGGTCAGTGCAATTTTAGGAAGATCAGAGCACAGCACATTGTGATGTCATTTTTAAAGCCTTCCTGCACAGGTGATTAGCCTCAATAGGGGCATAGCCAGATTTGAATTTTTGAGCGGACCCAAGGTTAATATGGAGAGGGGCACTGTGCTAGACCCCCCCCCACCCTGCCCCATCCTATGTGGGTCTCATGGCAGGGACTACAAAACCCTTTTAATTTCTGAGAACATACTCTATGGTCTGTCTTTTCATTGTCTTTGCCCTGGCTGTCTCTCACTATCCTGCTGTCCTCACTATTCTGCTGTTATATGTAAGGGCTCCGCCCAAAAGTTTTTGTTATTTGTGAACCGATGCGATGTGCAAACGAACATCGGTATAAAAGAGACTTTAAATAAATAAATAAAATAAATAAAATAAATATCCCTCTGTGTTTATGGCATCTGCTTTATGCAAGTGTTAATCTCTCAAGCTGCTATACAGCAATTATGTAAACAGGCTTCCAAACACCCCAGATACTCCTGGACTTTTAAGGTGCTAAGAGGAGGGGGAATAATTACCTGTCAAAAATAAACAGAAAGGCTTTGATGGCCTCAAATCTTTACAGATCTAGCCCACAGGCAGTCTTGTTTCCCTGTTCAAGTTGGCATTTTTAAAGGTGCAGGGAATCATGGATTGGCAGTGTCTCCAGTGCCTCATGGCCCTTTAATTGATATGCCTTTAAGGACCGACTCAGATGTGATATCATCCTGCTGCTAGGGGAGAGGGTACAGTCTGCCCAGGCCTCATTGTAACTACCTGCCTGAGTTATAACTAGATATATTTCGACACCCTCTCAAAAAAACATAAACCTTGACACTGGAGTCCCCCCAAGGCTCCGCACTATTGGCGACACTCTTCAACATCTATCTTCTCCCAATATGCCACTTCCTCTCAAACCTTAAACTGACTCACTTCTTATATGCTGATGACATCCAAATACTTATCCCAATACAAAACTCTCTGGAAGACACCTACAAAAAAACCAGCCAACTACCTCACCAAAATAAAGCAACTACTAACCAACATGAGACTTATCCTAAACATTGTTAAGACAGAAATAATCATGCTGGATAGAAAGAACAACCCTACGCACATTCCACCACTCAACATAATGAATCAAAATACAGCAATCCCCCCGTCACCCATGCCTGCAACGTAGGAGACATAATTGACAAAGCACTATCCTTCAAGAACCACATCTCCACAAAAATCAAAGACGGATATCAAACTCCTAACCCTACATCTAAAACCTTTCCTTTCCTCCAACAACTTCAGAACAGTCCTCCAACTACTCATCTTCTCCAACCTGGATTACTGCAACTCCCTGCTATTCAACTTACCTCTCACCACCATTCGACTTCTACAAATCCTTCAAAATACAGCCGCCAGAATACTCACAGGAACGAAAAAATATGGTCACATTACTCCAACTCTCATTTCACTACACTGGCTCCCAATAAAATACAGGATAGACTACAAAATACTGTCCATAATTCATAAAATAATATATGAAAAACAAATTGGCTAAGTGCATCCATAAAACTCCACTCACTAAACCGAAATCTCTGTTCAGCTAACATAGGCCTACTAAAAATTCCACCTGCGCGTCACAAATTTACCTCAACTCGAAAGAGAGCCATATCTCTAGGAAGCCCCGAACTATGGAACTCCCTCCCAACCGAACTGAGAGCACAACAACATTTAAAAATATTCAAAAATGAACTAAAAACTTGGATGTTCACCAAAGCCTACCAAAACACCCTATGACTCTATGCTACAACTTCCCTCCCTACCAGCCTATATAAACATGCAGAATCAATCCAAAACAAGTAACTTAACCTGTACAATTTATCAACCAAACTATGTTTTAACGACTAAGATAACTTTATTAACAAGCCTATGAATTTTTGTACACTCTGTTAAACATCAAAACTTTGTAAACCGTTGTGATGGCAAAACCGAACGACGGTATATAAAACTCAGTAAATAATTAAATAAATACATACATACATATAATTTTCTGTACCAAAACTTCTCTAGTTGCTGTGTTAATATCCACATGAATATGTACAAAGAAAGGAGGTCAATACGGAGAGACTGGGTATCTGGCTAAAATTAGCCAGCTAACTTATACCACATATTCAGCAGCATGGATATACTGCTGACAATATACCCAGATATCAGGAAGTTGGTCAGATAAATTTATCTGGCTAATTTTAGACCTGCTTTCAGGCAAGCCTAAAGTTAGCCACCTATCCTAGACCGGATTACGCTGAATATCGGCATTTATCCAGCTAAATTAGTAGAATAAATGACACCGTCCCCGGAATGCCTAACTACTTAGCTGGATTAACTCGGAGGTGTTCAGCATGGCAACGTTTCCAAATCTTGGCATTTATTTGGCCAAGTCCAAACTTACCCAGACAAATCGTGCTAATATGGACCTCAAGGTTGATAAAAAAAAAAAAAAAAGGTTGTAGGTGATTACTTTTTGTTGAACTAAGTCAATACATCTATGACTAATTTTACAGACCTATGCTCCCTTCACCAGGTCAGTAAGAAAACTACTCAAGGAGGAAACTAGGCATCATGAAATGTTCACACATCTCCTTGTTAAATTATTTAACAAGGAATTACCTCATATAACATGATATTACAGGGTGTTTTTGTTCAGGTGCATTTTTCCCTATATCTCAGCCAGTGAGCATGTGTTATTTGTCAACACTTTTATATGGTCTAACTCAACAGCATTACTGTGCAGGCAATGAGCAAACTCCAAGCTATGCATTACATCTAAGCTTCCATATGAAGATAACACAGCAAGCTCTGATTCAGCACAACATGTTTACTTTTCTATACTGGATTAAAACAGTGATGTCATGAATAGAAGATAGTCTGTTCCTTTGTTAAGGCACTGGGGTTATGGGGGAGCAGTTTAATTGTTACATACCAAAATTAAAACATGATTTATTTATTTATTTATTTATGGTTTTTATATACCGGAGTTCCTGTATACAATACATATCACTCCGGTTCACAATTAACAGTAATAACTACTGCCGGGTGGCAGTTTACATGGAACAAATCTTGGAACAGAAAACAGAAAAATTTGGTCTAAGTAAAAAGAAAAAAAAACAAACTAGCTGGTTCAACTATAAACATATAAATAAGGCAATTTATAATCTTGGATAAATAAAGCATAAGGATAAATACATTAGAACAAAAGGACAGGGATTGTTTAGTTTTGGATCTTAGCTCTCTGGGAATGCTTGCAGGAAGAGCAAAGTCTTTAGTTTTGCCTTAAAAGTAGAATGGCACGGCTCAAGGCGGAGGTCTGGTGGAAGGGAATTCCAGAGGGACGGGCCCGCCGTTGATAGAGCGCGTTTTCTCAGGGAGGATTTTGCGGGTTGGGTAATCAATCTGTTTTGGTATGCTCTTCTAGTTGGTTTATCGGAAGTATGTAGTTGCAGCTTGAAGGTTAAGTTGAGTGGGGATATGCTATGAAGGGCCTTATGCATCATCATGCTGCTTTTGAACTGTATCCTGTATTTAATGGGAAGCCAATGAAGGTGCTGGAGGATCGGGGTGATGTGGTCTTTTTTTTTTGGCGTTGGTGAGAATTCTTGCTGTGGCATTTAGTACCATCTGGAGGGGTTTGGTGGAGCAGGCGGGAAGTCCCAGCAGAAGCAAATTACAATAGTCTAGTTTCGGGAGAATGATGGCTTGGAGCACTGTGCGGAAATCTCTGTAGCGAAGAAGTGGCTTTAGTTTCTTTAAGACTTGTAATTTAAAGAAGCATTCTTTAGTGGTATTGTTGATGAATTTATTGGGACAAGAAAATTAGGCGGTTAGAAACATTTTGACAAGCCAACAGGAGATTTCATGTGTTATGATAGCAGCAGTAGATTGCATCTTCAGAAAGTTAAGAGGTGCATTGAAATCCTTTAGAATACGGTACACTGGAGTCTTGGTGAATGTGGCCTCTCAGTGCTTTTTTTTTTTTCTAGAAAGAAAGATGCTGGGACTCAGACAGGACCCAAGGTTTACATGGGTGTGCACGGGGGGAGGGAGGGGGGGGGGGAATAGGAAATTAACTTTATCATGCAAAAAATGGTCCTCAGCCTTACCTCATCTTCTCATCCTTCCCTAACTCCAGCATGCTCCCATCCCTCTCCCCTCTTTTCCCTGACCCCAGCAGTCTTCCCCTTCCCTGACCCCAGCACCTTCCCCCCCCCCCCAGCCTGATCCCAGCATTCTTCTCCATCCCCCTTCCCTGTCCTTGGCACTTCACTCCACCGCCCCTGATGACAGCACATTATCCTTCTCCCCAGCCTGATCCCAGCACGCTCCCCCTATGACCTCCCCGATTCTAGCACAGTCTTCCCCCTTTCTCAGATCAATCTCCGCAGTCTCCTCCCTCCCCCAATCCCAGCAAAGTCCCTCCACCCTAGTCTGACGACAGCAGTCTGTCTCTTTCCCCCTCTCATCTCTGAAGCTGCCTTAGTTCCACTTCAGTCTCAAGGAGGTAGCAGTCTCCACTTCTTTCCTACCGAGAGGGATAGCTAGGAGAAGGTGTGGTAAGGGACAGATCCAAGGCTTGGATGGCCCTATATTTATTTTTAGAAACAGCAAAGCCAGGAGGAGAAACTCACCTGTTCGTCAGCTGTTCTGCTGAAAAGAAAAGGAGGAGCAGCAGCAGCAGCCAACTCCAGCTGCAATCAGCTCCGCTGGGCTGCAGTGGTAATAAGAAAAATAAAGCATCAGCTGTTTCATGCCAGCCAGAAAGCAGCAGCCTTGTTCAGGCCAGCTTTTCCAGGCCCCAGCGGGAGCGGGAAGTGCTGCGGGTGGGGGTGCTGAGAAAAAGGAAAAAAAACCCCAACAACCAAAACACCCCTACTTCTAAGGCCCTGTGGCTGCTATTACTACTGCTGCTGCCGGGGGAAAAAGGGACCAGTAACAGGCACATGCATGTACCTGCAGGAAAAAAAAAAAAAAGTCGCGAGCCCTGTGACCGGGTAAGTAAAAACCGATACACAGTACACAAATTGTACACGTCTTATATGGTGGCACGTGCAAGTGAATAATTTAGTATGTTCAACATGTGGTCTAATTAGTAGCAATCAGTCTCAGTCTATTTTTTTAATTAATTCTCTTAAATTAGAGGATGGCAGGTGTAATGGGAACAATTTTGCAGTTTATGCAGGGCTTGCAGGCCTATCAGCACTTTGTAGCAGCGGGTCTGCAAGTGAATTTTCAAAGAGAACGCCCTTGCGGAGTTTCCTGTTAAAAATGCAGGGCCAGCGGGTACTGCAGGTAGTTTGGAACTCATGGGCTTTGCCAAAGTCAGTGCTGAAAATCACACATGGAGATTTTAAAATGAAATTCCTGGGTGCTGTCTGTCAGCTCCACCTTTCCATCCCCCCCCCCCCCCCCCATCCCTTTGTGGATCATTTGTTTTTGATCAGATCATCTCCACTTATCATCCAAATCCTTGTATTTATAGGACATGATGCAAATAGGCACTCGCGTAGCCACTTCTGTAGTTTCCAGAAGAGTAAGAAAACTGCTTCGAGCACTGAGAAAACTGTTAAAGGTTAAAATGTTAATCTTCAAATAAAAATAACTTTGAAGCAGGCGGTTTAAGAAAGCTATGGGGAAAGGATAGCTGTGATAAAGCTGCCAAATTCAACCGAGCCACACTACGCAAACAGTAGGGTGATTTGGCTCTTGTTAATATTTTTGTTCAATCTTACTCTTTTTTTCCTTTTGAAAGATTTAAAACTTCAAAGCGTTTTATAATTTGCAGTACTTTTAATATTGAGAACGTAGGACAACTACTACAGTACTTACAAGACTGTTTTTGTTTTCATTTTAAACCTCACATGGCTGGATTTTAAAGATTCAGGAAGCAAAGCCTTTTGAACACTTTGCCAAATAGAGCAAGGTGTTCAAAAGGCTTGGAGCGAAGATAACTGTGAAAGAGGATATTTTAACATAAAATCAAAGAATCATGAAGGCAGAAAAAGACCATATGGGTCATCTAGTCTGCCTATCTTTACACTCCCTACCACTCGTTCACGCTCATAAAAATATTGAAACTGGCCAGGATTGCACTAAGAGCACAGCAACCTCGGCAGAAGGCCTAAATTTCAAAAGGCACTGGGTGGCTGGGAGGTGTAGGGTTAGGGTGTAGGTGGGGGATGGAGAGGAGGGGCACTTTGGGATATTTTCTGAGGAGTGGGATAGGAGGCGGTAGGACGGGGTCAACTGTGGACTTCATCACATTTTTAAGTGCCTACTAAGGGGTTTGAGGGGATGGGGGGGTGTTTGGCCTGGCACGGCCATTTGTTAAATTGTATGTGGGAGGTGTGATACTTGGGCCGCAGGCCTGTAGTTTTGGTTTTTTCCCCCCAAAACAGTGCCACTTAACTGGATGTCTTTTGAATATATCCGGTTAAGTAGAAAGTTATCCAGGAACACGTGGCCAGATAAATGAAACTGGACAAGGCCACGGGGGCCGGATGAGTTACATCCCATGGCGGGTCCGCTAAAAGACCTGTTCAATATATCCTTGGAAACGGGAGTGGTGCCGCCAGATTGGAGAAGAGCAGTTGTGATCCTGCTTCACGAGAGTGGTAGCAGAGAGGAGGCTGGAAACTACAGGCTGATGAGGCTCACCTCGGTGATGGGAAAATGAATGGAGTCACTGCTGAAAGAAAGAATAGTGAACTATCTACTATCCAGTTAGTTGCTGGATCTAAGGCAGCATGGATTTTCCAGGGGAAAGTCCTGTTAGACAAATCTGATTGATTTTTTTGATTGGGTGACTAGAGAATTGGATTGAAGAGCGCTCTATGTGATTTACTTGGATTTCAGCAAAGCTTTTGATACAGTCCCACATGGGAGGCTTATAAATAAAATGAGAAGCTTGGGAGTCAGTGCCAAGGTAGTGGAGTGGATTATAAACTGGTTGACTGACAGGACACAGTAGGTGATGGAATAATGGAACCTACTCTGAAGAGAAAATGCTGTTAAGTGGAGTACCACAGGGATCAGTACTGGAACCAGCTCTATTCAATATTTTTGTGAGCAACATTGCGGAAGGGATAGTGTTATGAATAAGCGGTGTTTGGATGGATCCTTGGGTACTGTGGCAGATGACCACGCCCACGGGGAGGAGTCCCGTGAGGAGCCACAGTACTAGGCTAGACTCAGAACGCACAAACAGTTAGTTCTTTATTAAACAGCTTTGAAGAGAGCCACCAGAGGTGGCAGTAGTGAGACAGTCTGGTAGTTGCAGTCTCAGGGACCTCGGCAGAGGGAGCCCTTCTCACCCCGTTGGTATTGGGAGGTTCCGAAGCAGGTTTCCCAGCAAGGAAGTACTGTAGATGAGACAGACACAGAGTACTCACTAGGTGTTTGCTGTAGATAGGCGATTCCACCAGGTTGTAGAAGTAAGTGCAGGCACTGAGGCAAGAAGAGCAGGCCCTCGAGAAGCGAGTACCTGTTCTCTGTAAGGCACCTGAAATAAAGCAGAGGGCCCCTGAGGAGCAGGTACCAAGGTTAGCAGTTACCCCGAAGAGCAGAGAGAGAGCTTCCAACGGCAGCACGGAAGCGGCAGAGTAGCGTAGACAGGAACGGAACGTATCTGGAATCAACGAGTAGCAAAATAGTAGATGTTAAATACCCGGATGGCGTGACGTCAGTTAAGGGGGTACGCCCCGCGAGGTTCGCGCCAACGGTTGCATAAAGACGTGGGTGGCACGTGCGCACCCTAGTAGGTACCTGGGAGGAGCATGGCGGGAGGCAACACCATAGCCATTCCGGGGACGCCAGAGGGGTCGGCTTGTAGACACGGTGGTAGCCATCTTTCCTAGGTAAGCGGGAGGAGCCATGAATAAGGTGAGGCAAACAGGGCAAAGCCGTCTAGCACTGATGGACGCAACAGATAGAAGGTAAAATTTGTCTATTTGTGGATGATACTAAGATCTGCAACAGAGTGGACACGCCTGAAGGAGTAGCGAGAATGAAAAGTGATTTAAGAAAGCTTGAAGAGTGGTCAAAGATTTGACAGCTGGGATTCAATGTCAAGAAGTGCAGAGTCATGCATCTGGGATGTGGTAATCCAAAAAAGCTGTATGTGATGGGGGTGAAAGACTGATATGCATGGACCAAGACAGAGATCTTGGGGTGATAGTGTCTGGCGATTTGAAGGCAGCAAAGCAGTGTGACAAGGCAATAACTAAAGTCAGAAAAATGCTGGGCTGCATAGAGAGGAATAACCAGTAGGAAAAAGGAGGTGATAATACCCTTGGTGAGGCCTCACCTCAAATACTGTGTTCAGTTCTGGAGCCCATACCTCAAAAAGGATAGAGACAAGATAGAGGCAGTAAAGAGAAGGTTGACCAAAATAGTGCATGGTCAGTAACTGAAGACTTATGAGGAGAGACCGAAGGATCTGAATATGGATATCCTGGGAGAGAGAAGGTGCAAGGGAGATATGACACAGACCTTCAAAACACCTGAAAGGATTTAATGATGCACGAACTTCAAAACTTTACTGTTGGAAAGAAATCAGTAGAACTAGGGGTCACAAAATGAAACTCCAGGGGGGATGCTTCAGAACCAACACCAGAAAATATTTCTTCATGGAGAGGGTGGCAGATGCCTGGAATGCCCTTCCAGAGGAGGTGGTGAAGATGAAAACAGTCAAAAAATTCAAAGGGGTATAGGATAAACACTGTAGATCCCCTAAAGGCTAGAGGATGGAAATGAAGAAAAGGGTACATATGAAGGTAACTTGCTGATGTGGTGGTTACTACCCTTAACCAACGAGCCTTGATACTTTTGATACAACTGCAACATTGCTCTCTGCTTCAACGGCAGGGGAAAAGGGCAGTTGGAATCAGATAACCACCAATGAGGGCTCCGACTTTTATGGTCTGGGGAACTGATAAGCATGGGGGTAACTGGCAGGAAGCAATAATTAATAACCTTAACAGAAGGCAAGGGATTACTACCCCTAACCAATAAGCCTTGATGCTTTTGACGCAACTACACCATCACTCTCTGCTTTGAAAGGCAATGGTGTGAGGGGGTGGAAGAGGAATTAGATTCAGTTGACCACCAACACAGGCCTGACTTTTATGGTCTGAAGTACTAATATGCAGACATAAGTGAAAAAGTACAGGACTGCTTCTAAGGCCAAGTCCATAAGGAAAACATATCAGCATAGTCTGAATTTTCAAAAAGGCTCATCGAATAATTGCACAGAGCGGCAGTTTCTACCCTTAAAAAAATTATTAGAAGCTTGCTGGGCAGACTGGATGGACTATTTGGTCCTTCTCTGCTATCATTACTATGTTCCTATGGGAGTGAGATGGCTCCAGTCTCTGTAATCTCCAAGTATTCCTGATCCACTTCGGAAAGCTCTTTGACGAAACTACTCAAGCATCTTCTTCAGCCTCAACATTACTTCCACTCAGCCAGGGCTCTATGACTGTTGGGCAATATGTTATAAAATTCCATAACATGTCCTCTGAATGCTTGTGGAATGAAGATGCGCAGATAGCCATATTCTGGTAGGGTCTATTGGATAAAGTAAAAAATGAGCTAGCTGGCCATGACATCCTTGCCAAACTGGATGACCTTGTATCCCTGTATGTGAAAAATGACATTCTATTTCAAGAGGTCCCGAGAACAGGACCCCAGACACTATGCCCGCTTGGCAACCAGCTTTCAAAGACATATGCTGTTCCCTGTCTGGCCCCCTTCACAGTCTGTGTTCGAGGAGTAACCCATGCAGCTAGGGTGATCCAAGTTATCAGAAGAAGAGAAGTTCCAGCAAAGGTTCCACATTCTCTATTTATACTGTGCAGGCAAGGGTTTTTATGCCTCGTCCTGTCCAGAGAAGGCGGGGAAACTCCCATGCCTAGGGTTGATGGCAGAGTCAATCCTAGGTATTACTCACCCTTATCAAATATATATAATTGTTTTGACTTCAATTGGACTCGGAAGTAAGGAATTCTCAGAAGCCATTTTGGACTCCAGTGCCATCAGCAATTTCATCAAAGCCCTGGTGGAAAATTTCATACACCTCTGACACCTTTAAAAAATCCTATTTACATTTCTTTGGTCTATGGAGAACTATTGCCAGGAACCATTTATGTGTGGGACTCCTGCATGAAGAAGGCACTTAATTTTCGTGCTACAGAAGGTGGTCAATCCTATTTTGCTTGGTCTACCCTGGTTACAGCAACACTGTCCGGTCATGAACTGGTGCAATGGAGATATTCTCTCCTGGAGTACCCATTGTTTTCAGAATTGTCTGTGTCCACTTGGATTTATCAGGCTATCCACTTCTCCTTCTGGAGCAGAATTCCCTCGTTGGCAAGAAAGATGGTTCTTTATGCCCATGTATCGATTACCGGGGTTTAAATGCCATCACCATAAAAAACAATTATGTCTTATTGTTGATATCTGAATTGTTTGACCAGCTTCAAGGAACTTCAATAAGTTGAATCTATGGGGCCATACAATCTCATATGCATCAAGACAACGATGAATGGAAAGCTGCCTTTAATAGTCGAGATGGCCACTACGAGTATTTGGTGATGCCTTTCGGCTTGTGCAATGCCCAAGTGGTCTTCCAGAATTTTGTTGACATATTCAGAGATTTGTTGTATACTTGTGTCATAGGATATCTAGACAACATTCTGATCTTCTCATCAGACCTTCAGTCACATCATTCTCATGTTAAGGCCATGCTCCAGTGGCTAAGAAGACATTCTTTATACACGTTTCTAAATTACTGGATGTTCGTTGGCTGTTTTAACATTTCTTTTTATTAGCATGGTTTTAATATGATGAATGATGATTTATGTACCTTGATTTTATTGCTTAATGTTTATTGCTTAATGTTTTGAGAAAAATTATGGTTTTTTTTCCATTGTTGCACTGTATAATACAGTTGAGCTTGTGGTTTCCAGTTGTTGGCACGTTTCTATTCTGTATTTGGTGAGGTATTGCCTGAATTTTAAAACTAATTCTTACTGTGAAAATGATACTTATCACTAGCTTTTACAGCATTATGGTCCTCTCTTCCTCATGTCTATTTTAAACAGAAATGTACTCTTTATTAATTTCACTTGCATGTAAGAAAGCGATTTTGAATGTTCTTGCAGAAAATATCTTTTCATTCTAACTGCTGTTAGTAGATTAGATAATTATTTTAAGGGATTAGAGTAACGTTCCCTCTAAGGACTGGGTTGCTGTAAGCATAAAATTGATAGGCTTTTTGCATTAAAGAAAGTTGTGCTGACAGGGTAATGTCAGAGAACATAAGAACATGCCATACTGGGTCAGACCAAGGGTCCATCAAGCCCAGCATCCTGTTTCCAACAGTGGCCAATCCAGGCCATAAGAACCTGGAGGGTGTTCTAGGACACATGGCAGCAGCAAATTTTCTGGTGCACCACCAACTTCAGCAATCAGCCCACTCTCCTGGATTTAGTGGACCTTATCAGATCACAAGGCAAATTAACACAGTGACCTACCAAGTTAAGATTACCCCTTCCCTTCATATTCATTCCTCCTTCCAAGTCTCCCTATTTAACCCACTGGTATTCAGCAGATGCTCCAAGAAAATCCCTTCTCCCATTCCTGTCTCATTTGCCTCAGATGCAGAGTTTGAGATCAATTAAATCACTGATTCCAATTCAGTGAGTTACTACTTGGTTGATTGGAAGGGTTATAAACCTGAGGAAAGGTTGTGGAAACCAGTGGAAAACCTCAATGGCTCATTGCTGATCAAAAGATATCATTGCCTTTTTTCCCCAAAAGCCTACCAAAAGGGGTCCTGAAGGGGGTTCTGGAGGAGGCTTGGGATACCATAACATGCTGCCGACCACAGTAATGCGCACCGCAGTCTGCATCCTATCGCCCACAATCCTGGGCCCAACACTGGCTTTGGGTTCTCATGAGGTTCTTTTGGGGCCATTTAAAAACCATAAAGTGTTGCTGTGTTTTGGTTTATGCTTTAAAGCCATGACACATTTATGGCTATTGATTTCTGTAAGTATATACAGTATTTTATTTTACACAGGAACATAAGAACATAAGATATACCATACTGGGTCAGACCAAGGGTCCATCAAGCCCAGCATCCTGTTTCCAACAGTGGCCAATCCAAGTCACAAGTAAGTAGCAATTACCCATACATTAGAGAAATCACAATCTTCTATTACTTATTAATTACCAAAATAGCAGTTTATGGATTTTTCCTTTAGGAACTTATCCAAGCCTTTTTTAAACCCAGTTACATTAACTGCTGTAACCATATCCTCTGGCAATAATTCCAGAGCTTAACTATGTGCTGAGTGAAAAAGAATATTCTTTGATTTGTTTTAAATGAGCTTCTTGCTAACTTCATGGAGTGCCCCCTTGTCCTTCTGTTATCTGAGAGAGTAAATAACCGATTTATATTAACTTGTTCATGTCCTTTCATTATTTTGTAGACTTCTATCATATCCCCCCTTCAGTCATCTTTTCTTCAAACTGAACAGCCCTAACTTCCTTAGCCTTTCCTCAAGGGCAGCCGTTCCATGCCCCTTATAATTTTGATCGCCCTTCTCTGCACTTTTTCCAGTGCAGCTCTATCCTGTTTGAGATGCGGTGACCAGAACTGCACACAATATTCAAGGTGCTGTCTCACCATGGAGTGGCTGATGAAACAAGAGGGTAGGTGGTCTAAGAACGCCGTGTGGGCAAATAGTGGATTAGACACCAAATGTTGTCCAAAAATTATTTTATTTGAATGGAGACACAAGATTCATACTATCGCCCAACTCAGGCAGAGTTTCGCCCCCTCGGGGCTGCCTCAGGGGCTGTATGTAGATTTATACCAATTCTATATTCAAAATATTCTTATGATTCTAGTGTCTGATATCTGCCAAAATCGCGATGTTTGCTCGGGGCAAAGTCACTAATCCACTATTTGCCCTCACCATGGAGTGGTACAGAGGAATTATGACATCCTCCGTTTTATTTGCCATTCCCTTCCTAATATTTCCTGTTTTCTTTTTTGATCGCCACAGCACACTGACCCGACAATTTCAATATATTATCCACTATGATGCCTAGATCTCTTTCCTAGGCGATAACTCCTAAGACAGAACCTAACATTGTGTAACTACAGCAAGGGTTATTTTTCCCTATATGCATCATTTTGCCCTTGTCCACATTAAATTTCATCTGCCATTTGGAAGTACAAGCTTCCAGTCTCACAATTTATATATGTGCCTTTGTTATTATCCGACTAATGCTTTTCTATTTTCCTTGATTGTTGCCTCCGCCTTGAAACAGCTTGCATGTGAAACGGCTCATGCTGGATGCTATTTCCATCTTTGGCAATGTTTATAATATAAGAACATTGGATGTATTAAATAAGGAAAGATGCTTTAATTCAAAATTAATTTCGACAGTTTTTGAATACATATGCATCTTTCCCTCTCCCTATTTTTTTTTTTTTTTTATCAAAAAAGATAAACCAATCTCCCTGAAATTTATACAAGAATTACAAAAGAAATTGCGCCCCAAGGGATATCACCTCTTGTAACAAAGTAAGAAATTGCCTAGGCTTATTCTATGTTGCTTTGCATATGTCAGGGAAAATCCTATCTTATACAATTCATCCTTATGGCAAAAGAAACTTTTCAGCATCCATCTTCTAGTACTGATCAGGCTGTAAAACAAATCAAACGATCAAAGTAGCTTTAGTCATATCCTGAAATACTGATGATTCCAGCATTTTATTTACTCCCAAACTCCCTTCAGAGTGCATATTCATAACTGGCTGTCTAGGCTGTGTCAATTATTGTTCCACAGGTACAATGGAGACAATAAACCTTCGCGATGAGGGAGAAAGTTTTTACTCAACGCACAATTAAACTCTGGAATTTGTTGCCAGAGGATGTGGTTAGTGCAGTTAGTATAGCTGTGTTTAAAAAAGGATTGGATAAGTTCTTGGAGGAGAAGTCCATTACCTGCTACTAATTAAGTTGACTTAGAAAATAGCCACTGCTATTACTAGCATTGGTAACATGGAATAGGCTTAGTTTTTGAGTACTTGCCAGGTTCTTATGGCCTGGATTGGCCACTGTTGGAAAGAGAATGCTAGGCTTGAAGGACCCTTGGTCTGACCCAGTATGGCATATTCTTATGTTCTTAGGAATCGTCAGGATTTCCAGCAGGTGCTTTTAAAACATCTCTGCTGGCAGGGCTACCTGCGGATTTAGGAAAGTACAAAACTTGCAAATGAAGTCACATGCTAATATTTAAGATTTTCTGCCTTTAATTTGAAGACCACTTTATCTTTCATTGCAGTTATAGTAGATGATTGCTTTGGAAACACCCAGTTCTTCAATTGCTAAAGTCTATAAGTGAGATCCAAGACTGAATTGCTATAATGGTTAAATTAAGAACATAAGATATGTCATACTGGGTCAGACCAAGGATCCATTAAGTCCAGTATCCTGTTTCCAACAATGGCCAATCCAAGTCACAAGTACCTGGCAAGTACCAAAACATTAAATAAATCTCAAGCTACTAACCCTTATTAATTAATAGTAGTTTATGGATTTTTCCTCTAGGAACTTATCCAAACATTTTTTAAATCCAGTTACACTAACTGCTGTAACAACATTCTCTGATAATGAATTCCAGAGCTTAACTATGCGCTGAGTGAAAAAGAATTTTCTTTTATTTGTTTTAAATGAGCTACTTGTTAACTTCATGGCATGCCCCCCTGGCACATCTATTATATGAGAGAGTAAATAACCAATTTACATTAATTGTTCATGTCCTTTCATTATTTTGTAGACTTCTATCATATCCTCCCTCAGCCGTCTCTTCTCCAAGCTGAACATCCCTACCTTCCTTAGTCTTTCCTCAAAGGACAGCTGTTACATGCCCCTTATTTTGGTCATCCTTCTCTACACTTTCTCCAGTGCAAGTATATTTTTTGAGAAGAGGTGACCAGAATTACACATAGTATTCAAGGTGCGGTTTCACCATGGAGCAGTACAGAGGCATTATGACATCCACCATTTTATTTGCCATTCCCTTCCTAATAATTTCTAACATTGTTTGCTTTTTTGACCACCATAGCACACTGAGCCGACAATTTCAATGTGCTAACTTGCTAACTTCATGGAATGCCCCCTAGTCTATTATTCGAAAGTGTAAACAACCGATTCACATCTACTCGTTCATGACTTCTCATGATCTTAAAGACCTCTATCATATCCCCCCTCAGCCGTCTCTTTTCCAAGCTGAACAGCCCTAACCTTTCAGCCTTTCCTCATAGGGGAGCTGTTCCATCCCCTTTATCATTTTGGTTGCCCTTCTCTGTACCTTCTCCATCGCAACTATCTTTTTTGAGATGCGGTGACCAGAATTGTACACAGAATTCAAGGTATGGTCTTCCCCATGGAGCGATATAGAGGCATTATGACAATTTCCGTTTTATTTACCTTCCTAATAATTCCCAACACTCTGTTTGCTATTTTGACTGCTGCAGCACACTGAGCCGACTATGAAGCCTAGATCGCTTTCCTTGGTGGTAACTCCTAAGATGGAACCTAACATTGTGTAACTACAGCAAGGGTTATTTTTCCCTATATGCATCACCTTGCACTTGTCCACATTAAATTTCATCTACCATTTGGAAGTCCAATCTTCCAGTATCACAAGGTCCTCCTGAAATTTATCATAATCTGCTTGAGATGTAAGTACTCTGCATAATTTTGTGTCAACTGCAAATTTGATGACGTCACTTGTCGTATTCCTTTCCAGATCATTTATAAATATATTAAAAAGCACCGGTCCAAGTACAGATCCCTGAGGCACTCCACTGTTTACTGTTTTCCACTGTGAAAACTGACCATTTAATCCTACTGTCTTGTTTCCTGGCTTATAACCAGTTTGTAATCCACAAAAGGACACCACCTCCTGTCCCATGACTTTTTAGTTTTCTTAGAGGCCTCTCATGTGGGACTTTGTCGAACGCCTTCTAAAAATCCAAATATACCACATCTACCGGTTCACTTTTGTCCACATTTATTCACCCCTTCAACAAAATGTAGGAGATTTGTGAGAAAAGACTTCCCTTAGGTAAATCCATGCTGGCTTTGTCTCATTAAACCATGTCTATGTAAATGTTTTGCGATTTTATTCTTTATAACAGTTTCCATGATTTTTCCAGACACTGAAATCAAGCTCACTGGTCTATATTCCAATTGTTTTCCTATTTTCCTAGATTATTGCCTCCCCCTTGAAACAGTTTGCATGCATTAACATGGCTCATGTTGGATGCTGTTTCGATCTTTGGCAATATTTATAAAATAAGAACATTGTATTTATTAAATACAGATTCTTTACTTGAAAACTGATTTAGAGAATTTTGGAATATTTTTTAACCTTTCCTTCCCTTTTTAGTTTTTTATAGTGGTTTGGTGCATGTCTTTTCTCCTCTTTTACCCATTACACTTATGATCCTTTATCTTATGGTAGAATTAATTCCTTACAATTCAGTGACTCCATGTTACTTAGATTATACATTTGTATTATGTATTATATGCATTATATAGAGTTATGCTGCTATTTGCCACATATGTTGAATTAGTTATGCTATTTGATTCTCAGCTGTTTACCTAAAATGTTTATCTTGCTTATTCCGGATCCTCGTTTCAGAATTTATGAGAAAAATGGCTCAGTTTCATTTCCTTTGCTTTTCTTTTTCCTACATTAGCTTGTTTTTAGCAGCTGTTTTCTATATACAACGTATCCATTTTTAAATTTTATTTTTTTTTAATGTGACTAATATCACTTAATGAAAAGAAAGTTTAAAAAGTTATATAACAAAAATAGCATTTAATGAATTTTAGCTACATTTAACAAGTTAGAACAGTTATTACTTGTCAAACATTAACATAGTAAAATGTTTTTTAAAATGTATGTGTAAAATGTACAAATGATAGTTTCAGAAGCCACATAATCCAGTATCTATCAGAAATGCATTTTTTTCATACCTCTGGTCTCATTATACTAAGTATCATTTCTGCTTTCATCTTGTCTTTCTACTGACACCAATTCTTGGTCCTTTTCATTTTATTATTTGTCAGCTCTTTTTCCATCCATTAACTGCTATTAATCAAGTTGACTTAGGGAATGGCCTCTGCTATTACTGGCATCAGTAGCATGGGATCTTCTTAGTGTTTGGGTAATTGCCAGGTTCTTATGGCCTGGATTGGCCTCTGTTGGAAACAGGATGCTGGGCTTGATGGACCCTTGGTCTGATCCAGCATGGCAATTTCTTATGTTCTTATCCTTCTCTTCTATACCTCTTCTCTATCTGCTCTCATCTCTCCATTTCTCCTTCTAATTTTCTATTGCTTAACCCTCACCCCCTTCCTCTCACCTTTCTTCCCCAGGACTACCTTCTAGGCCAGGGGTCGGGAACCCATGGCTCGCGAGCCAGATATGGCTCTTTTGAGGGCTGCATCTGGCTCGCAGACAAGTGTCGCCATACTTCGCGGTTCCCCGCTGACCCAGCTGCTCCCCGGTCCTCCGCCGCCCGGGCTTAAAATGCTGTCAGCCCGGGCGGAACGCGGCAGGACAGCTGGAGTCAGCGGCACCGGCGTGCTCTCTTCTCCTCCCCCCCCCCCCCCCCCGCGGCCCGGAAGAGGAAGTGGAGAGCATCGGGTGCCTGCGCGGGAAGAAGAGACCACACTAGCGTGGTCTCTTCTTCCGCGCAGGCACCCGATGCTCACCACTTCCTCTTCCGGGCCGCGGGGGGGGGGGGGAGGAGAAGAGAGCACGCCGACTGGAGTCATCCGGGTGCCTGCGCGGGAGTCATCGGGTGTCAGCCGGGTGCCAGCGCTGGAGTCATCGCGCAGGCACCCGATGCTCTCCACTTCCTCTTCCGGGCCGCGGGAAGAAGAGAGCACGCCGGTGCTTTCTTCTTCCCGCGGCCCGGAAGAGGAAGTGGAGAGCATCGGGTGCCTGCGCGGGAAGAAGACTGCAGCGCGGCTCGGAGGAAAATGAAAATCTTCAACCGCGGCCGATGGGACTCCGCCTTCGCCTCCGCGAGGGCTGAAAATGAAGGAGGTTAGCGTTGGGAGGTGGCTGCTGCTGCCGCGAGTTCCCGGGGGGGGGGGGGGGGGGGGAGAGTGAATGAGCGAGCAAGCATGTGTGTTTGAGATCCTGTGTGTGTGAGTGAGAGATTGCATGTATGTGAATGATTGATTGAGAGCCTGTATATGTGAAAGAGAGTATGTCTGTGATTGAGATCCTGCCTGTGAGAGAGAGAGCATGAATGTAAGTTTACCATTGGGAACCTGTATGTGTAAGTTTGTAATTGAAAACCTGTTTGTTTGAAAGAGTGTGTGTGTATGATTGAGATCCTTTGTGTGTGAGAGAGATCATGTGTATGTATGATTAAGAGCCTGTGTGTATAAGTAAGAGAGAGATCATGTGTGTCTGTGTCTGATTGACAGCTGGTTTAGGTGATGGAGCATGTGAGTATGTGATTGAGAGCCTGTGTTTAAATGAGAGAGAGAGACCATGTGTGTCTGTGTGTGATTGAGAGCTGATTTAGGTGAGGGAGCATGTGAGTATGTGATTGAGAGCCTGTGTGTAAATGAGAGAAAGAGAGGACATGTTTGTAAGCATGTGAATGAGAGTCTGTGTGTGAGAGAAAAAGACAGCATGTATTTATGTGATTGAAAGCCTGTGTGTGTGTAAGCGTGAAAAGATAGACAGCATGTGTGTAAATGTGTAATTAAGAGCCTATATAAGTGAGAGAGAAAAAACATTTGTATATGTGAGTGACTGAGAGCATGTGTGTATAGGTGTGTCATTGAGAGCCAGTGTGAGAGAGAGCGCTGGTATGTGACTGAGAGAGGAGAAAGTTCCAAGCAAACCACCCCACCTCCTGCTAATTCAGAACAATCTCAGGACACCTGGATATCAATGTTCCCAGGTATGCAGAGCAAAAAAAATTTTGTATCCTTATTATTTTTCATTACTTTATTATTTTTCATTACTGGATCTTTGTGTCTGCTATTTTGAAATATTTTGTTGGTATCTGGAAATGTTTTATATGAGTTTTTAATTATTGGATATTCCACTCATCAGCTGTTTCGAAATATGTTCTTTTTGTTAGTACAATTTTACTGCTGATGATTTTATATTTCTTGATTTGTTTATAAGGATGTGTGATGTTTCTTTTTTCCTTTGTTACACTGCATACAGAGACTCTGGCTTGTTGCAGTTTCCAATTCAGTTTTTGTCTGCATGCTTCTTGTTATGCGTTTTGGTCTCTTTATTCTATGTTAGGTGAGGGACAGCACGTGATTCAGGTGAGGTTTTCTGCTGGCGTGTAGTTTCTGTGTAGGACTCTATAGCAGCCTGACTTGGTCCGTTTTCCTAATAGGAGATGTATTGGTGTCTTAAGGCCTGGTGTAATATTTTCAGAGACTTATTGTACTTTAAAAGTGTGATCTTACATAAAATGCACACATTTACTTGTATTTAGTTTTAAACATATTGTATGGCTCTCATGGAATTACATTTTAAAATATGTGGCGTTTATGGCTCTCTCAGCCAAAAAGGTTCCTGACCCCTGTTCTAGGCCAATGCAACCAACTCCCACAGCAGTAGTTCCTGCACAGGTCTAAAGATGGACCAAGCAGCATAGGATCACCGAAAGGTAGAAGAAAAACAAGAAAGCCGACACTGCAGAGCCACTGTCAGTGGAGATAATGACTGAGCAGGCTCTGCAGGGGAAGGAGGAGGCGGAAGATGCTTTGCGCCCCAAACCCAGTGCAGCTGTTTATCAATCCCAACACTAGATGACTAATAGAGAAGAAGCAGGGGGGAAGCAGACCAGCAGAAGCCAAAACTTCTATGCTTACTGCTGTTTTCCCACCTCCAGTAGCTGATTCGCTGATTGTGCTTAGGAAAGCCAATCAGATGCGGGAGGCAGGATAAGTACCAGCCTGCTCAGCAGCAGTCTTGCTCATATAGCCACTATAGGGAGTAATGTTATTGGGAGAGGCAATGGAGGAGAGAGATGCGAAGGAGGGAGAGGTGTAAGTGGGGGAAAGAATGAGAGATCAAAGGGAGAGAGTAAAGGAAAGTGGATAAGAGGTGAGAGCAGGATGAAAGATGGAAGAAAGGGGTGAGTGATGGGGAAGGAAGAGGACAGCAGGAAGAAAGGGAGGGTAGAGATATGAAAAGAGAAAGCAGAATGAAGGAGAAGAGTGATCAAGGTGGGGAGAGAGAGAGTAGAGAAAGGTGAACACAGAGAGGAGTACATGGAGTAAGGGTAGAGAACGGAGTGGTGCAGGTAGAGGGTTGGCAGAGAGGGAGGAGGGAAAAGGTAAACATGTGGGGAATAAAAAAAAAAAAAAAAAGAGTGAACAGGATAAGAACATGCCATACTGGGTCAGACAAAGGGTCCATGAAGCCCAGCATCCTGTTTCCAACAGTGGCCAATCCAGGCCATAAGAACCTGGCAAGTACCCAAAAACTAAGTCTGTTCCATGTTACTGTTGCTAGAAATAGCAGTGGCTATTTTCTAAGTCAACTTAATTAATAGCAGGCAATGGACTTCTCCTCCAAGAACTTATCCAATCCTTTTTTAAACACAGCTACACTAACTGCACTAACCACATCCTCTGGCAACAAATTCCAGAGTTTAATTGTGCATTGAGTGAAAAAGAACTTTCTCTGATTAGTTTTAAATGTGCCACATGCTAACTTCATGGAGTGCCCCCTAGTCTTTCTTTATCCAAAAGAGTAAAAAACCGATTCACATTTACCCATTCTAGACCTCTCATGATTTTAAACACCTCTATCATATCCCCCCTCAGCTGTCTCTTCTCCAAGCTGAAAAGTCCTAACCTCTTTAGTCTTTCCTCATAGGGGAGTTGTTCCATTCCCCTTATCATTTTGGTCGCCCTTCTCTGTACCTTCTCCATTGCAATTATATATTTTTTGAGATGCGGCGACCAGAACTGTACACAGTATTCAAGGTGCGGTCTCACCATGGAGCGATACAGAGGCATTGACATTTTCCGTTTTATTCACCATTCCCTTTCTAATAATTCCCAACATTCTGTTTCCTTTTTTGACTGCCGCAGCACACTGAACCGACGATTTCAATGTGTTATCCACTATGACGCCTAGATCTCTTTCTTGGGTGGTAGCTCCTAATATGGAACCTAACATTGTGTAGCTATAGCATGGGTTATTTTTCCCTATATGCATCACCTTGCACTTATCCACATTAAATTTCATCTGCCATTTCGATGCCCAATTTTCCAGTCTCACAAGGTCTTCCTGCAATTTATCACAATCTGCTTGTGATTTAACTACTCTGAATAGAAGAGAAGAGATGGATGAGTGGGATGGGAAGTAGGATTTGGGAGAAGGAGAGAAAGCTAGACATACTTGAAATGGTAATGAAGAAATGAGGCTCTGCATTTCATGACTGCACCAGGCCTCATTCCAGCCTAGAAACAGCTCTGATCTCCCCCCTCCTTTGCTCTTTCAGTCTCTCTCATTCTTACTCAATTTTTTCAAATTCCTCTACTGCCTCTTTCATTAGCTCCTTCCCTTATCTGTCCCGCAAACTCCTTTCCACGTATCTTTTTCTAACCTCCAACTCCTCTTAGCTCCCCTTTCTATCTCCAACTGACTTCCTCAGCCCCATCAACTTTATCTTCCTCCCTTCTCTTTCCAGGGCCCCCTCTACTCTCAGCTGGCTGTCTGCCTTCCTGCCCCTTCCAAGCCTCCCACTCACTCGTATCTCTTCCCAAAAATCCACCTTTGAATCTTTCAGTTTCTCTCTCTCTCCACACTACCACCTACAACCTTTCATGTTTCCCCACTCATCACTTCTGCTCCCACTGTTTCATAGGGGCTAGAGGAGCAGGCCTCGGGGCAGCAGGATATGAAGGAGAAGAACCTGAGGCAAAGACAGGAGTAAGTGCAGAACCCACAGCAGCAAATGGAAGAAAAGCAGAACTGTGTCTCAATGGCAGGAACAGCGGCAGTAGGTGCAGAACCCCGTGCAGCAGCAGAACAAGAAGAGACATCTGTGACAGTGGCAGAAGCAGGTCCCCATGGTGACAGAGGAAGGGACTACTGGTTCCCAAATCCCTGTGGCTTCCCCCTTCTCGCTCATGCGTTTCCCTTAAGTGAGCGTTGTGTGGGGCGGGGAAGGAGCACTAACATTGGTGACCTGGAGTGTGAGCTCATTCCTGTCCCCTTGGTGTCACAAGCTGAAGGGGAGGGAGAAATGGGGGACCCCAAAAATATTTAGGAGGGTGAAGGCACACCAAAAGGGTCTGGATACATCCCCATTGCCGGTAATAGTAGCTACAAGCTCTCCCTCTAAGAAGCAAATGAACAAGCATACTGTTCTTGTGAGAATGCGTGTGTATTGGAGGGCTCTGGATGTATGTCTGAATGTGCAAGTTGGACTTGCTATGTGTTGGGGGACATTGTGAGTTTGTTACTTGGCCGTGGTGCTGTGACTGAGTGAGTGTGGTTTGTGTGTGTGAGCATATTGTTTTGGCTGTACATGTATGCATATGCTGGGAGAAGGTGAGTTTGTTCATTAATAGAATTCTACCCGGCTGGCATGGTTGTACGAGTGTGGTGATTCTTCTGTCCAAGTGTGTGAGAGGATTAGGCTCTGGCTTTCTGCAGAAAGGATTATGGGGGTAATTTTCAAAGTCACTTAAGGCCAAATTTTTATTCCCCCGCGCGTGTAAAAAAACACAGGGGCTATGCATGTGGCCAGGCCTTGCAGAGGGGCGGGGCTGGAGGCGGCCGGTACGGCGGCCATTTGCCACTGTGCCTGGGGGTGTGCACAACTTGCTACAGCTCCTGTTGAGGAGCAAAAGGTAAAAACAAAACAAACTAAAACAGGGATTAGATAGGATAGGGATAGAGGGTGGGGAAGGCCGGGATGCGTCGCTGTGCGGGAATTGCGTAAATCCCCCCCCCTTGTGCGTGCCGCCCAACGATTTTATAACATGCACGCGCTTCTTTAAAAATCTATTCGTTAATGTGCATAAAACCCCGGGAGTGGGGGAATGCATGTAAAATTATGTGCCCAATCTAATTAAGCGCATGCTTTTATGTGCACTCCTGATAGGTGTTCTGGGAGTGGGGAGGACTTAGGTGCAGATTTTTGGATTTTCACACAGACGTTATGGACTGCGAGGTGTAACTTCCTGTGTAACCCATGCACACACTAAGGGACTTTACTTTCCAAATGATTGTGTGCGTATAAAATAACTTTGAAAATTAACGGTAAAGTCTGCATGTAACTGGTATGCGCAGACTTTATTACTATGTGCGGTGTGCTAAAATTACCCACTACATGGATACCTACTATATGGACTTTTACTTTGAGAACAGGATTGGTCCCAATGTGGACAGTTTGAAACTTATTCCCTTGGGAACAACATTTTTAACAGCTCACATAAATCAGATGGCAAATAGGCACAAGTTACATCCATTTTCAAAGGAAAAATTAACACATTTTCCCTTTCAAAACTCATCCCATTTAAACTACACACACACAATTACAGTTGCTAAACTGTGTGCAGAAATGTTTGGGGGCATATTAGACGCACGCTTTTAAAAAAGCAAAAGCATGCGCCTACGTGCAAACCCATCCCTAATCCCGGCCCCAATAACAGCTCGGCTCAGTCTGGGTAAATTTATGCACTTAGGTGAAAGCAAATGTTGCTTACCTGTAACAGGTGTTCTTACAGGACAGCAGGATGTTAGTCCTCACATATGGGTGACATCACAGGATGGAGCCCAATCACAGAACACTTTTGTCAAAGTTTCTAGAACTTTGACTGGCACCTACTGGGCATGCCCAGCATGGCACTAAACCTGCAGCCCTGAAGGGTCCCCCTTCAGTCTTGTTTAAAGCTACAGGAAGTGCCGAAAAATTAAAATAAGAAAACATATCGAACCCACCACAGTGAGGTGGCGGGTGGGTTTTGTGAGGACTAACATCCTGCTGTCCTGTGAGAACACCTGTTACAGGTAAGCAACATTTGCTTTCTCGCAGGACAAGCAGGATGGTAGTCCTCACATATGGGTGAGTACAGAGCTGAGGATGTCCAATAAATGCACCAAATGTACCCAAGATATGCAAAAGGCAGAAGGACTGGGGTGGAATTTGGTACAGGGCATCCTGAACCCTAACGGGCAGGCGGAAGGGTGTTGGTACATCAAGTTGTAAAAAGTTTGCGCAAGACAGATTGGCTGAAGATGGAATCTTGACTTCCGGACTTGTCTAAGCAATTATGGGCTGTAAAGGTATGGAAAGAACTCCAGGTAGCAGCCCTGCAAATGTCAGGAAGCTGCACAGAGCATAGGTGTGCTACTGAGGTCGCCATGGCCCTCACAGAATGTGCTTTAACATGGTCTTGAAGCGGAATGCCTGCTTGCTGATAGCAAAAGGATATGCAGTCCGCTAACCAGGAGGAGAGAGTCTGCTTACCCACAGGCTGCCCCAATTTGGTGGAATGGAAAGAGACAAACAATCAAGTGCTTTTCCTGTGGGCAGCTCTACGGTCTAGATAGAATGCTAGAGCACGTTTACAATCAAGGGTATGCAGAGCCTGTTCTCCTGAATTGGAGTGAGGCCTGGGAAAGAAGGTAGGTAGTATAATGGATTGATTAATGTGAAACTCCGATACTACCTTAGGTGAGAACTTAGGGTGAGTGTGGAGTACTGTCCGGTCCTGCAGAAGTTTAGTGTAAGGCGGATAGGAAACTAGGGCCTGTAACTCACTAACTCTGCGAGGAGATGTTATTGCCAGAAGAAAAATCACTTTCTATGTGAGATAGCGAAGATCACAGGATGGAGAGGCTCGAATGGTGGTTTCATGAGCCGACCCAAAACCAGACTGAGGTCCCAAGAAGGGGCTGGAGGGCGCAGTGGAGGCTTGAGGTGAAGCAAGCCCTTCAGAAAACGTGTTATGAAGGGTTGTACTGAAATAGGAACGTCCCCGATATCTTTATGGAAGGCGGCCACCACACTGACATGCATTCTGATGGAGGAAGTTTTTAGACCCGATTCTGACAAGTGCCAGAGATAGTCTAGAAACTTTGTGGTGGAACAGGTAAAGGGATTGAGAAGAACACCATGATTTAAACCTGTTCCATTTGTAAAGATAAGATTTTCTTGTGGAAG
Organism: Rhinatrema bivittatum; assembly: GCF_901001135.1. Lineage (NCBI taxonomy): Eukaryota > Metazoa > Chordata > Amphibia > Gymnophiona > Rhinatrematidae > Rhinatrema > Rhinatrema bivittatum. The sequence continues at coordinate 568,906,130 of NC_042615.1, forward strand.
GCTTTCGTGAAGCAATCAGGACACGGGAAACTGGCTCTGAAAGGTTAAGTGGCTGAATAATTAACCTCTCAACATCCAGGTCGTCAGGGAAAAGGCCTGAAAATTGGGGTGGCGTAGGCACCCATTGTTCTGAGTGATCAGAAGTGGGTCCTTTCCCAAGGGAATGTGCCTGCGAATGGAGAGGTCCTGAAGTATTGGAAACCACACTTGGCGTGGCCAGTGAGGTGCTATCAGGATCATGCTTCCCTTGTCCTGATGTAACTTCACGAGAGTTTTCGAGAGAAGTGGAAGTGGAGGGAATTCATATAGGAGACCAGTTGCCCATGAGAGGGAGAATGCATCTCTTGGTTGAGAGTGTTGGCTGCGCGTGAGAGAGCAAAAGTTCTCTACTTTGTGATTTTGAGGTGACGTAAAGAGGTCTATGTGAGGATAACCCCAACTTTGGAATATTGAGTCCGCCACTGTGGGATTGAGAGACCACTCGTGCGGTCGAAAGGCGCAACTCAGCTTGTCTGCCAACACATTGTCCACTCCCGGCAAGTAGGTGGCCCTGAGGTACATCGAATGGGAGAGGGCCTCCGCCCATATCTGTGCAGCTTCCTGACACAGTAGGTAGGGGCCCGTCCCTTCCTGTTTGTTGACGTACCACATGGCCACCTGGTTGTCCGTCTGAATCAGGATGACATGGTTGGAAAGGTGATCCTGAAATACTGAGAGCATATCTGATTGCTCACAGCTCCAGGAAATTGATTTGGTGTTTGGCTTCCTCTGGAAACCAAGGTCCTTGTGTCTGCAAATTGGCGACATGAGCTCCCCAGCCGAGGTTGGAAGCATCGGTGGTGAGAATTATTCGAGGGTCTGCAGCCTGGAAGGATAGGCCTTGGAGGAGATTGATCTGATTTTTCCACCCGGCTAGAGACTGACGAAGTGGGTCAGTGATGTGGACAATTGTCAACAGATGCTGGACGGATTGAGATTATTGTGACCGTAGCATCCACTGCATGACTCTCATGGCCAAGCGGGCCATTGGGGTACCCTGTATTGAGGACGCCATGTGTCCCAGCAGGATGAGGAAGTGGCGTGCAGTCGAGTGGTACTGAGACTGTAGCTGGTGTGCGAGAGAAATGAGAGTGAGAGCTTGTTGTCGAGGCAGAAATGCCTTTGCTTGAAGGGTGTCCAAGTCTGCCCCTATGAAGGACAAAGTTTGAGACGGAACTAAGCAGGATGTCTCGTAGTTGACGAGAAATCCTAGTGAAATCAGAGTGTGTAAGGTAAGATGTAGGGAAGGCAGAGCAGTTTGCTGAGTGGAAGCCCTGATCAACCAATCATCTAGATAGGGGTAGACGTGAACACCTTGAGTCCTGAGGAAGGCTGCTACTACTACGAGGCCCTTGGTGAAGACTCATGGTGCAGATGCCAGGCCGAATGGTAGCACTTGGTACTGATTGTGCTTAGGGCCTACCAGAAATCTCGGAAATTTGCGATGAGATGGAGTTATCGCAATGTGTGTGTACGCGTCCTGGAGATCTAGAGAGCAGAGCCAGTCTCCTCTTTGCAGAAGAGGAAGAAGGGAACACAAGGTTACCATCTTGAACTTTTCTCGGTGGAGGTACTTGTTGAGGGCACATAGGTCCAGAATTGGACGAACGCCGCCTGATTTTTTGGGGATTAGAAAGTACAGGGAATAGAATCCTAGACCTTGTTGGGAGTAGGGTACTGGTTCTATTGCTCTGTACTGGAGGAGGAGGGAGACCTCCTGTTCCAGGAGTGGTGAGTGGTCAGATGTTCCCCACGTCAGCAGAGGTGGGGAGTCCAGTGGGATGGAGAGAAAGTTCAGGTGATAACCCTGAGAGATTATGGCAAGGACCCACTGGTCTGAGGTGATTGTGCCACCTGTTGTGGAAATGGCATAATCGACCTCCCACTGGTATCTGAGGCAGTGGAAGCTGGCTGCTGCTCTCTATGCAGGAGTCAAAAATCAGAAGCAGGGCCCGACTAAGGAGCTGCTTGCGGCTTTTATTTCCGAGATTGACGAGACTGGGCCTTTTGGAAAGGTCTCGTGGAACTAGTTCTAGACAGTGGTGGATAGGACTTCTTTGGACGGAAGAATGACTTTTTAGTATCCTTCCTGAATGGCTGTTTGGAGGAATACTCAGAAGGCATCAGAGAGAGTTGGCGAAGGGTCTCATGATGCTCCTTGAGTTCCGCCACCGTCCGTTGAATCTGTTCGCCAAACAGATTGTCTCCTACGCAGAGCAGATCAGACAATCTGTCTTGTACTTCAGGGCGCAAGTCCGAAGACTTAATCCAGGCCCATCTTCTTGCAGAAATAGCAGCTGCAGATATCCTGGAAGCAGTGTCGAAGATATCATAAGAGGATCTTATTTCATGCTTCCCTGCCTCTAAACCCTTATGTACCAGGGTTTGAAGCTGTTCCTGGAATTGCTGAGGCAGGGATTCTGCAAAGTCCTGTATCTGCTTGAATAAGACCCTGTTATATTGGGTCATACAGAGTTGGTAAGAGGCGATCCGAGAGATGAGCATTGAACCCTGGAAGACATTCCGGCCAATGGCATCCAGGAATTTCTGCTCCTTAACTAGGAGGAAGGAAGAATGGGGTTTTGAGCATCTTGCCCTCTTTTGGGCAGATTCTACAACCACAGATTGGTGATCAAGCTGAGGTTTCTGGAACCCTGGGGCTGACTGTACCAAGTAAGTGGTATCTGCCTTTCGGTTGACTGGGGCTATGGAACCAGGGTGTTCCCAATTCTTTTTGAGAAGATCCAAAAGAACCTGGTGAATAGGGATGGAAGTTATTTCCTTGGGAGCATCCAGGAATTGTAACAGCTCCATCATTTGGTGCCTATCATCTTGCTCAGTCTATAATTGGAAGGGAACAGATTCAGACATTTCCTTCACAAAGTTTATGAAGGATAAGTCCTCTGGAGGAGAACGCTTCCTACTTTCAGTAGGGGAAGGTGGCATGGTAAATCATGGGTGTCTTGAGATGAATAGTCAGTCCAGGTGTCATAGGGATCAGCACCTGCCCCTCTAGGAACCTGAGAAAGACGGGATGATGGTATTCCTGGAGGTCCTGGTCTAGGCTCTGAAGGCATCAAGGGAAGTACTGGAGGCACAGATGAAGGCATCGAGGTCATCGATGGATGGATTGATGGCGCCGATGGGTGCATTGGCATCGATGATTGAGGCATCGGCAGGACTCTCAATGGAGGAATGCGGAAGTGTTTCTCCTCCCAATGACAGGGTAAGCGGGGAAGCCACTGGAACCATCAGTGACTCAGGATCCATCGGTGGAAAAGCGGCTATGAGCGCTTCCATCTTCAAGAGCAGCGGTGCCAAAACTGCCAGCATGGGATCGATGGTCGGTTCCTTGACCGGCACCGATTTTGGCGCCGGGAGACCTTGAAGTCTGTGCATCGCCTTATCGATGGCCTCCTGAACCATCCGATTCAGTTCTTCACGGAGACCTGGAGCAAGCAGCCCCAGCTCCGTAAGGGAAGGAGGAGGTAGAGGCATAGCCGGAGGGACCACCGTTAAAGGCGGAGTTGCAGCTCCAGATACCCGAGCGGGTGAGGGTTGCCTCGGTGACTTGGTTGCAGAAAGGGCTGATGCCTTTTCTGGACGGGGTTTCTTCGATGGAAGCTCAGATTTTCCTTCATCGATGGTCCGAGACTTCCGGTGTCGATGCCAATGTTTCTCTCTACGATCCCCTCGATCCTGAGGGGGAGTAGAGGTAGTCGAAGGCTGAGAAGTTGTTGACGCCGGACAGTCTCCGGCTGGTGGCCGATATTGGCACAAAGTGGACGGTGCCGGTTCAGATGACGTCGATGCAATAGATGGCGTTTGAGTTTGAGAACGGAAGAGAAAATCTATTTTCCCCATTCTCGCCTTGCGACATTTGGTGTCATTAAGGCACATTTGGTGCAAGTCAGGACATCATGCTTGCACCCGAGACACATAACACAGACTTTATGCGGGTCTGTTATGGACATTGTGCGAGTACAGTCCGGGCACCGACGGAACCCCGACACCATGGCCTTTGAAAAATTTAGTCACGGTGCGGTCGACGGCCAGTAGGCCACGAGGGCCAAACTCAACGGGAATCAACCGAAAACGGGTAAAAAACTTACCGGAGTACCGCGGAGTCAAAATTTCGAAAGAGGGACCCCTGTGGGGAATGAAAGTTTTTAGTAATTCCGTGAGGAAAACTCCTGTCAGGAATCTCTGTGGAACTCCTTAACCCGCGTGGCTACTGCTGTGCGGAAAAAAGAAGACTGAAGGGGGACCCCTACTGGCTGCAGGTTTAGTGCCATGCTGGGCATGCCCAGTAGGTGCCAGTCAAAGGTGACAAAAGTGTTCCGTGATTGGGTTCCATCCTGTGATGTCACCCATATGTGAGGGCTACCATCCTGCTTGTCCTGTGAGAATAAAAGTTATTGGGAGGGCAATTTTCTCATTTCTGTGCATAAAATGCTGTTTCACCCCTAGGAGTCCATTTGCAAATAACCCTGTTACATGTGAACCTAATTAACCATGCAAAGTGTCCTGAACCTGAGAAAGGACAACAGAAAGACTGGAATTTCTGCAATGTGCAAGTTTGTCTCTGGCTGTGTGTGTTTGTATGATGGGGTGAGGGGTGGAAGGGAGGTGCTTGTAATATGTGCCAGAGTTTAGCTCAGGCTGAGTATGTGGGTGATTGTATGTGAGTGAGGCTTCCGTGGGGGGGTGTATGTGGAGGGGGACAGGTGCAGGTATATGTCACTAGGGTACTGGCTTTTGCATCCTACGCCGAGGCTTGGCTGCATAGGTGCGAGTCTATATGCAAGCAGAAGAAACAGGCAATTAAAAAATAAAGGCGACATGGAGGACATGAAAAAGAGGAAAGTCGGGAGGAGCATTACAATAAACAGAACAAAAGTCTGAAAATAAAGGAGATTCCATAGTATGCCAAATAAACTGTGACACTGGACAAGCCACTCTGTGGGCAGAGCTTTCAACAGCCCGCAAGGTGTGGAAAGTACATGGACTATTTTATCCCATGTACACTGCGCCAGTTCTCAAACAGAAACAGCCCGCCTTCTTTGCTTTTGAAAACGAGCCACTGCAAGTGCGCAGCATGAAGAGTCTGCATGCTTTGTGCCTGCTGTGTGTGCAAGTGGCCCCAGTGGCGGGGTGGGGGCTGGGGTCAGCAAAATCGCTCCTACACGTGCTCTCTTCCTTCCCTGCCCTAAACATGCTCACAAGAACACATCCTTTCAGAGGACTGTATCCAAAGCCAATTTCACATATAAACCCTGGCTTCATGCACAAAAATGGGTACTATAAAAACGCCCGGGGCTCAGTGCGCATGAAGTACACTTGTAACATGGTTGTGCACGTATTTTTACACACGCCTGCAGAGGCATTCTAGAAGCTGGAAATTACGTGCATCCTTTTTGATTTTAGAAAGCATGTGCGGAAGCTAACCCATGCAAGTAATGTCCTCCCAAGAGATGCTGTAATTTTACATGAGATCATGTGTGTGTGTACTGAGCCAATTACCAGAGCACTTTCAAAATGAACTTATCTTCAAAAGATTGCTTTGAAAATGCTGGCTAAAGTCTGTCTGTAGAAGCTAAATGCAGACTTTACCCGCAGAGTTATAAAATGTTACCCTCTTTATTGGCTAAAAGTATGTTCATTGTGGCAGCTGTGCATTCTTTTAGTGGCATTTGAGGGAGTGGGGTGGGAGGGGGGGGGGCGCAATATTCAGACAGGCCACTTTACCCTTTGAAAATTGTCCTTCTCCTAAATATAAATTATTACTGTTTGTTCCTAACCATCACCAGTACAGCATGAAACACATTAGTGCCATTATAAACACAGCTGAATGAGATCAAGCACTGGCATGATGCAACTAGCCCAAATCATGACCAGGGCAATGACACCCCCATCACCTCAGTTCTCCTCCCACCATTCATCCCTTGTTCCTCTCTCCTTCTCCCTTCCTTGCGCTCCTCTTTCGATTCCTTCCTTCCCCATCCCTTACTGCCCTCAGATCTAATCCTCCCCACCTCTCTGATCCCCAACTCTTTTCTCTCCTGTTCTCTCTCTCTCCCTCCCTCCCACTCTCTTACACACAGGTCTGGGTGCTGGACCCGCTCATAGCCCACCCACTCCCCAATGGCATCACATAACCCCCCCCCTCCCGGCAGTGAATCCCTCTCTCGTTTCCCCTCACCCTTCCCATGCGGATATCCTAACATTTCCCCACAAGCTGATAGCCTCATACTATGAACGTCTTCTGATCCCCTTTCATCCCCTCACCAACCTGGCCACATCCTTGCCCTCTACTGCCCCGGGCCAGTTGTAGTTTGAACCACCTGGGATATCAGACTTCTCTATGGTGTCCCAGGCAATTCAAACAGTAAATCCAGTCCTGGACAGTAAAGAAAGATGTGCCATTCTCTTACTGTCAGCCTGTGAGGGGGGAAAATTGGGATCGGTGTGGTGGAGAGACAGAGAGGATTAGCACGGGTCTAGAATGGGTAGATGTGAATCGGTTATTTACTCTTTCGGATAGTAGAAAGACTAGGGGGCACTCCATGAAGTTAGCATGGGGCACATTTAAAACTAATCGGAGAAAGTTCTTTTTTATTCAACGCACAATTAAACTCTGGAATTTGTTGCCAGAGGATGTGGTTAGTGCAGTTAGTATAGCTGTGTTTAAAAAAGGATTGGATAAGTTCTTGGAGGAGAAGTCTATTACCTGCTATTAAGTTCACTTAGAGAATAGCCACTGCCATTAGCAATGGTTACATGGAATAGACTTAGTTTTTGGGTACTTGCCAGATTCTCATGGCCTGGATTGGCCACTGTTGGAAACAGGATGCTGGGCTTGATGGACCCTTGGTCTGACCCAGCATGACAATTTCTTATGTTCTTATGGAGTGGGGGAGGGAAAAAAGATAGGATGGTCAGAAGGAGAGTGAGAGCGCCCTTATCCCTCTTGTACACTCTCACCTGTCCACTCCTGACTGGCTTACTTTTCCTGTGGCCATGTTTATGCTTGCTGGTTTGCTGTGATTCTGAGGAAAATAGCAAAATCTGTAGCAAGGGCCAGATTTTATGACCCTTACCCACAACATTACAGGAAATCATAGGCTGTGTTTTATGGCATTATGCTCCATTCCTCCAGCTCCTTAGATGGTGCTAGATAGTCAAAGTCACCTTGGCTTTGCTACATGGAACCTTGGATCAATCTAGGCCCACACTGCAGCACTGGCAGAGGCTTCCAGCCAAAGGGGAAACAAACCAAAACAGAATTTTATTAGCATATATTAAAAACACCAATCCATGGCTATGCAGAACTCACCTAGAGGTTGGCTGAGTAGAGCCATCACAAGTGATGGATGATTATGTGGAAAGTAGGTCTTCAGTGGCAGCTTATGCTAAAACAAACAAAAAGTCACTTTAATTGAAAATACTGCTTTCCAAAAAGTTCTGTCCAGCTCTACCTAGCATTGCCTGTGTTGCGTCAGGAGTTGCTCTCTCATTCTCTTCTAAATAGTGAACTATTCTAAACCAGCTTCATTCCCTGCACTAACCAAATCTGTAACAACCTGTAATCTTCTTTCGAGAGTAATTTCAGCACATCAGAGGGAGGTGCAATAGGTGTGTCTAATAGTTGGCTCTCCCTTCAAGGTCCATTTTTGTATAACACTCAGGTCCTCCATGGGCTGAGAACAGCAGGTGTCTAACAGGAAATTTCAGGTTCTGATCTGACTTCTCTATAGGAAAAACTGAGGCACAGCAAGGAAAACAAGACTGCAAGGACATTCAGTTTAAGAAAAAAACAATTGTACTATAAACAACTGAACTATGCTTATCTTGCAATCTTTCCTTTGATCATGCAGGCATTTCTTTAAGACCCAAGTAAAATGCTGTTGGAGTCCAAAACAAAGCCGTTTATCTCTACAATAAATGTCTCTTTAAGAACATGTTCATTTGGATCATGAAAAACCTTACTCTTGTACAGCATCAAAGGAGACTGAAGAGTGTTGAGTTTTCTTGCAGACTTTTCCTAGCCATGTATTGGTTTTCACAAACTGACCACCACAGAAAAGATAGTTCAACTATCAGTTTCCCCTCATATATATTTGAGTTTGACATTTGATAATTGTGACCTGTTATGCTGCTTTGCCCCTCTCATTATGCCATGGTTTGTCCATGGCATAATGAGAGGGGGCAAGGCATCATAACATCATTTCCATCATATGTCTGGATCCTACCAACACTGCTGTACAAGAAATATCAAGTTTCCATGAACTCTCCAAGCACCACTTAAAAGCACCACTGGAAAACTATAAACTAAACCATTAAAACTCTTACTTCTGTTGAGCTGTAACAATTTAAACTGTAATAACTTCAGACCAGCCTCGAGTACTTTACAAAATAAACAATGAGAAATTATGCAATACGGAGCTGTTTCTCCACCTCATGCTATTTGAAGACGCTCTTCACTAGGAACCTCTTCGATAGATAACTCTATTGTACAAAATCTAATCTTTCAATAAATCTGTTCTTGGCAGACACAAGATTAGATGTACCAAGGGCCTTTTTCTGACATCATCATCTGTGTTTTTAAGGGCAGCAAGTTAAGAGTTTCAGTACATCCCAATATCAGTTTTGAGTGGGTATAATGAAAATTATTTATCGAGAGCCTGATTCATACAAGTTGCTTTACATTGGAAGGTAGCGAATAGTGGGAGATACTTGTGTTTTTTTTGCTAAATTTTACCTGTTGCTGAAACAGATATTTGGCCTGAAAAATAAAACATTTGCCACTGCTTTGATAAAGATTTTGGTGCCACATAAGGGTAGGGGGCACCACTACACACACTCCATTGATGCCCTCAAATCCACCATAGACCTTTCTTCCAGGACTGATTTATGTTCACTTGCACTGACTCTGAAATCCTCCTGCCTCGAGGCACAAGAATATCTGCCATGCAGCTCTAATCATTTCTATGGGTGCCTTTTAAAATATTTCCATTTTCTACGATCCATAAAATTTGATTCTCCACCAACTCCTAAAGTGAATAAAAAGGCTTTGGTCACTTAGCAAAGGTGAGAATGATCAGTCATGCCACTCCCAGAATGTTTTACCATTTCTTATTTGAGTCAAAGAAAGGCCATAAACTATTGCAAGTCTTGATTTTGGTTGAATTGAGCCTTTAACAAACCAATTTTCTATTTCTTTCTTTTTTTTTTTTTTATAATTCTGTATTTGAATGCACTAATTTTATGGGTTAAACAATGTATTCTATTTATCAAGTAGAGATAACCTTATGACAGCATCTCTCAACCTTCTCCTGAAGGTTTTCAGGATAGCTGTAATGAAAATGCATGGGATAGATTTGCAAATGCAAATGTAACCCTACATAGGGTCACTAAGGTGGTTTCGGGAGGGTTCCTGCTCTCCAAAGTTCAGTAAAAGGTCAGAGAGCTTTGTGCCTGTAGAGATCTACAAAATGTAAGATCTATCTTGTTTAGGAGAGGTTGACGGAGGGATTAGATAAGATGGGGCTCCCGAGGCCCAGTCGGGGCAGGAGCCCGCCCGCTTCCGTTTTAGCGAGCCGTGCAGAGAAGGCGCAGCAAAAATTCAATTTGAAAAGAAAAAAGGAAACAACTAAAAAATCAAAAGGAAGCGACCCAGAATCTCACGCGGTGAGTGTTGCCACGCCCCCGACAGGCACCCGGCCTATCAGAAGGAGCCATCGGGGACTTTAAATTTTAAGAACTTCCCAGTGTCGCGCGCCTGGGCGTCGCGCGCCCGAAGGAGCGCGACCTAAGGGGCTTGCCCCTTAGTGCGCCCCTTTGTGAGCCTCTGGTGAGGTTATGGTGAGACTCTAATAGTAACTCCTACCATCACTACTCAGCCTTGCCACACTATCCAAATCCAATCATACCTGTACTAGTCAGACAAGCTTCCAGCGCTCATCCCTCCACACCAGCAATCATCCAGCGCTCATCCCTCCACACCAGCAATCATCCATCTCATCCAGCGCTCATCCCTCCACACCAGCAATCATCCAGCGCTCATCCCTCCACACCAGCAATCATCCAGCTCATCCAGCGCCCATCCCTCCAAATCATCGGTTGTTCATCAATCTCATCAATCCTCTTCACCGAAATCACAAATCAATCTCGCTAAAAACCAGCTCTCCAGCTTTCCAGTGACTATAAGCTTCAATGCCTATTGGTCTCCCAATTCCAATTTTCCATCAAAGGTCCATGTTCACAAGAAATCCTTCAGTGATTTCACGTCCACCTACCTATAAATCACTCATTCCCATCATGATTTCCCCCCTTACACAGACGCTAGGCCTAGCTCTTTTCTCTCTGATTTTATTCAACGCCCAATCTCTTACCAAAAAAACACTAATACTCAATGACCTTCTACTGGACACAAATCCAGACCTCTGCGCAATAACGGAAACATGGCTTAAAAATACGGATACCGCACTCATAAACCAACTTCCAACTGAAACCCATGATTTCTTCTCTATCCCCAGACAGAAAAAAAGGGGAGGGGGTATTCTTCTTGCAGCCAAAAAAGAGCTGAGACTTACACAATTCCCAATATACTCTCCTACAAAAATCGAAGCCGGCTTTTTCAAATCAGACCTTCTGCAAATCATCCTAGTTTACGCCCCAACGGGGCTTCTGGATTCTGATGCCTCCCCCATTCTAGAATTAATAGCGACCAACCTAAACCTTGAGTCTCCAGCCATTATATTGGGAGATTTTAACTTACATGTTGACAATCCCTCTCCCTCTACAAACTGTGAAACTTTCCTAAACGCCATGACCGCCATGGGATTCAAGCAGATAATCAACAATCCCACCCACAGAGCAGGACACACTCTGGATCTCATTTTTGTAAACTCAGGCATCTCACACTCAGCACCACCCATATGCAAATCAGTCCCCTGGTCAGACCACGTTTTAATCTCCACCACATTTTCGCTGGCACAATCAAGCAACAAACTCAATCCTCAACCTCAATTTACTTACAGAAATCTTTGTTCATCCGATGAACTTCACGAACACCTTGTCCTAGAACTCCCTCATATAGACATCGCTACTCCCAACTCAGCTCTCCACTCCTGGTCCAACATCACATTATCGGCAGCAAATAAACTCTGCCCACTGGCAACAAAAAAACCGAAACGGAATGCCCCCAAAAAACAACCCTGGTTTAACGAAGAACTCCAAAAACTCAAACATTCCCTTCGACAAAAAGAAAGTAAATGGCGTAAAGCACCATCACCGACCTCCCTCTCAGCTTACAAACTCGCCCTTCACATTTACAAGAGCACTACATTAAAAACAAAAAAGGACTACTACGCTCACAAGATCCATCACCTCATCTTTGATTCAAAAGCCCTTTTTACTTACGTCTCGAACTTAACTCAAGTCAACCCACCAGACATTCCACTCAACCAAGCGCACGAAAAAGCAGAGGAGTTGGCCATCTTCTTCAGTAACAAAATTTCAAATCTACAATCACAGCTGAAACCGAATACCCTAGCTCCAATCAGCACATACCTCCATCACTGCAAAAATATTTCTATACAAGCCTTCGAACCCATTGCAACATCAGAGACCAAATCAGTATTGAAGAGAATGAAACCCTCATCTCACCCATTTGACCATATCCCTTCCAAACTACTGCTGCTAATTCCAGATACCATCTCCAAAACCTTGACTGACATTATCAATTGTTCCTTAGCCCAATGAATCTATCCAGACGACCTGAAAATTGCTTCTATCAAACCTCTATTAAAAAAACCTAATTTAAATCCCAAAGATCCCTCCAACTTTCGCCCAATCTCCAACCTCCCTTTTATAGCTAAGGTAATGGAAAAATTAGTCAACACCAGATTATCAGAATACCTTGAAGACAACAATATATTATTCCCCACTCAATATGGCTTCCGAAAATCCTTAAGTACAGAATCACTTCTCATATCCCTGACAGATTACCTAATCATGGGCCTTGATAAAGGTCATGCCTACCTGCTGATACTCCTCGACCTATCGGCCGCCTTTGATACTGTAAATCACTCCCTTCTCCTAAATCAACTAGCGAACATCGGAATAACAGGCTTTGCACTTGCCTGGTTCAAATCATTCCTGGGAAACAGAGGATACAAAGTCAAAATACATAACAAAGAATCACAGTTTTATCCTTCCACACTAGGAGTCCCACAGGGCTCCTCTCTTTCCCCCACGCTCTTTAACATTTACCTCCTCCCCCTATGTCAACTCTTAACCAATCTGAACCTCAAATACTTTCTATACGCAGATGACGTCCAGATTGTCATCCCCATCAAAGAATCTCTCACAAATACTATTAAAATCTGGGAAAACTGCCTTCAAAAAATTGACAACCTCCTCTCCAGTCTAAATCTAATCCTAAACTCATCAAAAACCGAACTACTCATAATTTCCCCCGAAAACAGTAACTTCGCCTCAAATTCACCAACCGGCTTTCAAACAGCACAAGTAAGAGACCTAGGGGCAATCATTGATAATCGGCTAAATCTAAAATCTTTTATAAATCAAACCACTAAGGACTGCTTTCATAAACTGCACGTCTTAAAAAGAATTAAACCACTTTTCCACTTCCACGACTACAGAACAATCCTGCAATCAATAATCTTCTCTAAGCTAGATTATTGCAATTCCGTTCTATTAGGTCTACCGTCTTCCCACACTAAACCCCTCCAGATGCTTCAGAACACGGCGGCCAGAATTTTGACAAACACAAGAAGAAGAGACCACATATCCCCGATTCTCAAAGACTTACATTGGCTACCAGTTCACTATAGAATCTTATATAAGTCCATTACCACCATCTACAAAGCTTTCCATCAACTCTCTCCACTTAACCTCCAAATCCCATTTAAAAAACATACCTCCGACAGACCAATCAGAGAATCCTATAGAGATTCACTACAAGCTCCTCCTGCCAAAACCTTTCACCATAAGACTCTCAGAGACAGGGCATTCTCCTCAGCAGGACCTACTCTGTGGAACTCCATCCCACCAGAACTGAGACAGGAACCCTGCCTTCCAACATTTAGAAAAAGACTTAAAACTTGGCTATTTAAACAAGCCTTCCCAGATCCTAACTAAATGATAGCAATTTTATAAGAGATAGTAATTTATACAAAAAACTTCACAGTATAATGTATATAATGTAAATAATGTAATCCTTACAGTTCTGCTCTCCTATTCTTATCTCTCCTCCAAGTTTAAGACCCTTGTTGTAATGTAACTTTTGATCTCCTTGCACTTGTTTATGTTCCGTTCTTTGTTCTCACCCCTTGTTGCATGTAAACCGGCATGATGTGGTTTCTAACCATGAATGCCGGTATAGAAAAAACGCAAATAAATAAAAAATAAATGTCATCATCTAAAGTTGAGTAATAGTGTAGTTAGGGTTGGGTAATAGCAGGGGGAGCATTCCCCAATATGGGATGGGTTTTGAGAGAAGACACAGCAGAGTTGCTTACCTGTAATAGGTGTTCTCACAGGACAGCAGGATGTTAGTCATCACATGGGTGACATCACCAGGATGGAGCCCTCACGGAACACTTTGGCAAAGTTTCTAGAACTTTGACTTGGCACACTGAGCATGCCCAGCATGCCACCTAACCCTGATTCCCGCAGGGATCCCCCTTCAGTCTCGTTTATAGTAAAAGTAGGAGCAAAAAAATAAAAGAAGAAATCATAAGCGAACCCAACTTTGCGGGGTGGCGGGCGGGTTTCATGAGGACTAACATCCTGCTGTCCTGTGAGAACACCTGTTACAGGTAAGCAACTCTGCTTTCTCACAGGACAAGAAGGATGGTAGTCCTCACATATGGGTGAGTAGCGAGCTGAGGATGCCTGAGTAAATGTACCAAAAACACCCAAAGGCATGCAACAGGCACAACAACAGGGGTGGGTTTTGGGTAGGAGGGCATCCTGACATTCCAGTGGGTCGCTGGCAGGAAGTTGGGTATTAAGCTGAGAATAAATTACACAGAACAGACTGGCCAAAAATGGAATCTTGTTTGCCAGCCTTGTCCAGGCAATAGTGAGCCGCAAAGGTATGGAAAGAACTCCATGTCGCAGCTTTGCAGATGTCAGCAAGGGGCACCACAGAGGTGCGCCACTGAGGTTGCCATGACTCTTATACAGTGCGCTTTCTCGCGCTGGTAACAGAAGGAGATACAGTCCACTAGCCAGGAGGATAAGGTCTGCTTGCCCACCAGAACTCCTAATTTAGTTTTATCAAAGGAGTTAAACAGCTGGGTGGACTTTCTATGGGCTGCAGTGCATTCCAAATAAAAGGCTAACGCACGTTTGCAGTCCAAGGAAGGACCCAAAAAGCAGAAAGGAAGGCGATCTATAAAAGCCGTCAGGATGAACAAAAAGAGATAGATGCCTGTAGTCTTATACAAATCCTTTATTGAAGTGGCGAAACTCGGCCAGAGTCGGGCTACCTTGTGTCTCCACTTCAATAAAGGATTTGTATAAGACTACAGGCATCTATTTCTTTTTGTTCATCCTGCAGTCCAAGGAATGCAGCGCTCGCTCACCTGGATGCCAGTGGGGTTTTGGAAAGAAAGTAGGTAGTATAATGGATTGATTTAAATGAAATTCAGATACTACCTTTGGTAAAAATTTAGGGTGAGTGTGAAGTACCACTCTGTCATGGAGAAATTTTGTGTAAGGTGGGTATGTTACTAGCGCTTGTAGCTCACTAACCCTGCGAGTGGACATTATGGCTAGGAGAGAAAGCATTTTCCACATAAGATAACGTAGCTCGCAGGAGTGTAGAGGCTCAAACGGAGGTTTCATGAGCCATGCTAATATAACATTGAGATCCCAAGCAGGGGCCAGAGGACACAGTGGGGGCTTTAAATGCAGTAAACCCCTCATGAAGCGTGCTATTAGGGGTTGTGTTGATATTGAGACCTCCCCCACGCCTTTATGGTATGTGGCTAAGGCGCCGACATGCACTCTGATGGAGGAAGATTGTAGACCAGCCTTCGACAGGTACCAGAGGTAGTCTAGGAACTTCGAAGTGGGGTAGGTAAAAGCTTCAATGTCCTTCGACGTGCACCATAAGGAAAACCTTTTCCATTTGGAGAGATAAGATTTCCTTGTGGAAGGCTTCCGTGAAGCTACGAGAACTTGGGATACAGTGTCCGAGAGGTTTAGAGGCTGTAGAACTAGCCTTTCAACATCCATGCCGTCAGTGACAGGGCCTGGAGGTTCGGATGACGGAGCTGTCTGTTGTTCTGAGTTATCAGAGATAGATCCACTCCCAGGCGAACATAAGGATGGACTGAGAGGTCGTGAAGGATGGGAAACCAAACCTACCACGGCCAGTAAGGGGCTATGAGAATCATTAAGCCCTTGTTCTGATGTAACTTCACGAGAGTCTTGCAGATGAGTGGAAGTGGAGGGTATGCATATAGGAGGCCTTGGGGCCAAGAGAGGGCGAAAGCATCCCTTGGTGGTGTCTTGAAACTGCGATGTAGGGAGCAGTAATTGTCCACTTTGCGGTTGTGACATGATGCAAAGAGATCTATGTGTGGATAGCCCCACCGTTGGAAGATTCCCTCTGCCACAGTGGGATTTAGGGACCATTCGTGGGGATGAAAGGTCCGACTCAACTTGTCCTCAAGCACATTGTCCACGCCTGCCAGGTAGGTCGCTCTGAGAAACATGGAGTGGGAGAGAGACCAGGACCATATCTGTGCTGCTTCTTCACACAGCAGGAATAAGTCCATTCCACCCTGCTTGTTGATGTACCACATCGCTACCTGGTTGACTGTTTGGATCAGGACTGTCTTGTTGGTAAGGCAATCCAGAAAAGCCACTAGGGCATATCTTATGGCCCAGAGCTCTAGAAAATGTATCTGATGTTGTTACTCTTGTGCAGACCAGGTTCCCTGAGTTTGCAGGTTGTTGACATGGGCTCTCCAACTGAGGGTGGAAGCATCTGTCGTTAATATCACCTGAGGAACTGGAGATTGAAAAGGTATTCCTTTGAGAAGATTGGACTCTTGACTCCACCATGCTAATGAGAGATGAAGTTGCCTGGTGACATGGAGAATGTTGGACATTGGATGATGAGCCTGGGACCATTGGGACCTTAGGGTCCACTGGGTTATCCTCATGGCCAGGCGAGCCATAGGCATTATATGAACTGAGGACGCCATGTGACCCAACAAGATGAGGAATCGGCAAGCCATTGTGAAGCAATGAGTTAACATTTGAATCGCAAGGGCAGCTAAAGCGTGGGAACGATCTCTTGGGAGAAATGCTCTTGCCTGAACGGTGTCCAAGTCCACTCCAATGAAGGACAGGATCTGCGATGGAACGAGATCGGATTTTTGGTAGTTCACTAGAAATCCCAGTGACAGTAGTAGCTGCAGGGTTAGATGGACGGATCGTAGTACCTCCTTCTCTGACGGGGCCCTTAGCAACCAGTCATCTAGGTAGGGGTAGACATGGATGCTCTGTTGGCAAAAGTACACTGCTACTACTGCCAGGCATTTCATGAAGACATGAGGTGCCAATGCTAGGCCGAATGGCAATACTCAATACTGGAACTGTCTGCGTCTGACCAGGAAATGGAGGTATCGTCGATGAGATGGTGTTATTGATATATGCGTGTATGCATCCTGTAGGTCTAGAGAGCAAAGCCAATCTCCCTTCTGAAGAAGAGGGAGGAGGGATCCCAAGGTTACCATCCTGAACATTTCCTTTTGAAGATGTTTGTTTAAGGCATGTAGATCCAAATTTGGATGAATGCCTCCTGATTTTTTTTGGTATTAGGAAATACCGAGAATAGAATCCTTTTCCCCATTGTAGAAGGGAGTACTGATTCTAGAGTGGTGAGTGGTTGGATAGACTCCACCGCAGCCGTGGAGGGGAGTCCGATGGCACTGAAAGGAAGTTGAGATGGTAACCTTGAGACACCACTGAAAGGACCCACTGATCCGCTTGTGTCATTTCACCGCCAGACGGCCGCCTACTGGCAGAGACGGTAGTGGAGGTTGACGATTGCTCTCTAGCCGGGAGTCAAAACCCTGACGTGGGGCCAGGCTGTGAAGCTGGCTGGGTCTTTTGAGGTCTGGACTGGCGAGACTGACCTTTCTGGTACGGTATGGCTGGGCGACTGCAAGATGGGAGAGGATAGTACCTACGAGCCTTATAAGTTGTCTTCTTAGGCTCCCTTCGAAACGGCTGTTTTGAAGTGGAGGGAAAATCAGAGGGCACAGACGAGAGTTGGCATGTCGTCTCATGGTGGTCCTTGAGCTGTGTGACAGTCTACTGAATCTTGTCCCCGAAAATATTATCACCAGTACAGAGGAGATCTGCCAATCGCTCTTGAACTTCAGGCCATAAATCTGAGGATTTGAGCCATGCCCATCTTCTGGCACTTATACCAGCTGCAGCCACTCTAGAAGATGAATCGAAGATATCATACGCTGCACAGACCTTGTGCTTTCCAGCATCCAGAACGTTTTTGAGGATGGCATTGAGTTGTTCTTGGAATTCATCTGGCAAGGAGTCCGAGAAGTCCTGGAGAAGCTTGAAAATATTCCTCATGTACTGCGTCATGTAAAGCTGGTAAGCAGCGACACGAGAAATGAGCATGGATACATGCAATACCCTGCATCCCAGGGTATCCAGAAACCTCTGCTCCTTTCCAGGAGGTGTGGAAGAATGAGGCCTAGGTCTTCTTGCCTTTTTCTGGGCAGATTCCACCACTACAGAATGGTGAGACAACTGGATCTTCTGAAAACCAGCAGCAGATTGAACTAAGTAGGTGGCATCGGTCTTGCGATTAACTAGGGGCACCGTACCTGGATATTCCCAGTTACATTGGAGAAGATCTAAGAGGACTTCATGCACAAGTATAGACATCATCTCCTTGGGGGTGTCTACAAACTGGAGAACTTTTTTGTGTCTGGAATCCTCTTCAGTCTGAAGCTTAAAAGGAATGGCCTCGGACATTTCCTTAATAAAGCTAATGAATGACAAATCCTCTGGGGGAGAACGTCTTCTCTCTTCAGGAGGAGATGGCTCAGAAGGAATATCATCAGAACCCTGGGAATCCGAGGTATATTCAGACCAGGGCTGATATGGCTGGTCTCCTGATTCAGGCGGGCCTCCTGAAGGGAGGAAAAGGCCTATCCCCGATGGATCCGGTCTTAGCCTCGAAGGAATCTGAGGTGGCACCGATGGCATCAAAGGAGGAACAGAGAGAGGCTGATGCGGCACCGAAGAAGGGATGGGCACCGGTGATCTCAGTGGAAGCGTCAGTGGAGGAACTCCTGAAGGCCCTGGGACAGGCACCGGCATAGGTGTTTCCTCATCCTCCGATGAAAGAAGGATCGTGTCGGTGGATAGACCGGTGTCTTTGAGGGCACCTTTGGAAGCGCTACGATGAGCGTGTCTAACCTGTCCAGGAGTGGAGCCAGCACCGTGGGCATCGGGTCGGTGACAGGAACCAGAGTTGGTGCTGGTGCCGATGGAGGCGGGAGTCCTTGCAGTGTCTGGATGACTGCCTCTTGAACCATGCAGTCTGGATGACTGCCTCTTGAACCATGCAGTTCAATTCCTCACGGAAGGCTGGTGCTTGGAGGACCAGGTCCGGAGTTGGAGGCTGCACTGTCATCGCCGGAGGGTCCACCGGTGAAAGTGGAATCTCGGCTCTCGGCCCTACTGGAGGTGGGGAACGCCTCGGTGACCCTTGCTTGGAGGAGGATGGTGGCTCATCCGTGCGGGTCCTTTTCTTCGGTGGCTCCACCGATGCAGATGTCGATGCCTTAGTTGGATCGGCAGATGAAGCCTTCGGTGTTGATGCTGATGTTTTTCTCGGTGCTCGGGCTGATCCGGCACCGAGGACGTTGAGGAGGATTTCTTCGGCAGAGAACTAGGCGGACAGGAATCGCCAGAGGCCGGTCGGTGCCAAGGTGTCGACGAGACGCCGATGATTTGGAAGGGGTAGGCTGCTTAGTTTGGAACAAAAACTCCATTTTTTCTAAGCGACCCTTGCAGCCCTTGGGCGTCATTTGGGCGCAATTGGTACAGGTCGCGACATCATGGGTAACCCCCTAAGCACAGGACACATACTTGATGCGGGTCCGTAATGGACACAGTCCGCAGTCGGGGCACTGTCTAAAACCCATCACCATAGAGTTTGAAAAAAATTTAACCACAATGCGGTCGGTGTCCATCAGGCCTAAAAAGGGGAACCACCGGTAATCAACAGCAAAAACGAGGTAAAGCCTTACCTTACGTCTGTGGGTATCGATAGTCGAAAGGGGGACCCCGGATGGGGTGAATTTTGAAACATTTTTTGAAAAAATTCCTTGAGGAAAGCTGTGAGAACTCCTCAAACCGCGTGGCTACTGCTGCATGGAAAAAAAGAGACTGATGGGGGACCCCCTGCTGGATGCAGGGTTAGGTGGCATGCTGGGCATGCTCAGTGTGCCAAGTCAAAGTTCTAGAAACTTTGACAAAGTGTTCCGTGAGGGCTCCATCCTGGTGATGTCACCCATATGTGAGGACTACCATCCTGCTTGTCCTGTGAGAAAAAAAGTGTTTCCACAGGCACTGCACTGGAGATTTGAGTGGAGAAGATAGACAGAGTAGTGACAGTCCAAGCTGATTACCCAACAGAACAGGGTGGTGTGGTGGAAGACTTGGCTGCTCAAGATCACTGGGAGCCAGCCAGAAGGAACCCTAGAGTTCAGTGGTGTTCGTACTTACTGGGGAAGCTAAGGTGAAGACATTAAAATGATTTTTTCTGGTTGAGAAGATGCTACTCCAAAGACCTTGGGGGTAATGACTGTTATTGCGTTTCCTTGTTCTAAGAAGATTTCTATTGTAAGATTCTGAACTGGTTTTGTTGTTTACTACTTGGACTGAACCAGAGATTACTTTTCTGTTCCTGATATTGAAGATTCTGTTTAGAATTTGGGAAATAAATTATTTTCTCTTTTTGGAACCAATTTTCAATGTGGAGATTTTTTTTTTTTTTTGTAAGTTTCCCCTTGGGCCTCCCAGAAGATTTCTGGTTCCCTCCTCCTGGCAATCCCTGGAGGACTCAGATTGATCCCAGAGCTACAACAGTGTCTCTCATCACCCGTGCAGCATCTGGAGGTGACACTGAGTTAAGGGGGGGGGGGTTTACACAAATCTCTCTCATGCATATTCATTGTGGCAATCCTGAAAACCCGACTAGCTGGGTGTGCCTCTCCAGGAGCAAACTGGGAAACACCACCTAATGACAATTTTCAAAGTCATTTATTTGAGTAAATAGTGATGTACATAGGCAAACTGGCTGTCTGAAAACTTAATGTGGCTGTTTCGATATAGGTTAAAGTACATGCATTCCACAACGCGTTCACTATTTGCTATATTTAGGGGCTGAGTTTTTGCTGGGGGAGAAAAAGCATGCTTTTACGAATCTACAAGCATGATTTTCCATGAATAAGGTACCAGTACAGAAAGCATGTGCAATGTCAGAGGTAAGAAGTACATGGAGGCTTTGTCCCAACGTAGACAGTTTGAAAATTGCTCTCTATGGGCTTGATTTTCAAAGTGACTTAGAACACACGAGCCCTTGGCTTTATGTGTATAAATGGCATTTTGAAAATCAAACAGGGGCCAATACACGTATGAGTAGGCATGCAACCCGATTTGGCGCATACTTTGTGTGCGCACCGAGGAGAAGCATTCCGGAAGTTGGAGTTAGGGCAAAGTTGCGATTTACATAATTTTTTTTTATTTTAAAAAATACACTCGTAAATTATCCCGTACAACTTAAGCTTGCTTGGAGCAGGCAAAACTTTGTGCAAGGAAATTTTTTGTGCATACTCAACTGATTACCTGAGGATTTTCAAAGCTAACTTATGTGCAGACTGTTAGAAAATCATCTTCTATATGTGTGGAAAAATGCATACTTACATGCATGAAATGGCCCATTCATGAAAAGAAATGAGCCTACAAGAGCTAGGGAGAAAAGATGGGATGGCAGTGAAGCAAGGCAGAAGGGGGATCTATGATATGCCTATAATTTAACATGTTATAGAAAAAAAAGAACCATGTTCCTCTCCTTTTGATGCTAGATCTCAACACTTGGGAAGTTAAGTGATCAGTCAGATGACAAAGACCATTTAGGGTCTCCTATAAGATTAAACTTCCTGGATCAGTGAGTTGATTAGTACACCACAACATTGTTTGAAAGAAGCCAGTTATTTATAGAACTTGCTTTTATTTATCCTCCACAACCTCAGTGAACCAACTGTTTAAGAATCAATTACATTTGCTCACTAGTGATATTGTTAATTAATATTTCAGTTATATGGGAATACTAACAGCGTTTTGCCTAACAATTGAATTGTGGGGACACAAAGAAAAACATCACTTTCCAATCCTAAGATGTCCCCCTGTGCAAAATTCATTGCTTATCTGTTGCCTGTGCTGAGGTTGCCCCAATAGAAATATTGGTCTCGCTTTCTTGACTATTTATTAAGCAGGTTTCTGTAATGTAAAAGAACAATACAATGTTCACATTTCCCATACAAGGGAACACAGCAACCAGCAGAACAGGAAAGAAAGCAACCTGCAATTGGTGCTCTCCGTGTACAGCACCAGAAGGAACAGATTACCTTATTGGGGGATCGGGAATCCACTTGTGGGCCGGTGGGACAGTCTTCTGGGCTGTGGTGGTGCTGACTAGAGCAACATGAGAAGCAAAGCACTCCGAGCCTGCCCCTTTGGTGCAGGAGTTCATGGGACAGCAGCATTGAAATCGCCACCATCCCACGAGTCCTGTATCTTTAAAGGGGCAGACTTGGAGGGATACACCACCGCAGTTTGCTGACATTAGCATCCAGTGCATACCTTGAGCTGCAGTGGATGGTGTAGCTTGTAGTTCCATAAATAATTAGCAAGATAGATTTTGATTTCCCCTCTTAATTCTTGGGGAGAGCAAGGTACTTCCAGATGACCTGGACTGGCAAAGTTGGATGTTGATCTCAATGGACCATTGATCTAACCTTGCATAGATTTTTCTATGTTCTTATGTGGAAGTTGGAGTCTACTTTTGAAAAAAAAATGTTGGAGGTGTGTGCAAATCTATTCCATCATGGAAGAATTTTGTGTATGATGGTTAAGTCACTGACTCTTCTAGTGGATGTAACAGCCACTAGAAGAATTAACAAGTATTTATGGGCTCAGAAGGTTCTCTCGTTGAATGTGTGAGTACCATGTTGAGATCCCTGGAAAGTGCAGGTGGTTTTATAGGCGCCTTTAGTTGGAGTAGGCCTTTTGTAAAGCAACTTAAGCATTGAATAAAACTGGTTTTCCGTCAACTAGTTCATGGTAAATGCCAAATGCACTAAGATGTCTGAATTTGTTTTCATACCAGAATCAGAAAGATGAAGATAATCAAATACTTGTTGAGGAGAACAAGAGAAGGAAACTATGCCTTTGCCTACTCAAACAGTAAAGATCTTTCACTTGAATTTGTAAGAGGATCTGGTGGAAGATTTTCTAGATGCAAATAGCACATGACAAACAGTGTCTGAACATTCTAATGAAAACATCAACTTCCTTTCAACATCCATGCTGCTAGAGCAAAGGAGTTGATGTTTGGATGGATTCAGGAACCTTGATTCTGAGATACAAGGGTTGGGCGAGGTTCTAGTTGAACTGGTCTGATTATGGACAAGTGAACGAGAAGATGAAATCGTACTTGTTTGGGCCAGAACAAAGCTCTAAGGTTCATAGTTTCACATTGTTTTCTGAGCTTCACTAGGATTTCTGTTATGAGTGGTAATGGAGGGTAGGCATGGAGAAGACCTTTTGTCCAGTGAATTGTCAAGACATCTGATGCTAGATTGTGTTGAGAGTCCCTCCTGGAACAAAAAGTTTGTACCTTGTTATTCAAACTGGTGGCAAGCAAATCTATCGCCAGAGATCACCAGCGGAGAAAGAGGTTTACTACTTGCTGGTCTAGAGATCACTCATAAGGGTATAGGAACTCGGCTGATGGGTTACATGGTGTCTGTAGTTCATTGTCCCTATGGCCAGGTTCCATGGGAAATAATCTCAATGGACACTGAAATTCCAGGGAAATCAGTGTTGCCAAAACCTACTAAACAAGATATAAGTAACAAACGGGCCGATACAGTAAAAGTCACGGGAGAGTGGGCGAGCGCACAGGCCACTCTCCTGTGTGCGCAATTTAGTATTGCAAATGAGGGCCCGCGGTAGAAGAGGCGCTAGCGTGTCCCTAGTGCCTCTTTTTTGACAGGAGTGGCGGCTGTCAGCGAGTTTGATAGCTGACGCTCAATTTTGACGGCGACTATTCTCAAACCCGCTGACAGCCACGGATTCGGAAACCGGATGCCGGCAAAATTGAGCGTCTGGTTTTCAACCCGCGAGCCGATTTAAATTATTTTTTTTTTAAATTTGTAATTATTTTTAACTTTTGGGACCTCCGACTTAATATCGCCATGATATTAAGTCGGAGGGTGAACAGAAAAGCAGTTTTTACTGCTTTTCTATGCACTTTCCCGGTGCCGGCAGAAATTAACACCTACCTTTGAGTAGGCGCTAATTTCTGAAAGCAAAATGTGCGGCTTGGCTGCACATTTTACTTATTGAATCGCGCAGGAATAACTAATAGGGCCATCAACATACATTTGCATGTTGCGGGCGCTATTAGTTTCGGGGGGTTGGCCGTGCGTTTTCGACATGCTATTTCCCCTTACTGAATAAAGGGTAAAGCTAGCACGTCAAAAACGCGCGTCCAAATGCAGGTTAACAGTGCGCTCTGCTGGAGCGCACTGTACTGTATCAGCCTGAAAGGCATTTAAAAATTCCCTATATTGGTGGCTAACAAGGGAAAGTTTAAACAACAGATTCATCATTCTGTATAGCTCCACATCATGTTATCCTAAATATGGATGCATCTCTTCTTGGTGCAGAAGCACACAGCCAAGGCCTTCAGTTTGAGTGCATAGTCCTCACAGTATACCAAATAGCACATTAACCTCCTTGAGCTATTAACAATTTGCCATGCTTTCACTATGTTCTAACACCTAATGTCTAGCAATATTATTTTAGTGTAAACTGACAATCAGAATACTATACTTTACTGCAACAAACAAGGGAGAATGGGTTCTTTTCCATGATATAAGGAAACCATCCAGATATGGACATGGGCAATAGCTGATGAACCCATTCTCCAAAACCTGGATGGTTTCCTTATATCATGGAAAAGAACCCATTCTCCCTTGTTTGTTGAAGTAAAGTATGGCAATCTGATTGTCAGTTTTTCACTAAAATAATACTGCTATAACTTTGCATAACAAAATCTTGTTTACTGGATATTGGAACAAAATCAGGAATGGAAGCCAACAATTCTATTTGAAATGAACAATCAGAGAAAAGTGGGACAATGAAAGAGTGAAGTGAATTTTTGCCTACAGAATATTTCAGCCATTCACAAGTTTGTGACTTTTTGCATGTGCGTATTTGTAAACTTGCAAAAATAGGAACCAGTCACTGTGGGCGGGGGGCGGAGGGGGGGGGGACGACAAATGTTGTAAGGTGGCCCCATACTATATAGAAAGAAAGATGACAATGGTCCACTCTCCCACTTACTGTCAGATCCAGCCCTATAACAATACTATAAGCTTTAATTAATGACCTTTGACAGACTGATTTAAAGCAAGATAAAAAGAATGCTATGTTTAAATAAAGCACAACCTAGTTTTGCAATATTTTTTTCTCTTACATTAACATACATATAGGCTCCTTAAAACAATCCACCCCTTTCCCGCCCCCAATTCAACTAACCTTCCTGTTATCCTCCTGGTGTGCTTGAACAAAACACTGTGTAAACACCTGGATAATGGTCAATACCTTTGAACTTCCATCTGTTTCCAGAAGTGCATTCCTGAACACAGAAAAGTTTAAGTGTGACAAGTTGGATTATCAAGCTGCCAATCAAACTACTATTAACTGAAGGGGAAGAAAAAGACATTGCATTCTTCAATACTGTAGCCTCTAGCTATATCTGACCTTATAGAGGTATTGTGCCAGCGTGGAAGCTGAAGAAACAAATATTCTCATTTTACAGAAAGATATACTATTTCACCATCCATAAATGGACTGGGGAACAAATAATTTGTTGTTTGTAAATAGGGTTTGTTCTAGCAGAACTTGACTTCAATAACAATCACTTAACGAAGGGTGAGAAGAGAGAGAGGCAAGGAAGAAGAAAGGGGTAAAGAAGGGATGAGAGAAGATTTAAGACGAGAGAGAAAGGGGGCACAAAAAAACAGAAAGAACAGAAGAAGACAAGGAAATGATGAACACATGAGAAGGAATGGAGATAGAAAACTATAGGGATGTATTCATCAAATTGTGCTAACCTGCATGAACACGTGTTATTTGTCAATAGGCCCCACTGAGATTAATGGGGCCCACTGACTAACAACGTGCATTAACACACATTAATGTAATTTGATAAATAGGTCTCACAATCACTTTTTCACGTCATAAAAATCTATTCATTTATTGCGTTAATCAGTAATTTTTAATAGAACCCATAACATGACCATTAACACAGAAAAAAAAAAGCAACAAGGAAGGAAGTGAAATCATGTTTGCCCATGGAATTTTCGAGCACTTTTCAACTCCAGCCCTAATGAAAATGACTACCCATATTGGAGTAGATATCAGGCTCAAGCTTTCCCTTAAACCTGGACCTGGATCAGTGAATTTTTTCAGAATTTATCAAGCTTCTGTACCCTCAGAATGAACCAGTTCCTAAGTGTTTTCAGGCAGGCATTTGGAATTGAAAATTAATAGCTGAAGTTTATGTAGTGATTAGTAGCAGTAGGTGAAAGTTGTTTGAAACTGTATTAGTCTATATTAATGATGGCTGGAATTATTTTATACTTGTTTAGATTTTACATTATTACTTTTTAGGTATTCATACATTTAATATATTTTGACTGTAAACTGCTTTGATTTTAATTAGAAAGGTGATAAATAAAAAATAACAATAAAACATGAGTTGAAAAGTACTAAAAAACAAATAAACCAAGGCAAGAACATACTAAGTCTATGAATAGAAAAGTAGCTTAGTGGTTACAGCAGGAATATGAGAACCAGTGAAGCTAGAGTTCAAATCCCGCTCCCCCGCTTCCTTGGGCAAGTCCATTCACCCTTTTTTGCCTCAGATGCAAACTTAGGGCCTCACTTCCTAAGCCATGGTATTTTTCCAGGAGCGAAAAGAGAAAAAAAACAAACCCCTGGGGGTTTACTAAGCTCTGGTACTCTGTACTATACCTTTGTAAACTCTATGCTATTTTTCCCAGCATTAAAAAACTGCTGGAAAAAATACCGTGACTTTACTGCCCCTGCAGATACTGTGTAATGGCAGCCACAGAGCTCTGGGGCTGCTCTGCCTTAAAGGGACTAACACCCCCTGAAAAAAGTGGTAGACACCTGGGGTCTGTGAGAACCCCTGTTCCACCCTCACCCTCTGCCAACCATGGAGGTGGATGTTCCTGAAAAAGGTTTACCCATTTAATAATTCCAGGTGCAGACCCCAAACCAATCCCCACCCTTCCTTTTCAGTCAAAAATAGCTCTCCTCCCCCCTGCGGAAGCAGTTTTTCCCTGCTGCTGACCTCCCCTGGACTTACCAACTTGCCCTAGGGGTTTAAGTGGGGGATCAAAGTGCCCCCTATGTTCCAGACCTGGTGGCAGTCATTTTTCAAAATGGAGCCAACTTCCCCTGTCATGTGATAGGTGCAAAGGCAAGCTGGCAGTTGCCCAGGGTGGAACTCAGTCATTCAGGGGATCTTCTAGAGAACACCAGGGTCTTTGAGAAACTTGGGGGAAGGATTTACTTGGGGGGGGGGGGGGAGCACTGATCTGGGAGCATCAGTTGTAGCTAACTTTCATGCAAGTAATGCAGCTTGCGATTTTCCTAGTAAACCAGGTTGATTTACGTAAAATTAGCTAGTAATAGGCTGCTTCGAATACATTAGCATGCAAAGCAATGCATTACCATTTCAGCATTATTGGATTTAGAACCACCACCAGTATTTCAATACCAAGCATTACCACTATGTTAAGCTGTTTACCACGTTGTAAATGACTAACACAGTTTAGTAAATGAGGTCCATAGACTGTAAGCCTTCTGGGGCAGGAACCTACCAACTCTACCTGAATTTGTAACTCATTTCAAGTTTGGATTTGGAAAGGCAAGTAATTTAATCTAAAATCTAAATCTAAACATGTTCCCCATACACTAAAAAAAATAATATATATGAACACCCTCTACAGAACATTAAGATGCAGCTTGCCTGTGACATCCCTAAATAGTTTTTTTTAATGTTTAAATCTGTTTATTAACATTTCAAAAAGTGAACAATCACAGGTTGGAACACATGATACATATTGTACCCTGATATATATATATAACGTTTATGTAACTCTGACATTATCCAAAACTTATTAACTGATCCGAAAAAGTCCCTGGCCCGTCCAACCTCCTCACCCCCCCCCCCCCCCCCCCCCCCCCCCGCTGAGTAGGCAAATAGCATATAATAGGCATAAACTAGAAGTTCAAGTCTTTCAAAATTTGGCTGCGTGTTCTGTGCAGTAACGACATTATATATGGCATCCAGATAGCCAGTTCTTTTCTTAGACACTAGAGAGGAATGCCTGCTCGAAAGAACTTCCATAATCAAACTGTAGATACTCTTGCACCATTGGGTAGAAGGCTCGTCCCGTTGTCTCCAAACACACAGAATAGTTAGCTGTGGCTGCCAAGATAAATATTTTATTAATCCAGAGCTTTTGTTTCAAAGCTCCTGAAAAAGACAGAAAATATACCAAATAACGCAATTTGCGATGAAAAAGGAATTGGAAGGTCCAGTACAGTACTAACATACAGAAAAGTCTAGATAAGGCTACAGTCCCAAAAAGAATGACCCAGATAAGTGACCTCCTTATTACATTTTATACGCACATTTGAGCCGGTGAACTTGGCCAAACATGCTTGATGTTGAGACATATAGAACCTGCAGAATAATTTGTAATGAGTTTCTCTCATTAGGACATTGCATGTAATGTTGCGGATGGCTGAGAAGCTGGCGATAAAAGCCAGGAGTGGAAACTGAATCCTCAACTTTCGTTGCCACTTAGTCCAGGCATTATCCAAAATCCAGGTCTTGTGTTTGGTTTCCAATGCTTTATGGAAGAAAGATATGGAATGCCGTCCAGGGTCCTCCAAGTCAAACCAGTCCAAAAGAAATTACCAGTTCGAGTTTTGGTGATCAGCATCAGTGAGAGGACGGAGAAAGTGTCATATTTGGTAATAGAAAAAAAGATCTTTCAAGGAGAAGTTACACTGTTTGCACACATCAGGAAGAGACATTCTGGACACATCAGCCTTAAACAATTGATAAAGAAATGTTAACCCCCTTAATTCCCACTTTTGAAAATGAGAAAGACCTAGGCTCAGAGGAAAATCCACATTTCCCCGAATAGGTAAAAAAGGAGGCGTGCGTGAGGGCAAAAGAGATCTAGACGTTAACCATCTCCAAGATTTACAGAGAGGGAACACAAATATTGCAGACTGTACATATTGAGAAACAGAAGAATAGTTATTCTGAAGTATAGACCTCAAAGATATAGGGGATACAAATTTTGCTTCCAAATCTGTATCAGAATAAAAATGAGTATTCATAAGCCAATAACCCCCAATATGTTTTAGGTTAATCGCATGATTATACAATCTCAGGTCAGGCAACCCAAAGCCTTCTTTATGGAGCGGTTTCATTAGAACCTTCAGAACCAACCTAGGTTTTCTGCCCTTTCAAAGAAAACGACTAAAGACTGGATTTTAAAAGCCCAGCACATGTAAAAATCACCACTTACGCACGTGGCCGGGCACTGCGCACACCACGCGCATTTTCAAAAGGGCCCGGCCACGTGTGTAAGTGGTGATATGTGCACAAGTGCTGGGCCCTAAAACAGGGCTGGGCCGGGGGCGTGGTCTGGGTGGGGAGGGTCGGAGGCCAGCCGGGACAGTGGCCATTAACCACTGTCCTGGGGAAGCTCGTGCTGGCAACCGGCTGGCCAGCGTAACTGCTTCTGAGGAGCAGAAAATTTAAAAAAATGGTGAAAGGTAGGTTAGGTTTAGGGGTGGGGAGGAGAGGGGAAGGGGAAGGAAGGTTAGGCAGGGGGTTAGGGAAGTTCTCTCCCAGTCCGCTCCTTAATTGGAGCAGACTGGGAGGGAACTGGGGAAGTTCCCATTGCGTCACCGCACAAAATTTGCAAAAATTCACCCCACCCGCGCATGGATTATAAAATCCAGCACGCATGTGCGTGTGGCCAACAGATTTTTTTAACATGCACACACTGGCGCATGCATGTTATAAAATTGGTGCGAGCATGTGTGCATGTATGTTTTAAAATGTACAGCTAAGTGTCCCATGAAACCGCTTAAGAGTGGATCCATGAAGAAATACTGGGAGAACACCCATTACATAAAGCCATCGAGGAAGAATGGTCATCTTAAGTAAATGAATGCGTCCTGTTACTGACAGAGGTAAATGCATCTAAGACAGCAGGGAGTTGTCAGTCCTTTCCTGTAGCCTCGATATATTTACAGAATACAGGGCAGAGATATCTCTAGTGAGCCACACTCCCAAGTATTTAATTTGGTTTCCAGCCCATTTAAGGGGGAAATCATTACCCCATACAGCAATATTCCATCTCTAAGTACCATAGCCTCCGACTTGTCCAAATTTAGTTTAAAGCCTGCCAGAAGACTATATTCTTCACTTTCTTGTGGGGCTTTTCGCAAAGACCTAATAGGGTTGGTAATATATATCAGAAAATCATCAGCGAAGGCCACCAATTTAAAAGTAGTGTCTGTGTCTGTGGAAGAATTTAAAATCCGCAAAAGGGGGTCCAAAGAAAGTATAAAAAGAAAAGGGGATAGGGGACACCCCTGGTGAGTACCTTTAGATAAGACAAAGTCCCTAGAGAACTCCCCATTAGCCAAAATTGCAGCCTGCGGGTTAGTGTAAAGTGTGGTGAAGAAAGATACAAACTGTCCTTGAAATCCATACCACCTGAGAACCTCAAATAGAAAAAAACAATTTACCCTATCAAATTCTTTTTCAGCTTCAAAACTAACTAATAACAAATCTAGATGTTTAAGAGAGAAGTCCATAGAGGCCAAAACCCGTCCTACATTTACTACAGCTCGCCCTTGACAAACCCCACTTGCACAGGAGATATTAACTTAGGCAAGAAAGAGGACAAACGATCCGCCATGATCTTAGCCTGAAGTTTTATATCACAATTCAAAAGTGAAATTGAGAGATATGAACTAGGCTGAGTAGGATCTCATCTCAGTTTGGGGAGAACTACTATAGTTGCTTTATTGGCGGCCTATTCTGTAAATGTAGGGTCTGATAGAGTTTCAAAGAGCTTACCTAAAGGCAAACAGACATGGTCTGACAAAATTTTTAAAAATTCATTGGGCAAGCCATCTGGTCCAGGAGACTTACATAGAGCAGAGGATTTTATCACTATGATCAGTTCTTGGAACATAATTGGGGCATTTAAACACTGCTGATCACCATCCATCACTTGAAGTAAAGCAGTTTTAGCTAGATAAGCTTGTATGGATGGAAGCTTGCAAGGCTCAGCTCTATATAATCCTTCTAGTATTGATAAAATATTTCCCCAATATCTTTAGAAGAATGTTTCACCTGGCCCATGTTGTCTCATAAAGCTAAAATGTGTCTTGCCTTCCCAAGATTTTATAATATTGGCCAGTAAACTTCCCTGCCTTATTTCCATATCGAAAGAGCTTGTATTTATAATAAAGTAAGCTTTTCTTAGTTTTCTGGTAAATGAGCTCATTAAGAGCACTTTGAGTTGCATAGAATTGTGTACAAGTTGTAACTAAGAGATTCTGGCAATTCCTTCGTTTAGCTATTCCCAACTGTTTTTCTAAACATAATATACAAGTTGCAAGTTCTTTCTTCCATTTAGCAAGCTATCACCTCTCCACGTAACACAGCCTTAGCAGCCTCCCAATAAAGGACAGGATCATCCTGATGATTTTGATTAAAATGGGCATATTCTATCCACTTATCCCATATATAGGCCTGAAATTTAGTATCATAATAAAGGTAAGCGGGAAATCTCCATTCTGGCTTGTCGACAAGGGCAAATCCCTCCAAGGTCAAACCATACCAGAGCGTGATCAGAGAGATTTCAAGGGGACCAATTTCGGAGCCCATCACCTTTGAGAAGTAATCCCTACTAACCAGCAAATAATCCAAGCGCGATTTCAAACCATGTGCCCTCAAAACATGTGTAATATCCTTCTCCAGAGGATGAAGGACTCTCCAAATGACTATCAGGTCCAGGTTATGGCACAAATAGGGGAGACCATGAGTGCGATCAGCACGCGAGGCAGGTTTCAATGGTTGCCTCTCAATGGAGCTATCAAAAACAATATTAAAATCTCCACAGTAATTACTGATAGATGTGAGTGTGATAAAAGAATATTAAATATCATATTGAAAAAAGGACTGAGAATAGATAAGAGCATAAATGTTGCCTAAAATAAGCTGTTTACCAAAGAGCTCAATCACCAAAAAGAGGTACCTGCCCTCTGGATCTACAATAGATTGCTACACAATAAATGAAAGGGATTTATGGCCATTCCTGCTTTCCATGTATTAGAGGAAGCAGAAAATATCTTTACCCACCCACTGCTTCTGCAGTTTGAGATATTCTGTTTCTGAAAGTTTTGTATCTTGTATCTACATGAAATCTGCGTATTGCCTGCAACACCTTATAACGTTTCGTGACTGAGCCAATCCCACAAACATTCCAAATGAAACATCTGAGGCCTAACACAGAGGACCAAAAGGAATAGAGCAAAACTGTAGTAATGCAACATGACTTACATGCAGGCGAAAGGTCCCCCAGCCTAGACCCACCGCCCCCAGGGAGCAACAGATACAAATATTGCATCTTTGCCATAATAATGTACAAATCCAATACCATAAATAAGAAAGCAAACTACCAGAAGTAAAAGAACAGAAAACAAATGCAATAAAAATAGTCTGCATATGTTGAGTACATACCTTCTTAGCAGTTATTCTCGGAAAAAAAACCCCAGTAGAACCCAGTATAAATGTGTTATGGACAAAGGATGTAAAAAAAAAAATCCAAAACAAAACCTTGTGCCCCATCCATCAACCAAAACAAAAATAATTATCCAAAATGGATAGACCATTGGTGCTGTGAGGGCTTTCCCACCAACCATACATTTTAAGAAAATAAGCAGCAAGATAATGAATTTATACAAATATAGGAGAAGAACAAATAAGAAAAGGGAATGTGAGTGAAAAACCAGAGAAATAAGAATAAGCAAACATTAGCCAGAGTTTAATCCTTGCAAAAAATTATTGGCTTCTTCAACTGAGGTGAGAAAAATAATTTTCCCGTTATGAAGGACCTTCAACTTGGCTGGAAAAAGTAATGTCGATCGAATACGCAGTTTTGTCAGCTGAGTACAAGCAGGAGCAAACGCCTTCCTCCACAATGCAACCGTCACCTTATAGTCTTGAAAAAGAAGAATGTTTTCACCCTCAAACAGCAGCTCTTTTTGGTGGCAATAAGCCCACAAATTTTCGATTTTATGTGCAAAATTTAGGACCATAAAGATGACTGTTTGGGGCTTAGTGGACACTGTCCCCTGTAGACAGAGGCCCCAAACGATGGACCCTCTCGATCCACAGATCACCATATTTATCATCCTAGTTCAAAAGCCTGCGTAAGCCAAATTTCCAGACGAGCGCTCAAAGTTTGCTCTGGGACCGATTCTGGTACCCCTATGGCCCGTAGGTTAATCCTCCTCGATCTGTTTTCAAGGTCATCAACGTTTTGCTGTATTGTAGCACATTGGGTTTTTAGCTGCGTCATGTCAGTCAGCATGGAGGCCGTAATGTCCTCCACATCAGACAGACGCTCTTCTGCTGACTGCAGTTGCTGTTGTATTGCATTAAGCTGCGTGCTCTCCCTGGATAGCTGTGTAGAAAGTTGGGTAAATTTACCTTCCAGAGCCACAAGCACAGCCGTGGCAACAACATAGCTCATCAGGTCCGGCCCCTCGGAGGCAGGGTTGGAGTTGGGTCTTCAGCCATTTTAGGATCAGACCCCTTCCCCTCTCTTTCACCTTTTTGGCCATTTGTCGCTGCCAATGTGGGGAAAAAGAAATTGCATAAAAATGTGACGCGTCACTCTTTTGAGTAAAGGGAATCCAGTCACCGGGAATGCGTCTAAATCAGGATGTTGTGATTGCTGCAAAATATAAGTAAAGGGAAGAGGGCCCTCAAAGAGATCAGGCAACACGTCTGTTCTCCCTCACAGCATCACATGGTCTCAGATTTATTTTTTTTTAAATTAAAGTAGCATTTTGTAAAGTTGACCAAAAGAAAACTATACTTAGGTGTTCATTTAGGAATAAACACACTAATATGAAGCATAATATGCTGCTACTGATACTACTTTTCATTTCTATAGCATTACTAGACATATGCACCACCATACAAATATACATAAGGCACAGTCCCTGCTCTGTAGAACTTACAGTCTTAATCAAGACAAACATACAGGACAAGAGAGACATTGGGAATTTTCATTTATTAAGAAAAGGTTAACATCAACAAGGAGAAACAGGGATTCGTATTTAAGAACAGCTTCAAAAAGATGGAGGTTTTAGACTTGATTTGAGTAAGGCCAAAGAAGGAGCATTACACACTGACTCAAAGTCTAGGCCAAGCATACAGTGCAGCAAGGTAGAAAGCACAGAGCTGGCGGCGATGGAATGACTTGTCTGATGAGCAGAGTTCAGGAAGAAGGGTTTAGTGAGAGAAGAAAGTACAGATAGCGAGGAGCTACAGAATTAATACACTTAATAAGAGACTATGAGAAGCTTGCACTGTATGCAGAAGCAGATAGGGAGTCAACATAGAGACACCTGAGAAGAGGTGTTTGATGAGTGTAGTGACATTGGTGAAAAATAAGTTGTGCAGCTGAATTTTGGATAGATTGCAGTGAAGAAAGCTAGTTCACTGAGAACCTGTGAGAAGCAGATTGCGAGAATCTAAGCAGTAGGTATTGAGAGAATGGAAAAGGGTTATAAGTATAGTGTTCAGAAAGGAAAGGATGGATTTTGCTGATGTTAAGAAATGTTACATTTTAGCAGTGTTTTGGACGTGTGTAGAGAAAAAGAGGAGAAGATGACACCAAGATTAGGGAACTAAGGGGGACTGGGAAGATGACCGTATTGTCCACAGAAATAGAGAAAGAGGGAAGAGGGGAAGGGGGTTTGGGGAAACAACACGAGGAGTTCTTTCTTGGCCATGTTAAGTTTAAGGTGGTGATGGTGGCATATATATGACAATATCAGACAGGCAGGCTGAGATTTGGGACTGGATGTCAGGTTCAACTGGGTCTGAACCTCTGACCCTGGGATATCTAGACCCTGAACCTACCATGAGGCTGTGAACGCTGTTGGCTTTCCCAGGAGTTCTAGTATATTTTTCCTGTTTCCTGGGAGAGTCAGATATCCCCTGCACTCGTCTGATTGGACTACCATTGGGTGTTATTCTCAGCAGTATATAAGGCATGCTTAGAAAACACACAGTGCTGGTTCAACAGCCATCTTGGTGTCCGCACTGTGGAAGTAAGAACATAAGAACATAAGAAAATGCCATACTGGGTCAGACCAAGGGTCCATCAAGCCCAGCATCCTGTTTCCAACAGTGGCCAATCCAGGTCATAAGAACCTGGCAAGTACCCAAAAACTAAGTCTATTCCATGTTACTGTTGCTAATGGCAGTGGCTATTCTCTAAGTGAACTTAATAGCAGGTAATGGACTTCTCCTCCAAGAACTTATCCAATCCTTTTTTAAACACAGCTATACTAACTGCACTGACCACATCCCCTGGTAACAAATTCCAGAGTTTAATTGTGCGTTGAGTAAAAAAGAACTTTCTCCGATTAGTTTTAAATGTGCCCCATGCTAACTTCATGGAGTGCCCCCTAGTCTTTCTACTATCCGAAAGAGTAAATAACCGATTCACATCTACCCGTTCTAGACCTCTCATGATTTTAAACACCTCTATCATATCCCCCCTCAGTCGTCTCTTCTCCAAGCTGAAAAGTCCTAACCTCTTTAGTCTTTCCTCGTAGGGAAGCTGTTCCATTCTCCTTATCATTTTGGTAGCCCTTCTCTGTACCTTCTCCATCGCAATTATATCTTTTTTGAGATGCGGCGACCAGAACTGTACACAGTATTCAAGGTGTGGTCTCACCATGGAGCGATACAGAGGCATTATGACATTTTCCGTTTTATTCACCATTCCCTTTCTAATAATTCCCAACATTCTGTTTGCTTTTTTGACTGCCGCAGCACACTGAACCGACAATTTCAATGTGTTATCCACTATGACACCTAGATCTCTTTCTTGGGTTGTAGCACCTAATATGGAACCTAACATTGTGTAATTATAGCATGGGTTATTTTTCCCTATATGCATTACCTTGCACTTATCCACATTAAATTTCATCTGCCATTTGGATGCCCAATTTTCCAGCCTCACAAGGTCTTCCTGCAATTTATCACAATCTGCTTGTGCTTTAACTACTCTGAACAATTTTGTGTCATCTGACTCATTTGTTTCCTGATTTCAAAGCCTTGTTCTAGTCTAAGGGTGCAAACCTTGTTCTAGTCCAAGTATCCAAGCCTTGTACTATTTGAAGTATTCCTGTATTCATGTTCCAAGATTCCCGCACTTGTATTCATGTACAGCACTTCTGCACATAAACCTTCCTGCTTCACAGTTCAGTCTCTAGTGTCACCTGCTTCCTGCATTCCTGTTCTCTCTTTCTCTCCTGGTGATTCTCTAGCTTCTGACCTTACCACTGTGTCTACACTCTGCCTCTCAAAAGTAAACACCTTCCTTCTAGGACGGACCTGATTACCAAGCCCAGACACACAAGACACAAGATTCCTGATGAAAGCTCTGATGTAGAGAGGTGGATCCAGGATTCATCAGCATAAAGATGGTACTGAAAGCCATGGCAGAAGATCAGAGCACCAAAAGAATAAGTATAGAGATGGAAGGGTAGGTGGCTCATGACTGCTATCCCACTGATTGATAGTGGGATAGCAGTGGCAGAGGTTGCACCAAAACTACAATGGGAGAGGTAAGAAGAGAGCCAAGAAAGAATGGAATCTTGAAATCCAAGTAAGGACAGAGTTTCAAGGAGTAGGAGGTGATAAACAGTGGCAAAAGCAGCAGATAGATCAATAAGAATGAGGGTCAAGTAAAAGCCCTTGTATTTGGCCATGAATAGGTCTCTAGAAACTTTCATAAAGGTTGTTTCTATGGAAATGTAGAGGGCAAAAGCTAGATTGGAGTGGATCAAGAATGGCTTGGCGTGAAAGAAAATCAAGACAGTAGAGATGAACGGCACAATCAAGTAGTTTAGATGTGAAAGAGAGGAGGGAGATGGAACAATAGTTAGGGTCCAATGAGGATTTTTTCAGGTGTAGAGGGATCACAGCACATTTGAAGGCAACAGGAACAGTTATGGAAGAGAGTGATAGATTGAGGATGTGACCGATGGAAGGGACGACTACAGGAGAAAGAGTTGAGCAACTGGATGAAAATGATCAAAGAAACAAATAGTTTAGAGAAGGAGAAAGGATTGCAAGGTTTTCTTCTATGATTTCAGAAAAGGAAAAAGAGGGTAAAGCAGGGGCCAAAGGAAGGGGAGGGAAAAGTCATGGTGGAATGGAAGGGGGTGGCGACCTGGTGAAGAACTCAAGATTAATTCCATGCCCAGGTTTACAAGATTATTTATTTATTTAAAAACTTTTCTATACTGTCGCTAAGTTATGTACCACCGCAACGGTTTACAAACAGGCACAAATAAGGTATGTATAATCAGCCAAAATTATTAAAACTTGATAAAACTATTGCTTTCATAATTAGCAGGTGTTCTTCCTCTTGCTGCAAATCTGGCTGACCCATATCATATGATAGACTATGGTGTTTCTGGCTCACTGGTGGGGCCCAGCAGGAGGAAGAAAACCTGCTCTCAGCATGACACCCAATGCTATACACAACCACAAACAGGTGTCTTAAAGACATTTGTAGGTTGGCCAATTTGAAATGTGAGCATCAATCACAATAAAACAGAAATACTGCACATCAACAACAAGAACATCTCAACTCTCAAACACGACGACTCATCACCTACCACAATGAGTAAAACAACCTCCACAGTCAGAGATCTCAGAGTTATCATCGACAACGAACTCAGCATGAAGAATTACATCAACACAATAATAAAAGAGGGATTCTTCAAGGTCCAGATTCTCAAAAAAATCAAAGCAGTACTCTACAATCACGACTACAGAACAGTACTTCAAGCCCTATTATTTTCCAAACTCGACTATTGCAACGCCCTACTCCTGGGCCTCCCAACCAATACTCTAAGACCACTACAACTACTCCAAAATGCAGCGGCAAGATCAATCTCAAACATCAAAAGAACTGAACACATCTCACCAATCCTCAAAAACCTACACTGGCTGTCCATCCCATACAGGATTCAATACAAAGTCCTAACACTCATCCACAAAGCACTATACACCAAAAAATTAAACTGGATGAGCCCCGCCCTGCACTTCCAATCCACGCAGAGAACACTCCGCTCCAAAACTAGACTCATTTCAACTCCTTCACTTAAAATGG
This sequence comes from Rhinatrema bivittatum, assembly GCF_901001135.1. Classification (NCBI taxonomy): domain Eukaryota; kingdom Metazoa; phylum Chordata; class Amphibia; order Gymnophiona; family Rhinatrematidae; genus Rhinatrema; species Rhinatrema bivittatum. Next base: position 568,944,118 of record NC_042615.1, read on the forward strand.
CCCACCTAACCTCAACTAGAGAGCGATCCCTAACAATTGCGGGCCCAACAATCTGGAACAGTTTACCATCTCAACTCAGGCTCGACTCCACAACCCATTCATTCAAAAAGAACCTTAAAACCTGGCTCTTCAAAAAAGCATATCCCACAGGGACACATCACACACCACCTATCACACCAAGCTGAGCCCTCCCTCCCCACCACAATCAACACACACTTCACGCCTCCCACCCCACAACAGAGCCTATAATGGTTAACCCAATGCGAATCAAGCCATCTGGCTACATCTATACCCATGTTAAAGTGATCTCTGGGTCACAAAGTTACCCTTGTTCCAAACTTACCCTTGCTACAAAAGTACTCTTATCACAGAGTTACCCATGTCTCAAAGTTTTCCATGTTATTAAAATAATCATTTATTTATTTATTATTTTTATATACAGACATTTGATCTCAATCGGGATATCACATCATCGGTTTACATTCAGGTACTGTAGTTATTTCTCTATCCCCAGAGGGCTTACAATCTAAATTTTTGTACCTGAGGCAATTGAGGGTAAAGTGATTTGCCCAAGGTCACAAGGAGCGACAGCAGGACTTGAACCCTGGTCTCCTGGTTCATAGTCCACTGCTCTAACCACCAGGCTATTCCTCCTCCCTAATCATGTTACAATGTCTCAATTTAAAATATGAAATCTATTCTTATAGCTTCCACTGTTTAAGCTGTAAACCGGTGTGATAAAACCAGCTGAACATCGGTATAGTAAAAACAAACAAACAAATAAATAAATGACTGAAGAGAAATAAGCATATTCAAGTTTTAGGTTTAGTCCCCATACTCAAAAGTTTCACACCATGTCTTACAATTTTGTAACAAACCAAAGCACAAAGAACCACAGCACTTGTTTTGTGTATCAAACTGTATGCAACCAAAAAAACAAAGTATAGGAACTCTATCCACAATGTGCTTTTATCCAAACTTGTTTAATGTTCTTTGAACAATCTTGATTTAGAAAATATATATATAGAACCGCATCAGCAAGCCAGACGACGGCAGTGAACCCACTTGCCGTCCGGACTTCTCGTCATATGCGGCGTGATGTTAAATGGATTTTTTATGTGTAGAAGTAGCTTATTAATTATCCTCTAGGTCCCGTTTGTGAGTTGAAAAATGCATCATTGATCCAAGCTATCCCAAATAGCACCCGACAACGGCCGGTGTTTTGCGATCAAAATCGCTTCATCAGGAGCAAATTTCACAAACAGTTTTTGTTACGGCAGATGCTTTCTGTTGGACCCAAATGTCTCTTAGAATTTTGCAGCCGTACGGGACTGCTCATCTCTCTACATTTGTTTTTCGAAGCTAGAAGTACAAACTTATAAGTGTATAGCTTCAATCCATCCCTGTAAATATGACTCCGAACATGCTTGTTCATAGCATTCTTCTTGATCTTTCAATTTAGTAGATCAAGGTTTAAATAACATATCAAAGACTTTTGTGACTATACCATAATACACTCTTGCTCTTTACCATTTAGCAGCAGAACGAATAACCATAATCTCAGCAATATAGCTCATTAATCAGAGAAAGTCTTTAGCTACTACCAAGCAGATAAAATAAGATTAATTTCTTGATTAGGTAATTCTATTTCATATACTGTACAACAGTCTACATTTCTACTGTCCTGCATAGCCAGAAAACACCTCACTTGTTTATTCTGTGTTCCACTTGATTTTAAACAGGCAGGCTGAGTTTTGAAGTACATTCATAAAACAGAACACTCACATGATACCCATAAATAACATCTGGTTTGTTGTATGTTGGTTAGTAACTTTTTGAGTGGAGAGAAACTAGATGGCTTTTAAATACAATAAAATGCACACAAAGGCACCAGTGAATTCTGAAAATGCACTCCGCAGGATCTGAGGCCCTCATGTGGTATATTAAGTGTATTACTTCATTTCACATCTATCAAAAAGTTCACAGACCTAAAATGGTAGCTGAGCACACACTGGAGACAAAAACAAGGAATAAATCCCCAAATTAAATTGCCTTGGTCATATGGCCTTCAGCACCCCCTGCTTTCAGTCCTGTCTGTATTGTGTAATACAGCCACCACATCTTGAAAGAGGTAAAAAAAAATGATACATGAGAATTGTTACAGCGAAATTAGGGAAACATTTTAATCAAGTTTTCTTATTTGAACTACAGTTGCTCCAGCACCAACCTAGACCTGCCACTTACACTAAAATTATTCAAAACAAAGGATAAATCTCTGAGGTTAAAATATCTGAGGGTTTTTTCCCCAAAGTATAGGTTCCCTGGTATCTACCTTGGAAATAGCACAATTTTTTAGCTGTTTCTTAAAAAAAAAAGTGCACAATTGAAAATATAAAAGAAAAATTTCTTCTATTTCTGACAGCATGCTAAATTGTAAACAATTGCACCTACAAAACCTAGTGTGCACTTGCTGAAGGTCCTATCACATATGCTGCTTAGTATGTCATTTACCTTAGGAAACTCCTAAAAAAGCAGCTACAAGGCAGAAATAAAAGTCAGTATTTTGGCATGAGATAATCGTATAAATTTCTTTTAGATATGATGAAATAATTGAACAGTACAGCAAAACTTGAACAAATTAATCTTTAAATTAAATAGTTGTTTTCATCTAATGATTGTTTTCATTTCATCCCAAAGTGACCTTTGATGGAACAACACTAACCCTTAGCTCCTGGCCTTCATTTTGAACTCCCAACTTACCAGCAAACCCCAGGTGCAAGCAGTGACCAGAATGGCCTTAAACATTGCCATTTGCTTCACTGTCTCTATGACATCCTGGATGAGCCTTCTTTGTAACTGCTGTTCAAGCCACTGTAATCTCACACCTAGACTACTGTAACTCATGCTGTGCTCGAATCCCAAAATGCCACCTACAACTAATAGAAAATACTGAAGCCTGTAAACAAAATTTGAACACATACATGGGGCAATTTTCTAAAGGATTTACACATATAAATGTACTGTAGCAATTTTCAAAAGCCATTTACGTGTGTCAAATGCCCTTAAGTGCATGTACATGAGTAAAACCCATTTTCAAAAGCATGTAAATGCTTTTGAAAATCAGGCCCACAGTGTACTCAACTGCCTATTGCACTAATCCTGCTGTGCTAGCCAGTGTGAACTATTACATTGCACCTATCTGTATCACAGTTTGAACTTCCCCGCTGGAAAAGTGTCATAAATAACCAATAATAATGAATTATTTGTATCTGTGTGTCTGTATATCTCCATATTTTTTAAACATTTCTTTGGAGGTTTATTTTACCTCATATTTTATTGGGGGAGGGGGGAAGAGGGGTTCTAGCAGTTTCAACCTGATCGATTGGCTACCAGTGCAGCTGCAACTGGCCATTACTAGAGTTCCAGTTCCAGATCCCTTCGTTTGCAAATACCCAAGGGTTTCCCCTTCATTTTTAACCCCCTTCCAAATTAGCCCAGAAATTGCAGGGACAGCCATTGGCTGGGGGGCTACGACACCTGGTTTTATGTACCCAAGTATGGCCCAGTAGACCTGCCCCTAAGGCTGTGATTGTTCTCTGTAGCATTTCCAGCCACTGCTGGCCCAAAGTGAGAAGCCAGGATCTGAAATCAACACCAGATCTCACACAGCACTGCTGCAGAACCATGAGGCCAACCCACCTCATTCATCATACCTTATATTTTACTGGCTATGCTTTGCCTTCCATAATCACATTTTCTTTTTATAAAGAAATTATAAAATATGTGCCTGATGACTGCTCATCTCTCTACATTTTTTTTTCAAAGCTAGAAGTACAAACTTGTAAGTGTATAGTTTCAATCCATCCCTGTAAATATGACTCCGAACCTTTGCTTTTTCCTTTTGAATGAAGAAAAGGGGTTGCTTACTCAATCCAATTTAACTAATAAGAAAACTGCACATTTAACAGAAAAGCTCATACATTTTGGAGCAAAAAAATAAGTGCAATTCAGCAAGCTGCATTGTTAATTTTTTTTTAATTTACTGAATGCTTTTTTTTAAATAATACAATAGTAAATTTAAAAAAACCACACACTCACTCACTCTCTCTCTCTCTATATATATATCTATATTAAGGACACAATACAGATTTTTGTATATCAATATTTTCTTCTACAGACTATCCTGTTCTACATATTACGAAAGTTAATTCACTTATTATTTATCAACATTTATTAATCACTTTTTAGATCAGACCACATACCATTTAACAAAACTGAAAGTAATGCCATGGCACTGGCTTGCAATTGTTTGGGTAAATGAAAGGTGCTTAAAAACACTTGCCTGAAAATTTCATCAACGATTTTGAAGACAGAGGGGTGGTGAACTGTTTGCAGCTGTGAAATAAAGGAAACAGAGAGAGAGAGGTTAAAGCATTGTATATAGTCATTCCCCATTCAGAAGCATCTCAAGAGCTGTGACAAAAATCACATAACTGGGGCATGCTGCACCTTTCACACCGTTACCCCCTCTCTTCCCCAACTCCTCCTACCACATCTTTTTGATTGCAAACGTATCAAACTCAAGTGCAGAACAACAATGAACTGGTAAAAGCATGTTCACCCGTGCCTCCCCACCGGCAGCCCCTAGACACTCCGTAGTTAAGACCCCCGATACTAGGACACCTGGGCTCCAACTTTCTGCTCCATGACAGATGCCCATTGGCTGCCTTCCGCCTCGTGAATGCCTCCAACCTGTGGCGGCTGTGGCTCTGGGCAGTGCGCCGCTGCCTCGCTTACTCCTGGCTACCCTTGCAGCCACCCGGCCTCCTTTAGGCCTCCCAAGACCACCTGTACAGTGATCTTGGGGACCCCAGATTCCAGACAAGGCCTGCCCCCAGCCCACCTTTGCAATGGACTAATGAATTCTGCTCAGTAATGGCATCCACCCCCCCCCCCCCGAGGTGTCTCCTTTTACCGGCACGCTGAGCCCCCGGTATTACCTGCCAATCAAAGGCAACGCCAGATCCAAGCGCTGCCCCCTTTTCACTGGCACCTGAGGCCCCGCCCCCCCCCCCCCCCCATACCGCTAATCTCCCTTTTTATTTTGACAGTGAGGACCGCGACTCGGGACAACGCTCTCCCCAAACCCATCCTTTCCAATTGTAAGGTGCTGTGGCGTGGCGGGCGGGGTACTGGCTTGGTCTCTGCTCTCTCTGCGATAATATGCCTCCCCATCCCTTCTTGTGAGTTCTTAGGACCCCTTGCTGTTACTTCCCTGAGGTTGGTGCACCATTGTTCCTCCATCCTTCTGATTACGTTTTAAACGTTCTTCCCTTTCCCATTTCTTCCTACGCTCTCCCCCCCCAAGGTTTGCTCCAGGACACCTGCCCAGTTAAGGGGCCCACGGCCCTGACTGGCGAGGCTTCCACAAAGTGGACAGAGGAGTTCTAAGTATCCCTGGCAACTTGTCGTTGCCATCTGAGATTGTTAAAATAATGTCAAGGGAATATGTACATAGAATTCAGACTGTCCTTTTGGTAAAGGCAGAGGAGGTATTCCTGCACCAAAAGAAATTTAGCATTCTGCACGCAATATTTGACAATTTTACACAGTTACGTACCCTGTTTCCCCGAAAATAAGACATCCCCCGAAAATAAGACCCAGTAGAGGTTTTGCTGAATTGCTAAATATAAGACCTCCCCCGAAAGTAAGACCTAGCAAAGTTTTTATTTGGGAGCATGCCCGTCGCACAGAACACCAGAGCATGCAGCTGTGATTTTTTTTACCCTGCAGGATTCACAGTTAGTTGTCATCACAAACCAGCATAACCAGACAACTATTCAGAATATGATAAATGTTCATTTTTTTGTTCAACAATATATGTGAATTCTTCTTCATGGAAAAATAAGACATCCCCTGAAAATAAGGCCGTGTGCATCTTTGGTAGCAAAAATTAATATAAGACACTGTCTTATTTTCGGGGAAACAGGGTACATATATTTTTTCAAAATGACACCAGAAGTATTGCAGAAAAATACTTGTTACTGAAAGATTTTGTTATTGTTTGGTGCAGAATTCCCCCAGGCGTACAGTTAAAGTACTCCATAACTATGGCTATTTTTTTAAAAATAGTAGAGCGTGGGCACCAGGAAATTCAAAATCACAATGAGGCATGTGGAGCCAAAGAGCAGCACAGGTAGTGCCAATGATGGCATTTTGGAGAGGTTTCAAGTGTTAGTGCAAGTGTAAGACAGAAAGAGCAAGAAAAGAAGGAGAACTGTATTTGGCAGAGTGTGTGTGTGTGTGTGTGTGTGTGTGTGTGTGTGTGGTGTGGGTGTGTGTGAGGACTCTTTCTGGGTTGCTTTCTCTTTCCCCCTGCTGGCCATCTCTGCACAAATTCTGCACTGCGCAGCAGAGCAGAATTCCCTGAGGAGTAAGAGGGCGCAGTCCACCACAGTCACAAGGGCTCTTTGTGTCTGCATTCACAGTGCAAGAGCTTGAATTACCAAAGGCAATTCATCTTTGCATTATTTTATAAAAGTGTGACATCAACTATGCCAGAGAGCAAAATGATCAAGACTAGACCTTGACGAAACCTCACATTTGAGCGCTAATTTTTTTTTTTAATTCTTAATGCTTTGCAACATCAGGACTAAATGTACACACAGGAATTCAGATGTATACATGGAAAGATCTCCAAAGCTCCCCATAACATTAAGGATAAGTTTGATAACTAAAAACAGGAATGCTTCTCATGTAGCTCCCAGAGGCTACAGACAGGAGTATGTCATGAAAAGCTCAGTATTCAGAAGTACTATAATACATCTTTATCCTTTGGCATCTATGAGAAGTACTCATATTACATCAACTTACTAAAAGTCACAGGTAGAGCTTTATCCTTTCGTACCCACTAAACACAGCCTACTGGAGAGTATCTTGCAAAAAGAAAAGGACTGAGCAAAGTTACACATGATTATATCAATATTACCCAACATACAAGCACTGAGCAAGATATATCTTTATTTTATAAAGGCAGAGGAGGTATTCCTGCACCAAAAGATAGCCCTTATCCAGATGCTTATATCACCAATACACTGTATTTTACAACAACTGATTCTTCCTTGCTTATATAGCCATTTATTGTTTATATATTATTGATTAAATAATTGATGTTTTTATGTACCCCGCCATGAATGGTAGTGTGCACAGGTTACAAATCATCTAATCTTAATCGTCATTGCAATCTGACCTCACAGCAAAGGTTTGAAGAATGGATGAAACCACTCATAAATCTCTGTGCACTAGGCACCTTCATAAATCATGATGTCTCATTATAAAACATGTTTGTGCCAAATCTGACACATTCTACCCTACTCCACACCTACGTCTCAGACTAAAAGGATGGGTACTTTATTAACAATTTTCAAAAGGATATTTTTAAATATTCTGACTTATTTTATAATAAGGCATTAAGATGTATCTTATTTCAGATGCAAGTTGTATATATCTTTCCATATGGTCACAAAGGTGGTGGTATGGTATAACTGTATAGTAGAGGACTGGCGAGTAGGCCATGAACCGAAGGGCCATTAGCGAAAACCAGATAAAAAGACATGACACAGAAGCAACAGTTGGTAGATTATTTAAATGCACATCTGTAACCACTGCAGAATATAAGTGGTCTTGATTTTAAAGAGATTACTGATTTAAGCGGGCCACATGATTGTGTGATAGTTCATAAATGAATTGAAAATAGAAAACTTTTGCCAGTATAAAACTTTAAATATATTATAATACAGGCTGAAAAATCTATTCTTGTAATTCCTTATTTGCATGCAATAAATATCATTTGGCTCTCAATTAAAAATGCAATAGTTTCCATATTAACAATTAGTATTTTAAAACAAACCCCAGACATAACATTTAAAATGAGAGAAAAATCTTAGACAATCAGGCTCCTAATGCAATTAATGTTCAGCAAAAAAGGATAGATTAAAATGTTTGTTTCCATATTGGTTTCTAGAATAATAGGCCATTGTGATACCTCTTACTGTGACTATTACTAATTATTTCTATAGCACTAAAGATGTACGCAGCTCTATCTGTACAAGCACAGATGAGACAGTCCCTGCTCAGAAGCCAGTCAAGACACATAAGCTAAAACAAATAAAAGTCTCTAGAGTACTGTAAAACAACAAGAGAGGACTATTGGCCAGTGCCCCCAGTCTCAATCTGTTTACTGTTTCAGCCCCTCCCCTCCAGGAAGCCTGCAGGGAACGGGAAAAAAAGAGGGGCCTGAAAAGGGAGCAGGGCAATTGTTTTCTTCAGTGTCTGCTCTAGCCTCATCCCTCCCCTCTCCTGACCACCCAAGAGGGGGGGTGGGGGAGAGAGAAGGGGTGAGACCAGAGCAGCTACTGCAGGTTTGTGGGTAGAAACAGGAGGGGAGGGACTGGGCAAGGCAGCAAAGCAATTGTTTTCCATTCTGCAGTGTCTGTTCTGGATGGGCGGGCAGGCAGGTCTTGTACCTGCTTGACCTTAGTAATATGGTGCCAGGCTTACTTCGTGAGCAGGCCAGGAGGGGGGTGGGGGGGAGGATGGGGATTGGTTGACTGGAATCTCCAGTCTGTTAGGTTAGGGGCAGTTGTGGTTTGGGAGCCGACTGGTTCCCGGGCGCGGGGCTTTCAGTTTAAGGGGAGGATTCTGGTAATCTCTGGCTTAGACGTGTCAGTGAGAAGCGCACTTGCCTGCCGTCGTTTTTTGCCGCTGCTTCCCACCCACCCACCCTTATTTATATTCTGGTTTGTTGTTTGGGGGTTTTGTTTCTGTTGTCGCAGCAGGGGGTGGGCGGGTTGCCCAAGCCGGTTGGGGGTTCAGCCTGGTGATGAAAGGTTGCCTGGCTTGACAGTGATCAGGTCTGGATCTTCGGTGGGCACAACTGAGTGCAGTTGTCCCACGTGCGGCTCCTTGCTGGGCGGCGGCGAGGGTTTGCATGCACAGCTTCTTGCTGGGTGGCGGCGGGGATTGTGGGAGCAGCTATAGTACAATGCTGATAACTGACAGGTCGAGTGGCCTGGAGGTGTCCATCTTGCTGGTTGGTGGCGGATGTTCACTGTGGGTTAGTTATTTCTTGCTTCTGTTGGGCTCCGGCACCTGGTTGTTATGTAAAATAAAGCTGAGGCCTATTTTGATCCCACTCTGGTGTCTGTGTATTTTTTGTAATGATAATTGTAATAGGGCGGATGCTGGGAGAAGTGTATGTCCTGGCTATCCATATTATACTCTCATCCACTCCCACCTTGTTCCTTTGTTTTTTTATAGAAGGGGGAGCTAGGACAGACACAGCCGCAGTCTGTGAACCCAGGACAGTAAACTCACCTGAGGGCAGAGAGGTGGAGGAGGAAGGAGTAGAGATAAATAGGGTGAAAGTTTTAGCTTTTGTTTTTACATAGAAACGACAGCAGAAGAAGACCAAATGGCCCATCCAGTCTGCCTAGGAAGTTTCGCATTTTTTTTCTCATACTTATCTGTTACTCTTGGCTCTTAATAACCTTTTGGTTCTATTTCCCTTCTACCCCCACCATTAATGCAGAGAGCAGTGTTGGAACTGCATCTAAGTGAAATATCTAGCTTAATTAGTTAGGGGTAGTAACCGCCGCAATAAGCAAGCTACACCCATGCTTATTTGTTTACCCAGACTATGTAATTCAGTCCTGGTTGGTTGTTGTCTGTATATAGATCCACTTTTCTTCATTCCCCTTGCCGTTGAAGCAGAGAGTTATGCTGGATATGCATTGAAAGTGAAGTATCAGACTTTCTCCCCTGCCGTTGAAGCAGAGAGCTATGCTGGATATGCGTGAAGTATCGGTCTTTCTCCCCTGCCGTGAAGCAGAGGTTCTATTTCCCTTCCACCCCCACCATTAATGCAGAGAGCAGTGTTGGAACTGCATCTAAGTGAAATATCTAGCTTAATTAGTTAGGGGTAGTAACCGCCGCAATAAGCAAGCTACACCCATGCTTATTTGTTTACCCAGGCTATATAATTCAGTCCTGGTTGGTTGTTGTCTGTATATAGATCCACTTTTCTTCATTCCCCTTGCCGTTGAAGCAGAGAGTTATGCTGGATATGCATTGAAAGTGAAGTATCAGACTTTCTCCCCTGCCGTGAAGCAGAGAGCTATGCTGGATATGCGTGAAATATCGGTCTTTCTCCCCTGCCGCTGAAGCAGAGAGCTATGCTGGATATGCATTGAAAGTGAAGTATCAGGCTTATTTGGTTTGGGGTAGTAAATGCCGTAACAAGCAAGCTACTCCCCGCTTTTTTGTGAATGCAAATCCTTTTTTCCACATTTCCTCTTGCCATTGAGGTTTAGAGCAATGTTGGAGTCGCATTAACCGTGTGTATGTTTATTGAATAAGGGTATTATCTCCAGGCAGTAGCCGTCATTCCCGCGAGCCACCCACTCTTCATTCACGTCCTCTAGACTTTATGGATCCACAGTGTTTATCCCACGCCCCTTTGAAGTCCTTCACAGTTCTGGTCTTCACCACTTCCTCCGGAAAGGCATTCCAGGCATCCACCACCCTCTCCGTTAAGAAATACTTCCTGACATTGGTTCTGAGTCTTCCTCCCTGGAGCTTCAAATCGTGACCTCTGGTTCTGTTGATTTTTTTCCCGACTTTTTTTTGTTTTTGTGTGTATTGTTTCAAAATAGCACATGCTATCATTTTAGCGCATGCTTTGCTTTTTAGTTCATGTGCTAAAACAAAACAAAGCAGTCTACAATGAGAATGCACATATCTAGGAAGGAGACATTCTAGAGCACAGTCATGGAGCTGTAAGTGATTGATATGGAGGGAGAGGAGCTGAAAGGAGTGAGGTGAAGCAGGGATGAAATATTTGTGGGGAGAGAGGGAATGAATGATAGGGTAGGTGAGGCAGGGATGAATGCTTGGGGGTGGTGGTGTGAGAGAGGGTTAATGTTGGAGGAGGTGAGGAGGGGATATTATAGAAGTGAGGAGGAAGTTGAATGCTATAGGGAGCATGAGGAGGGCTAAATGCTGGGGGTAGAAGGGGTGTGTGTGTGTGAATGTGGTTTCCTCCCCATTCTCCCTGAAATCAGCAATGCAAATTTAACCTGCTACCATTCTATCTGTCCAAATCAGCAGGATTTCCTCCAAGGGGTAGGGCTTTGGGTGCACTTCTCTTTCCAGTCCTTTACCCTCCATGCTCCCATACAACTCCAAATAAAATCACAGGATTCACTCACTTCGAGTCCAAATGTCTCCATTATTTACCTGCACATGAATAACACTGGTATACAAACATTTAGAAGTTATCTGCTTTAGTGAGAAAATGTGCCATTTATTATTGATATGACATGACAATTAAACCAGCTGATTGGCTGTTTCTATGATATTTAAGTTTTTACATTTTACATCTGTAGGTAATGCGTAGATGATAGAGTTTTAATCATAAATTTTAAACTAAAGATATTTCACCTGTTTATGTATCACTTTAAAAATTAAATCAGCAAAAGGATTACAGAAATAAAATTTAACTATGAAACAAAAGGCCAAAAACTATTAGAGATAACTTTAAAAAGAGTTACATGTGTAAATGTAACATATTATTGTAGCAATTTTTAAAAGCCATTTATTTACGCACATAAAGTGAACTTACACATGTATAATCTATGGACAATTCAATGGCATATATTGTAGCAATTTTCAAAAGCCCACTTACACGGGTAAAGTGCATTTACATGTGTAAAACCCAATTTTAAGTGTGTATATGCTTTTTAAAATCAGGCCTATTATGTATATATATGTGCATAATTTAGTGCCTTTTCAGTGGCAATTTGGTCTTCTTGGCTTGTCTCTTCTATTCATTAAATGGAACATCTCTTATACCATCCAGCAATAGTCTGCAAGCACTGATGGGCTCCCTTTGCCCTGATACTGTTTTTTCATTGCTGCAATATCCTAGTGAAATCGCTTCCTATGCTCATTGCTCACTGCTCTGCAGTTTGGTGGGAAAAAAATCTAGATGAGAGTGCAAAAAATGTATCTTTAGTGAAATGTTGCAGCCAAAGTTTGTATGTCTTGAGGTTTTCCCACCAACTCCTTATAGCTTCTCTCTTGTTGTTTCTGAGAAAATTTGCTACCGCTAACTGGAAGGTTTTCCAAGTCGACTTTTCCTTGCCACGCAATGCATGGTTAAAAGCATCATCTTGAAGAGGTTCAAAATCTGAGGGTCAACAAAGACACTTTCCTTTATCTCAGCTTCATTTAAACTTGGAAAATTTACCACCAAGGTATTTGAAGGCTGCTGTAGTTTTGTCCATGGTTTTGTGCCCAAACCCAGTCATAGATTAATTCATAGATTCAGTCAAAGATGTATATTAGTCTCAATCATTTCTGGTTTAATTTGAGATCCTTTACCTTCTTAATTCACTTATCCTCTGCAATTCCCAAGTCAAAGGTCATATATACTGACTCAGTAGCATATCTTGAAAACTAAAGCCAATCAACAATTTTAAGCATTATGTTCGTTCTCAGTGACCCAGACTTAGTCAAGTTTGACTACATTCATTTTGGAAACATTTTGGCTCTAGGCCAGCGTCACAATCTGTGGATTCCAGATTGAGGTAGTATGATTGAGGTAGGATTCCAGATTGAGGTAGTATGATACATTAAATACAGTTCATAAGAGCATATGATTTTTTATACTGTGTCAGACCATAGGTTCATCAAACCCAGTATCCTGTTTCCAACAGCGGCCAATCCAGGCTACAGGTTCCTTCCAGGATCCCAAAAGTTCAATAGATTCCCATTTTGCTCATCCCAGTGGATTTCCCCAAGTCTACCTTAATTTTCTTCCAGGAACTTGTACAAACCCTTTTTTAAACCCAGCTACATTAATACAAAGGTAACTTTTTTTCCTGCATCTCCTGTTTTAATGTAAACCGATATGATTTGTATATTATACAAGAATGTCGGTATATAAAAATAAATAAATAAATAAATAGCCTTTACCACATCTTCTGTCAAATGTACCTGAAAAAGTTATAAGTTTTTGCTTCCACAGCAAGCTTCTTTTCAAATTCTGTCTTTGCCTTTCTTATCAATGCTTTACATCAAACTTGCCAGTGCTTAAGTAAGTGCTTATGCCATTTCCTGTTTCTTCATTTGGATCCCTTTTCTATTTTTTGAATGATGTTCTTTTGGCTAGAATAGCCTCTCTCACCTCACCTTTTTACCATGCTGGCAGTCTTTGGCCTTCCTTTCATCTTTTTTAATGCATGGAATACATCAAGTCTGGGCTTGTAAAATGGTATTTTCAAACAACGTCCATGCCTGATGTAAACTCTTAACCTTTGCAGTTGCTCCTTTCAGTTTTTTCCTAACCATTTTTCCCATTTTATCATAGACACCCTTTTGAAAGTTAAAAGCTATCACAGCAGATTTCCTTAGTGTTCTACCTCTAGTTATCAAGTCAAATTGGATCATGTTATGATCACTATTGCCAAGTGGCATCAAACCAAATCATGTATTCCACTAAGAATTAGGTCTAAAATACCTCCCCTTCTTGTCAGTTTTTCTACCAGCTGCTCCATTAAGCAGTCATTTATTTCATCTAGAAACTTTACTACCTCAGCATGACCTGATGTGACATTTACCCAGTCAATACTGGGGTAACTGAAATCACCCATTACTACTGCGTTGCAAATTTTGTTAGCTTCTCTAATTTGTTAGCATTTCATTGTCTCTGTTCATTCTGGCCAGATGGAGGGTAGTACACCCCCATTGCTATTCTATTCCCCTTCTCACATGGAAGGGATGGATGGATGGGAGATGGGGAGGTGGGATGGGAGGGAATCAAATGAGTGACTTGTTGCCCAATAACTTGTACTCACATTTTCAAATCAAATAAGTGACCTTTGTAAACACACAATTTTAATACTTACAAATGCTAATTTATACAAGCTCACAAAATTATCTCTAAGCCTATTGACTCTAAACACACAATTCTTTAACAGTAGCAAACAAATAGTAACTTATACAAGCTCACAACATTCTTAAAGCCTATTACCTCCAAACACACAATTCTTAATACAACAAACAAATACTCATTTGTATTAGCTCATAAAATTAACCCAAAGTCCTATTTCTAAACACACAATTCTTAACACTTGCAACAAATACTAGCCTTAAAAACTAACTACTCCTGGGGGACTTCTGCATAAAAAAAATTAAAATTCTGCAAACTTTATATTGGTCAAAATACCACAATTTACATGACAGTCTAAGTAATTACATTTTAAATTAATACAGAAAAAGGTTATTACTTAAAGATGCAGAATTTTAAATATTTCAGCAGAATTTCCCTAGAAATTCACTGTAAGAGTGTCCCTTCCATTCGCTCTTCCTACTCCCCTGGCCACTTTGCCCTCTCAGGTTCCAACTCCTCCACCTGCTAGTATCTCTCTCCTCCACCTCTAGGCTCAACCCCTTCCACTCTATTGCCAGTCCCAGAGTTTGACCCTATTCTCAGTACTGCCCCTCACACAGGCTCCCTCTGTTCCTCCCTTTCTCTAGTGCACATAACACACACCCTCCTACAGGCCACCTCACTCTCTCGTACACATATCCCCTCATATAGGGACCCTCTTTCTTGCATACACACCCTCACAAGCTCCCTTTCTCTCTCATGCATACACCCTCACACAGGCTACCTATGACTCTCTCTCACACACCCCTTCACACATAGACAATCCCTTCACATAGGCTAGCACCCTCACATACTCAGGATCCCTTTTTCAAACACATCAGCTCCCAATCTCTCTCACACACACACATACACACTCCTTCACAATCTTCTCATATAGGCTCTCTCTCTCTGGCACCCACACTCAAGCAACCCCCTTCCCACTCTCTCTCACACCCTCCCCCTGCTGTCTCTCTCTCCTTCACCCCTGCTCTTGCTCTCTTACACCCGTCCCCCTCCTCCCTCACACCCCCTCCCCTCCTCCCTTTCTTTTACACCCCCTCCCCCCTCATCCTCCCTTTCCCTCTCTCACACACACTCACACACACACACATCTCTACACACATTCACTCTCACTGGGGTCTTCATCTTTGCCGCAAGTGGAGTGGGTTCCAAAGCACGCGGGGTCCTTCATCTTTGCTGCGAACGGCGCACCGAGGTCCGCCTTCTTTGCTGCAAACGGTGTGCTGGGGGCCACCTTCTTCGCCGTGAACGGCGCGCTCCGTTCACAGCAAGCCGGGTTCTCCTCTGACATTTTCTGCGCAGAATTTGGCAATCCCTGGCAATTTTGAACAGAGGGGAATTCTGCACAAATTCTGCACTCTGCAGAAGCGCAGAATTCCCCCAGGACTAACTAAAACACAATAAACAAAGCCAATAATACTTTAACCTTTCAAGATTTATTTATTTATTTATTTTTGAAAGATTTTAAGCATTTTTTCCCAGCAAATCAATTTACCACCAACAGATTAAGGTTCTGCAGTCAGTACTCCTAGATTATTAACACGTTTGTAAATGTTAATACTGTCTGATGCAATTTATTAATCCAACATCAGGCTAAGCTGCTCATAATTTTGCTAGTTCACTTTCACTGGAACTAGTATAACCCCATGGTACTCACACAGGATATTTTCCTCATGCTTCAGCAAGAGGGTTCCCAACAAAAAGTTGGTATTTTCTTCCCAAGAGCTTAGAAGCACTCCACAAAGTAGCTGGGCCCTCAGAGCGGCATGCTGAAAAACTGTTGCCTGTTCCAGTGCTCTCTGAGGAGTGGCCTCACTAACACTGGAGCATGCTCAAATCAAGTAGAACAGAACATAAAAAATTCCACAAAAGGATGCTTTAGTACTATATCAACTATCCCATCCCCCCCCCATGTTAGCCCTCACACATGGATGACATCATCAGATGGAGCCCGGCATGGAAAACTTCTGTCAGTTTTTAGAACTTTGATTGGCACACTGAGCATGCCCAGCATGCCACTATTCGCGCGGCCATGCAGGGTCCCTCTTCAGTCTCATTACAGAGAATTACAAAAATAAAGTAAACTCTAAATGAAACCGAACTCCGCAGTGTGGTGGGTGGGTTTTGTGAAGACTAACATCCTGCTGTCCTAGGAGAACTCCTGTTACAAGTAAGCAACTCTGCTTTCTCCTAGGACAAGCAGAATGGTAGTCCTCACACATGGGTTAATACCTAGCTGCAGGCTGCTTCCGAATGAAGCAGATCAACAGACACCAAACAGGTGCCAATGGGTACAACAACCAAGGTGCTGTTGCTAATAGAGGAAGATAGCCTGAACCCGAAAAACAGGGCCGTAGGTGGAAGAGTTGGGTTTAGACTCGAAAAAGTTTATGGAGGACAGATTGGTTGAAGCTACTATCTTGGTGGCCGTCTCTGTCCAAGCAATAGTGAGCTGCAAACGTATGGAGAGAATTCCAATTTGCAACCCTGCAGATCTCCATCACGGGAACAGCTCACAAGTTAGCCACCGAAGTTGCCATGGCCCGGTCGGAGTGAGGCTTAACATGTTGCTCAAGCTGCAATCCTACTTGCACATAGCAGAACGAAATGCAGTCCACTAGCCAGGTAGACAGGGTGTGCTTGGCCACAGCAACCCCCATTCTGTTCTTATCAAACGAGATGAAGAGTTGTGTGGACTGCCTGTGGCCTGCCACCCTCTCAAGGTAGAACGCTAAGGTCCCCTTACAATCCAAAGTATGCAAGACCCTTTCGCCAGGGTGCGAATAAGGTCTTGGGAAGAGGGCAGGAAGGACGATAGATTGATTTAGATGGAAGTCCAATACCACCTTAGGTAAAAACCTAGGGTGAGTATGAGAACCACCCTATTGTGGAAGAATTTTGTATATGGTGGGTACGTCACCAACGCTTGAAGTTCACTGACCCAATGTGCTGAGGTGATCGCAAATAAGAATATGACTTTCCAGGTCAGATATTTCAGGTCACACGAATACATAGGTTTAAAGGGATCCTTTATGAGGCGAGCCAAGACCACATTAAGGTCACAGGATACAGGCGGAGGACACAGAGGTAGCTTCAACTGAAGCAGACCATGCATGAAACACCCAACCAAAGGTTACACTGAGACAGGCGTACCATTTACCCCATGAAGATATGCCCCAATGGCACTGAGATACACTCTGACCGAGTTGGTCTTTAAACCAGCTTCCAACAGGTGCAACAGGTAGTCCAAGAGCTTCGAAGTGGAGCAGGTAAACAGATTCAACCCATGCTGCTCACACCAGATTGCAAACCACCTCCACTTCAGGCTATATGACTTTCTAGTCGAAGGCTTCCTGGAGGCAACCAGAACCTGGGATACATCGTCAGACAATGCCAGGTGCTGCAAGACTAGCCTTTCAACATCCAGGCCATCAGAGACAAAGCCCTGAGGTATGGATGGCGCATCCTGCTCTGACCTTATGTAACTAGGGTCGGGGAGGTTACCAGACTGATCGGGTTCCGGACCAAGAGGTCCTGCAGGAGTGGGAACCAAGCCTGCTGTGGCCAATAGGGGGCTATGAGGATCATGGTTCCCCTGTCCTGCTGGAGCTTTAGGAGCATCATCACCACAAGTGGGAGTGGAGGATACGCATACAGAAGCCCCTTGCCTGAATGGCAGACAAAAACGTCCGAGGTTGGTTTGCCATTCTCCCCGTAGAGGGAGCAGAAGAACTCCACCTTGTTGTTGCAGGAGGCGGCAAACAGATCCACATCTGGGGTTCTCAAAAGACGGAAGATCATGTTCGCTACCGCTGGGTCCAGGAACCACTCATGGAGCTGAAAAGCCCGACTGAGGCGGTCTGCCACTACATTCTCTGTCTCTGCCAGGTAGATGGCTCGAAGTAATATATTGTGAGAGTGGGCCCAGGACCAAATCTGAACCACCTCCTGGTACAAGAGGAATGATCCCGTGCCTCTCTGTTGATGTACCACATCGCTACCTGATTGTTGGTCTGGATGAGGACCGATTTGGTCACCAAGCTGTCCCAGAACATCCACAGGCTATAATGGATCGCTCAGAGCTCCAAGAAGTTGATTTGGCACTGAGATTCCTGAGCCAACCCACAGGCTCTGGGTGTGGAGCCCTTGCACATGGGCATCCCATCCCAATATGGATGCATATGTGGTGAGGACAACCTGGAAGGAGGGGAATTGAAAAAGAACACCCTGTTCCAGATTGGCTAGGTCCTTCCACCAGGACAAGGAATTTTGGAGTGGCGGAGTGACATATATACATACATTGAGGTCCTAGAGGCTTGCTGCCACTGGGACTGTAGGGCAAATGGTGTGACATGGACCGTGGCTGTAGTGTGACCCAGAAGGTGGAGCATAAGGCAGGCAGTGACCCACCGGCTCTGGCACACCAAGCTCGCCAGAGTGAGCCCTCGGTCATGAAGGAGATAGGCCTTACACTCCGCCGAGTCTAGGCGGGCGCCGATAAAATCCAGGCAGTGACGGAGTCAGATGGGACTTCGGGTAGTTGATGACAAATCTGAGAGTTCAACACCTGAATGGTTAAGCGTAGAGACTGTAGCGCCCCCCCTCCTGGGAATTGCTTTTGATTAACCAGTCGTCTAAGTAAGGGAACACTTGTGCCCCTAGGCAGCGCAGGTGCGCTGCCACTGGTGCTAGGCACTTGGTGAAGACACAAGGCACCAAGGTGAGACCAAACAGCAGCACCCTGTACTGATAATGCCTGGTGCCCACCAGAAAGCAGAGATACCTGCAGTGATTGGGAGATCTCGATGTGCGAGTATGCGTCCTTGAGATTGAGACAGCAAAGCCAGTTCCCTCTCTGCACGAGAGGGATCAGAGTACCCTGGGAGAACATCTTGAACTTCTCCCATTTGAGAAAAATGATTCAGAGCTCGAAGGTCTAGAATGGGACAGAGTCCCCCGGTCCTCTTGGGGATCAGGAAATAATGGGAGTAAAACCCCATTCCCTGCTGCTGCAAAGGAACTGGCTTGACCGCCCTAGCCTGAATGAGGGCGGAGAGCTCAGACAACAGTATTTCCTGATGGGGAGACTGACCCCAAGAGGGGCACAGAGGAGCATTCCCGGGCGTACTCAGAAAGTTTAAACGATACCCTTGGCGAACAATGGAGAGGACCCATCGATCCGACGAGATCGCTAACCAACGATCCTAGAAGAGGCACAGGCGGCCTCCTACTGGCAGATCTGGTGCCGAGGGCATGGTGACTGAACTTGTGCCCCCTCTCCGCCAGTCAAAACCCCGTAGCGGGGCTCAGCGGAGGTGCTGGCTAGGATCTAGGCATCCGTGGCTGCTTGGAGCGGCCTCTAGAGGACACCTGCTGAGAATGCCCGTGGGAAGCTGGGGGGTATTTTCGCTGACAGTAGAAGGACCTACGTGCCCCTTGCCTCGCCGACGTTCTGGCCAAGGAGGGGGAGTCCGAGGTACTAGCTGAAAGATGCTGGAGGGTCTCATGATAATCCTTGAGCTAAGCCATAGCATCACGGAGCTTATCCGCAAAAAGGTTATCCCCTATACAGGGAAGGTTCGCCAGTTTCTCCTGGACCTCCGGCTGGAGATCCAAAGCTCTGAGCCAGGCCATTCTGCGGGCTCTGATGCCTGCTGAGGCCATGCAACATGACGTCTCAAAGACATCATACATGGAACGCACCTCAATCTTACTGCACTCAAAGCCTTGCTAGATCAGCGCCAGGAACACATCCTGCTGCTGTTGAGGGAGGCATCATGCCAATTCTTGAACCTTCTTCCAGAGGTTCTGAGACTGCTGGGCCATATATAAGTGGTAGGAGGCGATACGGGCTAGCAACATTGCCCCCTGGAACACCTTCCTACCCAGTGCATCCCATTCCCTATGTTCCCGACTTGGAGGCGCGGAAGCATAGGTCTGGGACCGCTTTGCCTTTTTGAGGGCGGATTCCACTACCATCGACTGGTGGGGAAGCTGGCACCGCTCAAAACCTAGGGACTTCTGAACGAGGTAGACTGCGTCAGTCTTCCTGTTAACCGGAGATACGGACACAGGATATTCCCAAATGCGTAAGAGCAATTCCTTGAAGATCTCATGCGTGGGAACAGCTATCACTTCTTTTGGTGTGTCCACAAACTGGAGCAGTTCCAGCATGTAGTGCCTAGCATCCTCTTCTATCTGGAGCTGGAAAGGGATAGACTCTGCCATGGTACAGACGAAAACGGCAAAGGTAAAATCCTCTGGAGGAGACCAGCGCCGTTCCTCCGGGGAGGGGGGGGGGACGCCTCAGACACATCGGAGGAGGATTCAGAAGTATCATCCCCTCATGGATCATATGGAACTTCCTCTTCACTGAAATCCCCCGGAGAGGTCAGTGGGGGACCCATGCTGACTGCCCATGGCCTGGGCCCCGGAAGCACAGGGGGCACTGATGGCACAAAGACTCCCGAAGGAACTGGTGCCAGAGCTGGAAGCGGCAGCCTAGGTGCCAGAGGCCCCAATGGCCCTGGAAATGCCGAGCCTTCCTCCTCGGAGGAACCGGCAATAGGTATAGCCCCCGAGGGGGGAGGCAACAATAGCTGCGGGGGAACTGAGGAATCCCCAGGCACCAACTGCGTAGGGAGGGCGCCCAGAAGCATGTCGAGGCGCTCCAGCAGCATTGCTAGGATCGAGGGAGTGGGCTCTGGTGGAGGAACTGACAGGGCCTGTGGTTCAATATTCCTGAGGGCTTGGAGCACCGCCAGCTGAACCCTCCGATCCAGCTCCTCCTCTAAGTATGCCATGGGTGGGTAGGGCAGGTGGAGGAAGAGCAGGCACCACAAGATCTCCCGCGAAATGAGGGGGGATTGGTACCCGGCATAGATATAGGCATCGGTGGGGAGTGCCTCGTACTCGCGGGTGCGACCGAGGGCGAGGCCTGATCTCTGCAGGACCGCTTAGTGGGCAACATGGCTGATGCTGGAGCCTTCCCGGAACTGGTGCCATACATCAATAGCGACCGGTGACTGATTCTTCGATCTCCCCCAGTGATGGCATGGTCTTTCCCTGGTGCCAAGAAGGGTGAGGAATCAGACGTCCTGGAGCGCGAGGACACCGACAGTGGTCAATCTCTGGCGCCCCTCTCCGGAGAGGGAGTCTGAGTGGGGGTGGACACCAATGGATCAGTATCCATAGGTTCCCCTCGACCCTGTGGCATTGATGTGCCTGACACTGGCATGGAGGGCCCTGACTTCTTGAAGCCAAAATTTCTTCCATTTTATCCTATGCACCAGATGACCTTTTCGGGTAATCTGGTCGCAAAACCAGCAACCCTGGACATCATGTGATGCCCCCAGGCAAAGAATATAGACTTCATGCAAATCAGTTAAAGACATGG
This sequence comes from Rhinatrema bivittatum, assembly GCF_901001135.1. Lineage (NCBI taxonomy): Eukaryota > Metazoa > Chordata > Amphibia > Gymnophiona > Rhinatrematidae > Rhinatrema > Rhinatrema bivittatum. The sequence goes on from NC_042615.1 coordinate 568,965,525, forward strand.
TCCGTGGGCACTGGGGGCATCAACGAAACCCGGAGGCAGCCATGCTTTGAGCCGGAAAAACAGACTGTGCTGGTGGACACCGATGCGAAAAACCCCCGGAATTGACCGCAAGAAGGGAAAAGAAGAAAAAAAAAAACAACTTACCAAGCCACCCTACTGACTAGGGAAGGGGAACCCCGAGTGAATGCAGCGAAAAAGCCGCAAGAAAACAACAAAGAACTCTGAGAACAGAGTGGAGCTCCACTACCGCAAGGCAACTGCACCGCAGAAAGAGAGAGACTGAAGCGGGACCCCGCGTGGATAGTGGCATGCTGGGCATGCTCAGTGTGCCAGTCAAAGTTCTAGAAACTTTGACAGAAGTTTTCCGTGTCGGGGTCCATCTGATGTCATCATCCATGTGTGAGGACTACCATTCTGCTTGTCCTAGGAGAATCAATAAGGTTGCTAAAGCTAATGTATAATAACAGCTTAATGCTATTTTATATCTTTTAAAATTTAGAGTTTCTTTGTACAAAATATTTTCTTTTTTCAATATATTTAACCATTTAACAGAGATATTGCTTGCAGAAATTATATATCTGCCCAAATAAGAAATTGCAAAATCAAAAAGGCAATAACCAAAATATGAAATTCAAAACACAATGAGCTTATATTACATTAGACCACAGTAACTGGGAGGGACCCTAAGATAGTATAACAAACAGAAAATAAACCACATTAATCATAAATATCAGCATATAGCATACGCCCAATATAAACAAAGGCTAATCCAAGAGACAGCTCTGGTTTTCACACTTCTTTTCCCTCTGCAATTGTTTAGGGTCAAAAACATATTCACTAACCTTCTGTTCACCAAATATGATGATGGGGTACTAGATGATTGTAAGCCTGAGATACATAACATCGTACACCACTTTGGATGAAAGATTACTTTCAAAATGACATTTAATAAATCATAATAAATACATAAATATGTCCACGCACATGCTAAAATATTGCTGCTACAAGTTGGCAAAAATAGCATGCATGCTACCTCAGAAAGTGTAGCTGTACTTTGAAATACCCTGTGATAACCAGCTCAAAGTAAATGGGCCAGTAAGTATGAGGGATTTCATTCTCCCTCCCCCATGGAAAACTGGCATCCCCCTCACCAACCTCAAAGGGCTGTAGTGTCCGATAACACACGCCTCTAAAGGTAAGCTCAAGGCGCAACCATGCCCCAATCACCCTTCCTCCACAATCAAGAGACCACTGTGTGTCAATCTTCCTGAAACCCTTCATTTCCCATGCCAGGTGTTCTCCCCACCTACACTTTTCAACAATGCAAATGTTAGATGGGGACAGGAGATAGCATGACTTCCTCCTTCCCTGTTGCTGCAGACTTGGAAAAAGGTACCAGCTGACTTCTTGTTCTCCTTTGCCTCATGCCCTTGATCTTCAGGGAGTGGGGGAGAGAGGTGAAAGGGGAATGGCAGCTCCTTGAGTTTGGTGTCAGAAGGGTGAGGGGGTTATCGGGGCAGGACAATCCCCTTGAGTCTTGGGTTGGGAGGAGATGGTTGGGGGTATCATCAGCATAGACGCCCCTTGAGCTTTGTGTTGGGGACACTAAGGTCCCTTGATCTTCATAAACAGGGGAGCTATCTGTTGGGAGACACCCCAAGGACAGGGCTCCCCCCTCCATGTTAATTATCACTGTGCAGGCCTTGTGGGCATGCTTACATTTAATGCCCACTCCAAGCATGTACAAAATAGTGTGTGGAGGAGAGCATACCATGTTATTTCTTATGTATCCATTAAAGCCTAATTTGTATTTGATGTTTGGCCATTTACACATACATACACAATTTTACCCATGTGTACCCATTAATATTCTCAGCGACCCATTTAGCTTGCACACTAGGGCCTTATTGACTAGCATATTATTTAGCATGCACACTAAATGGTCTTATCGCACACGGTAAACATTAGTGTATAAGGCCTATTAAGGGTAAATATAATTATACCATGGAAGGCTGCATTTTATATTGCATCAATTATTTTTTTGTAATCTATATCTTATAATTAATATGGAGTGTGTTATGCGTGCCGTCCGCAGCAGACCTGCGGCATGGCCCACTCACCTTCTCACAAGGACTCCAGCCTCTGGTTCCTCCTCGCTGGAGGTGATGGGCCGCCAGCTCCGTCCTCGGGCCTTCCCCGGTGCCTCCGGCCCTGCTGCAGTCTCCAGAATTCCCGGTCCTGATGCCACTACTCGTTGGGCCTCTCTGCGAGGCCCGCAGAGAGACGCCACCAATCGCGCCGTGCCCCGGATAATGAAGTCAACCTCTGCATAGTATTTAAGCTCAGGCCCCGCTCCATATCGCTGCCTTTGCAACAGGTCTCCTCGCTACTCGAGTACTCGTTGCTGCTAAGAGATTAGTCTCTACTCTTCATTCCTGATCCCCGTTGTTCCTGGTTCCTGACCTGCCTATGCTTAGGATTGATTACATGGACTTTGACTTCCCTTCGCCTGACTACGCTACAGCCTATCTCCAGACCTTTGCTTTGTCCGACTACACTATTGACTTCTCCCTGATCAGACCTCAGCTTCGATTGACTATACTATTGTCTACCTCTGAGATCAGACCTCAGCATTGCTTGCCACAGCCCCTAGATTGCCGCCGGCCCTGACTCAAGCCTTTCTTTGGACGCCTCTTCTGCCTGCTCCCTGGACGTGGATTTATTAAGCTTCGGCCTACCTTTGCTTGAGCGCCCTCAGTCTGCCTTTGTCTCATTGGTGCCAGAGATTCCAGAATCTTACCCAGTCCAGAGTAGGACTACGCCATTCCTCACCTGTGTCTCTGGGCTGAACCAACATCTCTTGCTATTCTCTCTCAAGGCCCACCTAAGTCCTGCCGGCCCCAGCACCCAAAGGCTCAACCTGCGGGGAATGAGGGCTGGTATAGGTGAAGTTCCAGTGGCCTCTGCCTATCAGCCCATTCCACCAGCCAGTGGTGGGGACCTGTCGGTCCTTACCTACGGGTTGCGTCAACCCCACCTCAGCCCAAAGGTCCACCTCCGACGCAACAGAGTGTGGTTTATCTGGCAGTCAATTCCACCCAACAGATTGAGTGTGGGTGTTTTTCTTCTTATTGGTATGGAATATAAGGCTTTTGCTAGATATGATCATTGCACACTACAATGATTTTGATTAGCTCTAGCTGATGTAATCTGGTTATTCAATTTTAAATTATAATAGAACAATTTGAAAAAAAAAATCTAGGTACAATTTCTTTTTATTCAGCTAAACTAAATATATCATAACCTCCAAGGAATCTAGCAAAAAATAATATATTGTTTCAGGAAGAGAACACAGCATTGCACAGACAGGCAGGGATTATTGAGCTATTGCTTAATTTTTAAAAAGCATGCAGTTTGTGTTCTCCTTGTCCATTTGTTTTTCTAATAAGTTTCTTACTTACTTCTCAGTTATTGTATCATTGAAACAGAAAGCAGAAATAGTTTGAAAACTAGACACAAATATACTAGGTAAATCTAATAAAAATCCACAAGCAGCAACCTGTTTGCTGATCTTTACTTATATGTATTTAAGTGAACCAACTCATATTATTTCATTCAAATTTATCCTATTGATAGAGCGCCACCCAGTGCACACAAGTATTAACTACTAAAGTCAATGCAGCTGTTCAATATAGCCACGATCACAACATTCAATGCTAAAAGTAAAGTAACTATGAATCTATTTTAAGCACACATAAAGCTTACATATCACTTTACAAAATGTATTGATATCTTTCAGATGTTTTATTTATTTTAAGACATTTGTTACCTGCCCTTCCTATATTCAGGGCAGTGTACAAAAGAACATACACAATAAGTAAAATACACAAAAACACAAGTAAATTAAAGTAGAAGACTAAAACAATAACAAATAAAAGAAGCATTAACCCGACCAATGCTGAAAATCAGATTATTAGATTGAGTATGCTTTCTGACGCAAATAGGTTTTCAATGCTTTCTTAAAGAATCTAAGCTTTTTAATCTAATCTCAGTTGGGAGAGAATTCCAGAAGAGAGGGTCTGCAATGGAAAAAGCTTGTTCTCTGGTTTCCTCCAGATGGGCCACTTTTGGAGAAAAAACATCCAATAAACCTTGGTTTGATGATCTTAATGCTCTTGTTGGAGTATGTTTTTTCAAAGTTGCTGTAATCCATGGTGAAGAAACGTAAAGGAGAGTGTGAATGGTGAGAATATGACTGATAACCAGTGAAGTGACTGTAAGGCGGGGGTGATGTGATTACAAATGGGAGATCTGGTTAATAATCTGGCAGCAGAAGATTAGATAATTTGTAATGGATGAATTATATAAGCTGATAGACCGAGGAGAAGTGTTTCAGTAGTCAAGGCTAGAAAAGAGAAGAGATTGGAAGACTGTATGAAAATCATCAATGGTTTCAAATAATGTAGTAAGTGAAGCTTGAAAAAGGAGGCTTGTCATATGATCTTGCATTTAAAGGGCAGGATCTACAGTAATACCTAGATTGCGAATAACGCTTGATATCAGAATATTGTCATTTTTAAATACAATTTTATCTGGAATACCTGAAAGAGGAAAGCAGGAAAGAATCATAATTTTATTTTTTGAAATGTTAAGGGCAAGTTTATTAAGTGTAAGCCAATTATAAATGGCAGAGAGACCAAATAAAATATATTCTTTGCTAAAGGCCCAAGACACTTTAAGAGGAACAAAGAACTGAAATTCATCTGCATATAGCTCATAGTGTACCCCAAGGCTGGCCAAAAGGCAGCATAGTGGAGTCAAATAGATGCTAAAAAGTGCTCCGGATAATGCAGAGCCTTGGGATACACCTGAGCTAAGAGGAATCCATGATGAAGTCTCTGAGCCAACCTTGACCTGTTTTACTCAATTTGTGAGATAAGAAGTGAACCAGGAGAGGACAGAACCCACTATCCCAAGAGGCTGTGATCTAGAAAGGAGAACTGTATGATCTATGGTATCAAAAGCAGCTAAGATATCAAGTAAAATCAGTGCAAAGGAGACTCCTTGATCAAAGCCTCACCTGAGAGTGTCAAAGCTAGATAAAAGCATTTCTGTATTAAGGTGTTTACGAAATCCAAATTATTGATCATGAGTGTCATTAGAATCAAGAAGGTTTGTAAGCCGTTGAAGTGCTGAATTTTCAATCATCTTGGTGAGATATGGTAGTGATGAAATTGTAAGGTAATTTGACAATTGAGTCGGATTAGCTGAGGATTTTTTTTTTTTTTTTTAAGAAGAGGGCAAATGGATGCCCGTTTTAGTAAATCAGGAAGAGTGTCTTGTTTAAATGATGAATTTACAGGTTTTACAATAAAGCTAGCTTTTTCCATTCTTATTAATTTTAGTAAAGATATAGACTCAAATTAAGAAGACTAGAGAAAGAGTTCATTTTTGTAATAGTTTGAAGAATGTTAGCTTCATTTACCATATCAAATTCTTCCCATATCATTCCATCAGAAAAGAAATCCTCTGTTATAGTATCAACAGAGTTTTGAAATGTATTTCTAGCAATTATGTTTTGATTAAAGTATTCTGCAGGTATGTCTGCAGTACTCTGCCCTGGAGTGGCGGATGGAAAAATAATTGGGCATGAAAAAGGATTAATGATCTGTTTGACAGAATGATATAATTCTCTTGGATTATTGAATGAAATAGCCAATTTGGAATATATATATACGCTTACTTCACTACAGTAATGGCTTCCTGATAATCTAAAAGACAGGATGTATAATTTAAAATATTTGAGTTAGTCAGGTAACACCACCACTTTCTTTCAAATGTCCTCAATTCTCTTTCTTTCCTGAAAAGATTTATTAAAAACCAGGGGGCTATTTTAGATCGTCTCTTTTTAAATGTTTTCACGGGTGCCAATTTATTGAGACACTTACTTAATGAGGAATCCCAAAGATTTAACAGCTCATCTGGAGTGTTAGCAGAGTTTGTTCCTAGCAATGGTATAAGTTCTGTTGCAAGACCTTCAGGGTCAATAAATCCACGTTTTGTACTTTAAATATGATCATGCAGTGGGTTTTCATTTAGCTCTCTTAATTAAAGGGAAAAAGAAATAAGATAATAGTCACTCCATGGCAGGGCCAGTGCAAGGGTAAAAGGCGCCCTAGGTGAACCTTCTGCCTTGTGCCCGCCTCCCCAGTGGCACTGCCCCCCGGTCTCGGCCCCGACTGCTACCTCATTTGCGCCCACTGAACGTGGGTTGTTTTTCTAGGCCATGAGCAGGTTGGGCACTACTCGTGGCCCACTGAATCTCTACTCCTCTTTGCCGTGGCCCCACATGACTACTCTTTGGCACTCCCTAATGGTCGGTGCCATAGGCAACCACCTAGTTCGCCTAATGGGACGTGCCAGCCCTGCTCCATGGACTCGCACTGTTAGGCACATTTGTATTATCTAAAGAGAACCAAATCCAGCGAATGTCCTCTACTGTGTGTGGGAACAGAAATAATCTGTTGCCATCTGCATGCAGATAAAGGATTTTAAAAAGTTGTAGTTGCATGTGTCAAAATATGAGCATCAATGTGACTATTAAAATCACCAAGAATAACTGTTTTAGACAGATCTAGATCAGCATTAAGTAATGACTCAATGAAAGGGGAGGAATTGTGAGAGAGAGCAGACCAGTGGACAATAGGCAAGAAAAATATTTATAGAATTAGATTTTAGACAAAGTCTCATATTGCACTGGAAGAAAAAGATCAAACTGTGTAAACAAACTTCTTAAAAAATATAGCCAAACCTCCTCCCCTTCACCTATTCTTGATTTGAAGACATAAGAGAAGTTGGGGGGGATAACATCGGTTAAGTACAGGAACATCATAGTCTTTGAGCTATGTCTCTGTGAGGCATAGACAGTCAGGAGAAATAGATGTGAGTAAATCATGTATACAGGGAGGGCGGAGTAAGCAGCGCACACATATATAGAAAATACAACGTAAATAATCTGTGGCAAACAATGTTCACTGGTCAATACATATTAACAGCAAACTTTTTATTGTGAATACAGCCGCATCAGTGGTACATGTCTTTGACCCGAGTTATCAACATGTACCACTGATGTGACTGTATTCACAATAAAATTAACAGCAAACTTTTTATTGTGAATACAGCCGCATCAGTGGTACATGTCTTTGACCCGAGTTATCAACATGTACCATTGATGCGACTGTATTCACAATAAAATGTTTGCTGTTAATATGTATTGACCAGTGAACACTGTTTGCCACACATTTACTTTGTAGTAAATCATGTATAACAGCAGTCTTCTTGGCAACAGACAGTGCATTTCTCCAGAGACACATAGACCTGAGCTTGTGATCAGAGAAGTTTCATTTTTAATTTGTTAGCCATAATATAGACTGATTTCTTGCTGACATTGTTCTATTATCTTCTACATTTCTTCTGTTGCTGCATGATTTGAAATCTCTATCTAGTTAGTGTTTTTTTTAGAAATTTGGCTAGTGTGCATAGAAATAACAGTTTTTAAAGTTTAAAAAAAGAAAAAAAATCTGGTAGCCTCTGGGTCTGGTGACTTACAAGGCACTGCAGGGGGGTCATTAACAAGTAATATATAGAAAATTAAAAGTAGTTTTTCAAGTGCCTCTCCAGAGACATACAGACCTGAGCTTGTGACCAGAGAAGTTTCATTTTTGTTAGCCATAATATAGATTGATTTCTTGCTGACATTGTTCTATTAACTGCTATATTTCCTCTCTTGCTGCTTGATTTTAAATCTCTATCTAGCTAGTGTTTTTAGATGTTTAGCTAGTGGGCACTGAAATACTGTGTTTGTAATTAATAGAGCAAAGGCTGGTATCTGCAGGAGCTGTTTGTTTATTCAGTATTACATTTGTGGTGCTTGTGTCCCAAAGCCTACCATTTGGAGAATTAAGGGTTGTCCAATTTGACTGCAACTGTCTGCAATGACAAAGCAGGCGATGCATTTGAAGGAGGAATTGTTCAGGTTTCAAAAAACCTTCCCTATCTTGATGCAATCAGAATATCTTCTGCAGCTTCCACAGAAGATTCTAAATTCCAAGAATAAATGGTTTACAGTGGGATCTGGTAGAACAAGACATGTGACTATACGACACCCATTGTCCCCAATGGACTGCATCTTGAATACAGATTCCCACTCCCACAGAGAAGTCAGACATCCAAGATAATAGTCTGCTTTGGAAAATGAAGAAGCCCTATCAACAGAACATGAAGTGATGTCTGAAAGGCACCCAGAAACCCTTCAATGTGGTCAAATGTCATAAAAGAAAGCTGCTTCTGCTGGGAGACTCAGTCATCAGAACGAATTTGGGAACTCAGTTTGATATGGACCCAATGGTTAAATCCATTCCAGGATCCTTAACTAATAGAAATACAAACCAGGTGGTCAAGCAATTTTGGAAGAAAGTAAGAACTCTGATATCAATGTTATCATCCATCTGGGGACCAATGACCTTGCTAGAAATGGTATCCACAAAGTACAGGAAGATTTCCAAAATCTAGGGGAGAAGATTAAACACCTAGCAAAGACTATTGCCTTTTCAGAAGTACTAACTGTTCATGGAAAGGGAAAGGAAAGGTTATGGCATATACATAATTTCAATGTCTGGCTCAAAATCTGATGTAAGGAAAATGGTTTTAGATACATTGGCAGCTGGGGCCGTGTGTATGGAGCAATAAAGGTTTATATGATAAGGATGGCCTAACATTTGTCTGTGGTAGGAAAGAGGGTGCTAAATGAAAAATGCAGATCATACATTATCAGGCATTTAAACTAGGAAGCGGGAATGGCAGGAGGTGGCTTGTGAATTTGGCATGTCAACCCCATGCAAACCAGGAAGAGGACAGGGAAAGTAACAAAATCAATCAGTTCAATCAAGCAGAATAGATGAATAAAAAGAGCTGCTGGAAAGCTATGACTACAAATGCTTGTAGTGTGTACAACAAAATTCCAGACCTGCAGGCCCTAATGGTGGAGGTGCACTTGGACATTGTTGCTGTTATGGAATCCTGGTTCACTGAGTCCCATGATTGAGACACAGCCATCCCGGGATAAAGCTTGATAAAGACAGAGGACAGAAAACGGGGAGAGTAGCTCTTTATATCAAAAACAATATCCAAGCAACTGAACTGCAAGGGGCATGGGGAAGAGAGGCATTGTAGACCATCCTAAAAAAATGAAGATGGTACTTCCATTTTTACTGGTGTGATCTACAGGTCACCGACTCAAATGGAAGAACTAGACAAAGAACTCATTGAAGACATCCAAAAGATGAGAAAGAAAGATGAAGTGTTGCTTGTTGGAGATTTTAATCTGCTGGATGTGGATTGGAGTATCCCTTCTGCAGAATCTATGAGAAGTAGAGAGATAGAGTTTGCTTTTCAAGGGGCTCTGCTCAATCAAATGGTAATGGAACCCAAAAAGGAGGATGTGATACTCAATTTGGTGCTCACTAATGGTGATACTGTTTGGGTAGAAGCTCACCTGAGCACCAGTGATCATCAGACAGTGTGGTTCCATTTTGCAAATAGGATACAGGGAAGTCACACGAAGACCTGAGTTATGAATTTCAAAAATACGGACTGTGTCGAAATGGGGAAGTTACTTGGAGATAGAACTGGAAGACTGGGAGAAAATGGGTGAGGTGCACAACTTTGGGACAAGTTAAAAGGAGCTTTTACAAAGGCAACAAATCTATATGTTAGAAAAGTAAACAAGAGTAAAAGGAAAAAGAAACCCTTCTGGTTCTCTAAGGAGGTAGCTGAAAATATAACGGCAAAAAGAATAGCATTCAAGAATTATAAAGGATCCCAAAAAAAGGCATAGGGAAGAATATCTGTTAAAACTGAAGGAGACAAAGAAAGAAATAAGAAAAGCAAAAGGTCAGGTGGAAAAAAGAATGGCCAAAGAAGTAAAGCAAGGAGACAAAACACTTTTCAGATATATCAGTGAAAGAAGGGAGGTCAGAAGTAACATAGTGAAACTGAAAGGTGAGAAGGAGCAATGTGTAGAGAGTAACAAAGAAATGGTGGAAATATTAAACAAATACTTCAGTTTGGTATTCACTAAAGAAGACCCTGGAAAAGGACTGTTGCTGGTTAACAAGACCGTAGATGGGGATGGAGCAGACGAGAAGAGAATGTATGGGAAGAGCTAGGCAAACTAAAAATGGACAAAGCCATGGGGCTGGATGAGATACGCTCCAGGATACTGAGAGAGCTCAGAGATGTTCTGGTGGGTCCACTGAAGGACCTGTTCAATAGATCCCTGGAAACGGGAGTGGATTTATGGGATTGGAGAAGAGCGGTGGTGGTCCTGCTTCACAAGAGTAGCATCAGAGAGGAGGCCAGAAAGTACAGGCCAGTTAGCTTCACCTCTGTGGTTGGACATTGAATGGAGACTCTGCTGAAGGAAAGAATAGTGAACTATCTACAATCTGGTAGATTGCTGGGCTGCATAGAGAGAAGAATAACCAGTAAGAAAAAGGAGATGATAATGCCCTTGTACAGGTCCTTGGTGAGGCTTCACTTGGAGTACTGTATTCAGTTCTGGAGTCCATATCTCAAAAGGGACAAAGACAGGATAGAGGTGGTCCAGAGAAGAGCGACCAAAATAATGTGGGGTCTGTATGAGAAGACCTATGAGGAGAGCCTGAAGGATTTGAATATGCATACACTTGAAGAGAGGAGGTGCAGGGGAGATACGATACAGACCTTCAGATACCTGAGAGGTTTTAATGATACACAATTGACAAACCTTTTCTGATTAAAAGAAATCAGTAGAACTAGGGGTCCAGAAATTAAACTTTAGGGAAGATGACTCAGAACCAACGACAGGAAATATTTCTTTATGGAGAGGATGGTGGATACCTGGAATACCCTTCTGGAAGAGGTGGTGAAGACAAAAACAGTGAAAGAATTCAAAAAGCCTGGGATAAACACTGTGGATTCCTAAAGAATACAGGATAGAACGAAGAAATGAGTGCATAGGAGTAACTTGCTGGTATGGCAGTTACTATCCTTAACCAATAAGCCTTTATACTGTTGATGCAACTCCAACATCGCTTTCTGCTTCAACGGCAAGGGAAAAGGGGAATTGGATTCAGACAGCAACCAAAGAAGGCCCTGTCTTCTATGGTCTGGTGCAAGGTAACTTGCTGATGCAGTGGTTACTACCCTTAACCAATAAGCCTGATATTTTTGATGCAACTCAACATTGCTCTCTGCTTAAACAGCAAGGGGCCAACCTTTATGGACTGGGAATCTGTTAAGAATGAGGGAAACCTGCATGGTGCAGTAGATACTACCATGGGCTTGCTGGGCAGACTGGATGGACCATTTGATCCTTTTCTGCTATGTTTCTATTAACCAGAAGAAATAATAGCATGGTAGAAGCAACCAAAGATGGAAACTCTGAAACAAGATATGTTTAAAGTTGGATCTACGAGGAGGCATGCGTGCCTGGGCTGATGAATATTACTATGTCCTTGACTCTTAGTAATTGAAATGTCTCTTGGTCAGTGACAGACTGTGTACCATATACACTTTCAGTATTGGAATCAAGTTCAGCTATGATATTTCAGGAGATGTAGCATCCTATATAAAAGACAATTGAAGTGTCAAGGCGTGCAGGAAGAGGCGAACAAAGAGGCAGGCCCTTTGTCACGCTCCTTTGTGTGCGCAATAGAGGTGGATGATGCTCCAGCATCTGCACCCCGGTCAAATAGCCTGGCACCTTGTAGTGATGTCAATTTGTGGGTGAGGCCTCAGTGACAGGGTGCAGGGAAATCCCGAGACCTTGGCCAAGATGGAAGGCAGCACTGGATAGCAAAACCTACCAATTTAGGTGGCAACAACAGCAGTAGCCCACTATCAGTAGCCTCCGGCATCTGCACCCTGCTCAAATAGCCCGGCACCTCATAGCGATGTCAATTTCTGGGTGGGGCCTCAGCATTGGGGTGTGGGGAAATCCTGAGAGCTTGGCTGCAATGGAAGGCAGCACTGGATAGCAAAACCTGATGATGTAGGTGGTGGGAATAGCAGTAGCCCAATGTCAGTGTACCATAAGCAACATTAATTGCAGCACCCAATCTGAATTCTCCGATCAAACCTTTCCCCATGCAGAATCTTGTGTGGTTGCTATTGAGCTGATGAAGGAAGTGTATTTCTTAAGCTGTCTCTAGTAGTCAATAAGATTTAAATTATTTGTTCATACTGTATAGTTTTTCTTTTTTACTTCTTCCCCTCTAAAGAACCTCCACTAGCTCTCCTGTACATATCAATTAACCAACTATTAAAGCACAACCATTCTTGAGAAAACGTCCTCCAGACCCCACAAGGAAACAAGAGCTACTTGAGGCAGAACGCAGAGTGGGTCATCTAGGTGCCACTTGTCCCTTTTGCCATCCTTTCCCCAAAGGATTAATCACATTGCCTTTCTAAGACTGAGCACGGTAATTATATTTATAGATTTCTTTAGTAATACAATTATTTTCTTATTTAGTATCTTTCAAACAAATGCAACCCAAAACACTTGATAGTCAGAAATGCAGCATAATACAAAACGGTCAGAAATCATGAAAAAGATTAGGAAAGATACAATAGAGTTGATTGTAACCTTGAATATCAGACTGTACAAATATTTTGAATGGGATAATGGAGAATAAAAAGCATGGCAGAAAAGTGTACTTGCCTACTTACACCTAAAGTTCTTAGAAGGCAGAAGTCTACTGAACCATGTACGTCTGTTGAAGATGGACTTAGAGGATTCTTTGAGTGCTCTCTTAGAAAGGTTTTGAGCATCTATGCAAAAAATGGTGTCGGGGGGGGGGGGGGAGAGGGATGGAGGGAGGGCATTTTTACATGTTGTCAGACATGCTTCCCTTCAGTTTACTATTTTAAAAATTTGAAACTGAATAAAAGGAGAAGAACTCCCAACAAGGAGATGAGTGGGTAGTATGACTTACTGCACTGCTGTCATCAGAGACCATCAATTATAATAAATAAGTAATTACACTGTCTCAATAAGCCTATGCAGTAAGCCAGACAGACAGGGTTCCCTAGTTAAAGGCTGTCAAAGTAAAAAAAAAAAAAAGAGATGGCAGGACAGGAATACCAGGAGGTGAAAAAATGTAAGTTTCTGAAGAGGAAAGTGTCTTATTATATTTTTCTTTTAACTTTACACATGGAACACAAACACAAGGAAGACAAATATAAAATCAATAAAAATGAGCCCTAGAAAGGACAGAATTGGGCTCTAATTTGCAACAAAGCCTTAAAGAGTGGACAGTTGAAAATTAGCATTCCAATAGCAAGCATATCAAGGTAACACTGACTGTTGAACATGTGACCTGAGCTCCATGCTGCAGCCTTGAAAATCTTTTCTAAGAATATAGACCTTTGGTTGGCAACCAATATCACCATATCCTTGACAGCATGGGCTCTAAGTTCTGACCTGCCGGGGTATAATGATGAGAAGTGTAATCTGTCATTCAATTAGAAATTATATTTTTTGTCACTAGAGGCCCAGCCTGTTGCAATTAAAACCCCACTAAAATTAGACAAAAAAAACCCCCAACCCATTATCCTATTCTTATCAAATATAATGATATTAACATCAAAAGAAAAGGTAGAGATACAATTTTATTTCTAACACACTTTCAAAACCTTAATACACAAAAGTCATATCACATTAAGGTCTCAATACCTCATTCACAAAGTACATAACTTATTCACTTATTAGCAGCACTATCATATTTATTAAAATCCCTACAAAGGGGTTAAACTTTGTCTGCTCTAGACAAAAGGTGAAAGCTCTCTTGCAATCCAGTGTGTGAAGTTCAGCTCTCCTTTATGGACAAGTAGGCATGGAAAGAATGTAGAAAGGTTGACTGACTGCTTAGGATGGAAATCTAATAGCATCTTTGGCAGGAATTTGAGATGAGGGGTGGAGTACCACCCTATTCTGATTTAAATTCTGTGCAAAGTAGATAAGTCCCTAAAGGCCTGGAGCTCATTGACTCTCTCAGATGAAATGACCACCACCCAAAATCAGACCTTTCAGGTCAGGAGTCTGAGCTTACAAGAGCACAGAGGCTTAAAAAGTATGTTGGCCAGCTATATTAATATCACATTCATGTTCTATGATGCTGTGGCAGGTTTCAAGCAAATCAAACCCCACAGGAACAGGAATCAAATTCTCTCCTTCGAACCAGTGATACGCGCAGTTATACTAATTTGAACTCTGACTGACTTGATATTCAAACTAAACTTTGAGAAATAGAGAAGATACCCAAACAGTTTTTGTGTGGGGAAAGAACGGATATATTGGATTTACTGTAAGCCTCTGTAGCACTCAAGTGGTCAGTGGTCTGGTTACGGGCAGAAGAAACCACACAGGAACTCTGGCTGTGCTTAAAGCGCTCTTTATTTACAGTAATCTTGAAGACACAGAAGAGGCAGCAAACAGACACCTTGAACTCAGGCAGTCTCTAAGCTTTAAGTACATGCAGTTTTACCAACCTTACAGATAAGTACTCAGCCGGTTCGCTGGGACTTAGTCAGATCCCCAGGGCCTGTCTACCTTGTCTAGGCCCCGAGGTTTTATGCTCGGGGGTTGGACTCCTCCCTTCTCTCAGGATACCTTGGGGAGCCCAAGCGGGATATCTGAGCCCGGTCATTTAAGTTAGATTGAGGGAGACACACCTCTACACCATCGCATATACCCCCCCCCCCCCCTCAGCTCAGCCTTGCCAGGATGAGCATCCCCTCTGTACAAAGGAGACCTTCCCTGACAAGAATCAACTGCGGAGTACTGTCTCTCGAGTAGCAGGAGCTTCCGGCTAATGAGGGCCCATGAAAAGACTGTACTAGCCCACTTTCTTCTGGGCTAGTACAGTCTTTTCAACTTCTTCCAACTCTTGGATCTTCTCTGACCCCAAGAACTCTTGGATCTTCTCTGACCCCAAGAACCACTCACAAGGCCATTGCCTTGTGAGTGGTTCTGTCTCCCTTTGTGGGAGCATCACTCGGTTGATTACCTCATCCCTCCAGGCCTGTGGACAGACTTTACCCTTCCCCAGGATGTATTTGTCCTGACGGCTTTGCCACCGGGGCTTAAGAGGTTTAGCATCCTTATGAACGAGGTCCAGGTCCATCCTTAGAAAGGTCTCTTGAACTGCTGGCTCTTCGGGGTTGTGGCTAGGTGGACCCATTGTATGCTGATCCAAATGGGTTTTGGGATACGGTAACCAAGGAAATACTCCGACTTCCATCATCCCTTGACTAGCCAGAGTCTTCAGGTGTACCCAGCTGGTGGGATATGGTTGATGGTCCTCATGAACACATGCCAATGTCACTACGTTTCCAGCTTCAAAATGGATTTGTTTCAGTAAATCACTCTATACCAGCGTTTTGACACTACTGGAGTCCATTAGCGCTTGGGTGGGAACCCCATTCAGCTTCACAGGTATCACATTTAGAGGCTCCCTGGCTGGAGACATGTACTAAGTTGCAACAGTAAGAAGTTACCGCATTAGTGTTCATTGCCTCCAGTTCCCTGCGGGAGCAGTCTCTCATGAAATGCCCTCACTCCCCACAACAGAAGCATGTCAAGCTGACTGAAGGTTGCCTCAGTCGGGCCTGTCATGGAGGTTCCAGGCTCCACCGTTCCCTCTCTATGTTGAGGGGTTTCTCGTGGCAGGATGATAGTGTGGGCATGATCTGGGCCTAATGGTATGCCTCTGCTACTTCCAGGGCTTTTTCCATCATTAGGTCCAGATGCCAGCAAATCAACTGCCACATAGGTGGACAGACTGTTCTGGAACTGCTCCAGCAAAATGGCTTTGGCCAGTTTTCCCATCTGAATGCAGACTCTTCCAGGTGGCATCTTTGAGGTGGCGGAACAAGTTCCTAGTGTTCTCTCCAGCCCATAAAACTCCTCCTCAAAATCGCTGTCAGTATGCTTCTATGGTGATTCCAGCTCTTTGCAGGATCGTTGTCTTGACTTCTGGGCACATGGCTTCCCCTCTGGATTGACTGTTTGATAAGCCTCTTGACATGGTCTGGTAAGTACATTTCCCAGGTAGATAGCCCACCTATCTTCAGGCTAGCCTGCCAGCCTTGCAGTATGCTCAAGGTTCTTCAAGAACCCCTCCGAATCCTCTTCCGGGGTCATCTTGAGTAGGGTTGTCGACATTGGCGGTGGAGAGGCCACAGCAATTTGCACCAACTGGGCAATCTGCATAAGAATGGTATGTTTCTGCATCCATTCCAGGCAAATCAGGGGGCCAAACAGCGTCTTCCTGGTCTAATCGACTTGCCATAGATGAGGAACCTGAACTTCAGGAGGAAGAGGAAGGCGAGCTGGTTGATCCACTATGTGAGGAAGACTAAGACCGCCTGTGCCTCGCACGCTTGTGCCTATCCCTGCCGCTACGCCCCTTACAAGAAACATTATCTACATTTTGCGCGGTAGACTTACCATGTTTCTCGGTAGGCTGCGGCACCGGTGCAGGAATCTTTTCCTGCGGTTTCGGTGTCAAGGATCTGTGACCAGCGTTGCTGGGATGGGGCTCGGCTGAGCGCTCGGATTACAAATGTTGCCACTGACTGCGTGTGTCATCATCCCCATCTCGATGCGGGCTGCCTAAGGGCACTGCAGGCTCCTCCTGGATTGGTCAGGGTAGTGACTGCGCTCTCCAAATTCCTTGCCACTATCAGGATATGGTGAGAAATCCTGGTAGTGGTAAGGGGAATATCTAAATGTAGTTGGAGATTAGAGGGGGCATTTTTCATGCATGGACCAGGGATCAACAGCAAGAGGTCTGTACTTCCAATGATGCATGAAACTGTCAGGATACCTTGGGGGTGACCGCCGATGGACCACCGGTACAGCCTGTACCATGGACCAAGACTTTCGTGGAAATGCTCAGAAGATGAGCGAGAAGCCAGCCAAGATGGGGATCTGTACTGTAGATCCTCCCTGAGCTATGTGTGCTCCTGATGCTAGGGCTTGCGAGAAGGTGCCGAGACATGTTCTATGTGGCCGGCTGGGTTTTGCACACCTATATCAAGTAACATACTGGGAATGACAGGAGGGACGACTTCTGTCTGGAGAACCACCTGGTCCTTGATTTCATTGGGAGCAAGCTGCGGCATCTCAGTGTTGAAGACAATGAAACTGCAGCTGCAAACCCCCCTGCGCTTTTCCTCCCTTTGTCTCACAGGATTAGCCAAATTAAGTTTTATGTTTGGGGTCTTTCTGACCTTTTCCCCATGTTTCACAGGCCCATTATCCGATTTTGCTCCTCGAGGCACCTCAGGTGCCCTACCTCCTCCCCACTGGCTTCTAGCTCCCCTCCAGTCAGAAATGCTAGCGGGCGGGAGGGCCATAGAGTTGGGATCTAAAGATTCCGGACCAATGGGCACCTCAAGGGCAGGGGTGCCTAAAACCCCCGAGGCACGTTGTGCTGGGGCCTGCCTCAGGGACATCTGTTGCAAACGTTGGCAGCACCTCCTTACAGATAGGCGTGATCCTGACACTTATCGGCCAAATCTTACCAAATCAAAATAATAATTAAATCTTTTTTTTTTTTTTTTTTAAATAAAAGAGTGGGGTCTAGGGAAATGGGGAATGAATGAGCAGTGAAAGGGGCTGCGAAAGAGGCAGGTAACAATTAATTTGAGCCGGCTGAGCCTCCTGTACACTCAAAAAAAAAGTCCTGCTGTTTTAAGGTCCCCAAAAGAAAAGGAAAATGAAAGAAAACTTTTTTTTTTTTAAATTTAATTGCAGTGGGAGTGCTGCTTCAGCACTACTCATCAGTGTGATTGGGCAGGTCTCGAACCTGTAGCCCTGCAGGACTGGAACCGGCTCAACAATCAGCACCACTTCAGGGCTGAATGAGGAAGAGGCTGAGCTGAGGGAGTACGGCAGGTTTTAAATCTCCCGCTGGCCACCCTTCCTCCTAAAGCGATATCATGCACTCCTCCGAGCCAATCGGGTAGCCCGACGTCAGGGCACGCTTTGCTGATATCACTGCCCTCGACCAACCCGGAGGAGCGGCTTCAACAGCGGCGCTGCCAGGAAGAGGATCCCCGCGGTGCCAGCAGCATGATGCCGGCACCATCATCCTTTAACGCGGGGGATAGGGAACGAAACCCCCCCCCCCCAGCGCACTTGAGGTAAGGCCAGGTGTTGTGGGGGTGCTGGACACCCGGTTATTCGTGGCACCTGCACATCCATGCTGGGGGCCGCCCATTAGCCTAATTTTGGCTTACATGAGGTTTTTGCTGAGCCCTTAAAGATGGCTTTTTCACATCCTATTTGTGACTTCAGGCTCCTAAGCGGGAAGCTTTTTCAAGGCATTGTCACTGATCTTGTGGCACTTATTCTTTTTATCCAATTATGTATTGAACCCCTTCTACAGTAAGAAATATATATGTCAGGAGATGACTGATTGTATGTCTATGTCCTTTGCTCTGGAATTCTTTACCACTTACCGTATTTTTCGCTCCATAAGACGCACCTGACCATAAGACGCACCTAGGATTCAGATGGGGAAAATAAAAAAAAAAAAAAATTGTGCTAAACCGGCTCTGCGTCTGGGCGTCTTATGGAGCAAATTAGGGGAGTGCATAGCTTTTTTTTTTCTCCCCATTTTGTTTTCGGGTCTGGGGAGGGCCATTTCGGTCCACTCCCCAGATCAGAAACTTTTCTTTCTCTGGGAACCCCTCCTCCCAAAAAAACCCCCCATCCCAACCCTTTAAATTAACAACCCCCACCCTCCTGACCCCCCAAGACCTGCCGACTTAATTTCCTACAACCCCCCACCCTCCTGACCCCCCCAAGACCTGCCAAACATCCCTGGTGGTCCAGCGGGGGTCCAGGAGCGGTGTCCTGGGCTTGGGCCGTCGGCTGCCAGTAATCAAAATGGCGCCGACAGCCCTTTGCCCTCACTATGTCACTGAGACCGACCAATAGCAGCGGTCGATCCCAGTGACATAGTGAGGGCAAAGGGCCGTCGGCGCCATTTTGTTTACTGGCAGCCGACAGCTCACGCCCAGGAGATCGTTCCCGGACCGCTCCTGGACCCCCGCTGGACCACCAGGGACGTTTGGCAGGTCTGGGGGGGTCAGGAGGGTGGGGGGGGTTGTAGGAAATTAAGTCGGCAGGTCTTGGGGGGGGTCAGGAGGGTGGGGGGTTGTAGGAAATTAAGTCGGCAGGTCAGGAGGGTGGGGGGGTTGTAGGAAATTAAGTCGGCAGGTCTTGGGGGAGTCGGGGGGGGTTTGTTAGATTTTTGTTTGTTTTTTTTTTTATATTCGCTCCATAAGACGCACATACATTTCCCCCCCACTTTTGGGGGAAAAAAAGTGCGTCTTATGGAGCGAAAAATACGGTATGCTTAGATGGGAGAAAGAGTTTATTAAATTTGGGAAAATTTGAAGACTTTGCTGTTCTTAAGAGCCTTTACTTCAAATGTTTTAGAAGGTACTGTATTTATTTCAGAGGCTATATTATGTTTTATAATTTTATTCATTATGACTCCATTTTATTATTACTCAAATGTTTTCTTAACTTTTATTTGTCTGTTTTTGTTTCTAACTTTTTTTTTTTTTTGTAGATCTCCTTATTTGTCAAGAAAAGTGACAGGTGAAACTTGTTGAAGACCCAGCTGACTGAACAGAAGAGTTGTCTAAAACATTGGTGACTGGTGGTTCCAATCTTGGAACACTGTTTGTGTAAGGTGCATTCTTTTGAAGATTGACTATGTGTGATTGATTATGCCCGTGCTGAATGGCAGGGAGTGATTGTGAAAGACATCCCTCCAATTTAGAACACTGTTTTTTCATTTAAACACTGTGTGGTCTTCAGGTTTATATATGTACATTAATTGAAATAAACTGGCTTTCTTATATTTTCTTTTTTTGGGTTTTTTTTTTTTTTTACTGTATCAATAATGGTATATGGTTTTTTGGGTTTTTTTTGCTATGTTGCTAGATGAGACATTCTATGCATGACTTGAGGACGACTGAGTTGGTGTTGGGATGCATATTCCTAAACTGGTTGAACTATTTTTGATCTTTATCTACTGTCATTTACTAGCTACTGGAGGCATACCGCAATAGTAAGAGATTCTATTTCTGCCATTTGATTTGTGGGGTTCATGACTTCATGTGGGTGGGGCCTTGTTAATGTGAAGATTTGTCCCTGTTTCCCACTTCATGATACTTTGAATACTGAAGATCTGATTGGTTGGATCATTTTATTATTTATTTAGTGCTTTTTTATACCGACATTCATAATACAGATCATATCATATCGGTTTACAAGAAACAAAGGGTTAAACGTTAACATGAACATAGAGGAAGGCAAAAGTTACAATAAAACAGGGGTAATGGAACTGGGCAGAAGAGGAGCCAATAGCAGAAGATAACTCGGTAACTATAACAACAACAAATCATTTACAATATCGATAATGGAGAGCATTGAATAGAGGGCATTGGTATATGACTATAGCTGAGATGGGCCTGAATTAAGGGAAGGCTTGTTGAAACACTGTGTAATGTTCTAGGATTGGTATTTTACCATTTTAAAAACAGCCAGGGTGGATGCTGGTTTACATTTAGATATATGTGTGTAGATTTTTCATGCTAAAGTTGTTTGATGTGATGTGATAAGGATTCTGTTGCTTTGATGCAGATCTATTTGAAAACAAGGGCCTATGTTAGGTATTTTTTGAACTTTTCCCTGACCTGTTTGTCTATATCCTTGAAGTCAGTTAAGTATTCCACTGCAATTTGGCATTGGTTTGTAGCAACTGGCCAAATCTCAAGAAGTTTTTAATCTCAGTGTACTGTGAATGTTTGAATTATGTAGTCCAGAAACGTCTAAATGATTGCTTTGGAAAATGATCTTCCTAACTTTGGAGGTTTATTCAATCGTGCAGCCAGAGATAACTGGCTAATTTAGCTGGCTATCTCAGCTCCTCCCAGTTATGATCCCTGAATGCCTCTAACTTAGACCTAGATTCATCATTTCGCTATAAAAATAGTGAAAACAGTGCCCATGATTTAAAAAAATGGAGCGTGGATAGGCTAGTTTTCCTGATACTGCATTGTGCGTGCAATACATTTATCTCACCGCATGTTATTTTCACATCGCACACTGAGTAATCTACTGCAGCTGCATTAGCCAGTTGAAAAGGTTATCATCATGAATAGCGGTTTGGGTTGCTGGAGAGAGAAGAGAGAGCGCCTTTGTAGAGTCTCACAAAAAAGTTAACTATTTATACCACTGTAAGAGGGGGCTCTAGTAACTCGGGGTGAAGTTTGTGGGGTGGGGTGAGTTTTGGGGGGAGTTTTACATGCACAGTAATATGGACGAACAGCACTGTTGTCATCAGTGAAGATTTATTTATTTATTTATTTATTATTTTTATATACCGACATTCATCTCAATTGAGATATCATACCGGTTTACATTCAGGTACTGTAGGTATTTCTCTATCCCCAGAGGGCTTACAATCTAAGTTTGTACCTGAGGCAATGTAGGGTAAAGTGACTTGCCCAAGGTCACAAGGAGTGATTGCGGGACTTGAACCTTGGTCCAGTGCTCTAACCACTAGGCTATTCCTCCTCCCTTTAATGCGATTTGGAGTGATAAAAGATAAAAGAGTACCATTTATTCTCTATCTAGCTTGACTGCAGCTAGGTAAAGAGAACATGGTACAAATCTACTCTTCTTTTACTCTTCCATTTACTCCGTCCAAACTCCTCCCACTCAAATACTAATTTTAAATTTATATACGCATTGCGTGATGTGGTATTTATCACGAGCATTAAGGTGTTATCGCAGGCATTAGGGCCCTAACATGCGCAATAGTGCCCTAACGCATTTTGATAAATGACCCTGTTAGGCTAAATTCTAGCCGGCTATCTTATTAGCCGGCTAGAATTTAGCCAGATAAGTTCCCAAATATTAATTTACCAGGCTAACGTCTGAGCTATTCTACTAAATGCTTTTGAATATGGATCTCAAAAAGACAATGTCCATGGAGGGGAGGGGGGGCCCAATGATTATAACACATTGATGCAAGCTTCAACTTTTGAGATGTGCACGATTTCAATACTTAGAATTCCTTAAAAGTTTTTGGATATTGTATTGTGTGAAAATTTGAGAATCTTTTGTCGTACAATTTTTATGAAATTGTTTTCATATATCACTATACTTTGAGTGGTAGTACTCGGCCCCCTTTTTTGGTCTGTGTCTAGCACAACAACAGGGTCATTCATCAAAATGTGTTATGGAGAATGAGACGTACAAACACGACAGTAGACCTCAGTGAAGATTTGTCATCATTTGGAATGAGTAAAGTCATACAAAGATGAGCATGATGGACTCTACCAGCGTTCCATCAAGCTAGAGTGAAAGAACATTGAAGAAATCTCATCTTTGTGTGGCTTTCCTCACTCCAAATGATATCAAATCTTCATTGAGGTCTACTGTGCTGTTCGTACATCTCACTGTGCATGTAAAACTGGTTCCAAAACCCTACACCACCACCAAAACCTCACCTCAAGTTACTAGTTGGCCCCCTTATAGTGATATAAATAGTTCACTACTATGAAGGCCCTATAAAGAGTGTCTCAGTCTCTCTCTCCCTCCACCCCCACAGTGTAAATGCCTGTCTTGGCACTTCGCAAGTAGCAATGCGCAAGTATCACAGGATGCGATAATTCTAAAAGTATCAAAACCACACCCCTTTTTCTTATCGCAGGTGTTATCCATGCAAAATAGCAGCATTTTGATGAAACTAGGGGTAAAATCTCCAAGCCCAACAGAACAAATGGCCAATGGGGCTCATTGTAAAACTACGCCAGTTTGCAAGACTGAGATGAAAAAAAAATTAGTTAAGAGACAGTGAAAACCTTCACCAAACCAATCACAGAGTTTAGTTTTAGTTCATTTTATTTCTTAGATCGCCTTTCCAAAATAAAAATGTGCTAACAATATGGACTATGGCATGTTAATGCCATGTATTTTTGGATGTGGAGTAAAGTTAAATAATAGTGGCATCTAATACTAGCTGTGAAGCATTTTGTTTTGCATGTGCTTTCACTCTGAAAACTGGTACAAAGCCCACAGATAAAAGTATACACAGACTGTCTTAAATGCAGGCAATTTTAAAATTGCCCCATAAGTGGTTGTACAACCAAGAAAACAAGTCTGTATGATAATATACATTGAGTTATTAATGCAAAAATCAAATAAGCTAATGAGAAAAATATGCTGAGAATCAGACCTGAGCTGGTCATACGTGTACATGAATCCAGTTTAACATTTGCCTGGGAGATTTTGCATGCAGGAATACAAAGAGACCATAGATTTTGTGCCTGATTCACAAAGGCTTTTCTCTCTATGGGGAAGAAAGTTAGGGAATCAAGCCTTTTAAGTATATAAAGCTGATGTGTATCTGAAAAACAGTGTCTAATGTGAAGGTAAATTGAATTTTATAGTATTGGTTTGCCTAACAACTCCTTTTTAAAAAATCATACTGGAAAATGCAGGGTCTCTCTGATCCTGGGAAGGTCACAGAACTGTTGTGTAGATAAGTTACTTCACTGTGTGGACTTGCGCCTCACTTTTATCTTGCCTTTTCATTTTAGAAACTACGGAATTTCCACTACTAACTCTGGTTTATCCCAAGGGACGGAAACATAATTAACCGCACACCATATAAAATACAAGTTACTGGACCATCACACTTTAATTACACCCACAATCCAAACATAGAGGAGAGGATATCATGTTTCTTCCTTCTTAAAGCACAGTGGTGGTACACTATCTGTTCTACAGATCTCTTACAATATTTAACTTGGGCCCATCAAGCTGTTGATTCAAGGCAATGCACTGTGATAAATGATGCAATTATGAAGCAGGCTATTCAAGTTACCTGTGCTAAAAACTTAGTCACAACAAGTGTTATTTTTTTTAAATTTTGTTTGTTACTTATCATTTGGACTGCCAGTGGAGAACCTGGTCTAAATCAATCAATAAAGATTTCTGGTTCCCCATTTTGCATTAGAATTATCTGAACCCATATGGTTCACTGAGAGGTCATACCCGGCAAATGTCATAATTGCTTACACACACTCTGCCAAAAAAAGAAAAAAAATATAAACACATAGGGAAATTTTACTGCACAGCTGCATTAAAGACTTTCCAAAAATCATTCCAATGGTACTAATACTGGTGCTACAGAGAGCTGTAAATCTAGGCACGTTTATAATAAATCTGTTGTCTGAAGATAATTCCCATTTATGCTGCATACCTTCAAATTACACACATAGCTGCCAACAATTCCCTGCACAAGTACTGATGAAAATATTAAATATATATATCAGAGAACCCTAAACCCTAAAATAAGGTAAGTAACACCACTAATGTTTTAAATGATTTGAAAGATGATTAATGTTGCAAGCTTTAATACATAATGGCAAAAAATATCAAAACTATTCAAAAAAATAAAATTTTCACAATAACATATATTTATCAATTGCCCTGGTCAATCATTCCTCATTCACATCGTTCTAAACTCTCTGTAATGTTATGCATTTATAACATGTATATATAACGACATAAAACATTGTCAAAATATATATAAAGTGCTTGTAATAAAACAATGACACACACTTGCAATAGAGCTGGCCTTCAAGAAAGATACTTTGTGACTTGCAAATGAGTAACATGGAAGATACCTTCATTAAAAAGGGGATATAGCTGAATCACAGTCCACAAGAAAGGATACTTTGTAATTGCTTCACAGGACTGCTGTTCTAATGATGTTTCTTAGTTTCTGTTCTACTTCTGCTATATCCTGTATTCCCTCTGTCCCTACAAAGGCCTCCGTTTTGCTGTATAGGCTTCCTCAGGGGAAAATATTGTTCATAGCTATTCTTGCGTTGATACCATGGACTGTATTTAGTGAAGAGGACTCGATCTCTTATTGTTGATTCTTTATATGTCGATTTGCCAATTCAGTGTCTCAAGACTTCAACTGTTAATTAACTGCTTGCCAAATGCAGCAAAATCATCTGTGAATTTCTAATGTCTTCTTAATGTGTTGGAAACCTTTTCAAGTCTCTTTGCTGGAACTGTATCTGGAGCAGAATTCAATGCAGTACAACGTCTGTACTGCAAAGAGGCATTGAAGTCTGCCCCAGATACAGTTCCAGCAAAAGGACTTGAAAAGGTTTCCAACACGCTAAGACGACATTGGAAATTCACAGATGAAAAAATAGCAAATGCAGTACAATAGGAGGCAAGATTTTTTTTTAAGATGTCAGTGATAGGAGGAAGTACAAACATGGCATTATGAGAGTCAGAGAAGAAGGGGAGGCATATGTAGATGCTAATGAAGAAAAGGTGGGATTGTTCCAGAAGGTGGGTCAGCAAACCTTCATTGGGAAGCTCAGAAAGACCCGCCATCCGAGCCCGCTCTTCTCTTGGGCTGTCGTGGACGAAAGGACTGAGATCTACTGAAAGGCAGAGTCCAATGAAAGGTCGACCCTCTGTAGGGACAAAACCGCCCTGGAACCCCGGAGATGACCTCTTATACCAAAGGGGAGCTGTAACTGCTTCTTATCCCATGGCAACTGAGGAACCGGAGACTCGCCCCACTTATTGGCCAGTTTCTCCAATGCACTCCCAAACAAGAGCGAGCCTTTAAGGGGCATCTTGGTAAGATTAACTTTGGATACTGCATCAGGACCAATTTCACAACCGGAGTTGATGTCTGGCTGCTATCAATGAATCCACTCCTCTGGCCGAGGTACGGACCAAATCACAGCCTATGTCTGCTACCGTGTTTCCCCGAATATAAGACAGCGTCTTACTTTCTTTTTACCCCCAAAAGTCCCACTATGTCTTACTTTCAGGGTATGTCTTATATTGGAAAAACAGTCGAATTTTTTAAATACCTGTCGGAGGGCCGCGTGGGTCCAGGCGGCCGGCGGGAGCCGGGTGGTCGCGTGTTAAATCTAGGCCGCGGGCGGGTGGACGCGCGTTAGTTCGAGACGGCCGGCGGGCGGCCGCGTGTTAAATCTAGGCCGGGTCGCACAGGCGCGCATTCATTCACTGCCGGTGGGGCAGCCCCCACCGGCAGTGAATGAATGCGACCCCTGCGATTCGATGCTCAAGGCAGTCACATGCCGTGACGTCACGGCATGTGACTGCCTTGAGCATCGAATCGCAGGGGTCGCACAGGCGCGCATTCATTCACTGCCGGTGGGGGCTGCCCCACCGGCAGTGAATGAATGCGCGCCTGTGCGACCCGGCCTAGATTTAACACGCGACCACCCGCCGCCCGCCGGCCGTCTCGAACTAACGCGCGTCCACCCGCCGCCTGGAACAAGCGCCCACCCGCCCGCGGCCTAGATTTAACGCGCGTCCACCCGCCCCGCCGCCGCCGCCTGGAACAAGCGCCCCACCCGCCCGCGGCCTAGATTTTACCGCGCGTCCACCCGCCCCCCCCCCGCCGCCGCCGCCGCCTGGAACAAGCGCCCACCCGCCCGCGG
Source organism: Rhinatrema bivittatum (assembly GCF_901001135.1). Classification (NCBI taxonomy): domain Eukaryota; kingdom Metazoa; phylum Chordata; class Amphibia; order Gymnophiona; family Rhinatrematidae; genus Rhinatrema; species Rhinatrema bivittatum. Next base: position 568,992,168 of record NC_042615.1, read on the forward strand.
CCTAGATTTACGGTAACACGCGACCACCCGGCTCCCGCCGCCAGCCGCCTGGACCCACGCGGCCCTGCGACAGGTATTTAAAAATAATTTTTTTACTACGTCTTACTTTCGGGGGATGTCTTACATTAGCCGACCCCCCTAAATTCCCACTACGTCTTACTATCAGGGGTGTCTTACTATCGGGGAAACACGGTAAAAAGGCAGCAGCAGGCTCCATAACCACTCTGGAATTCCTTCCAGACTCATCAACCTCCTGAGAGAGAAGCAGGCAAGAACGCACCACTAGGGCTCAACAGGAAGCAATCTGTAAAGTCATCGCCACTGCCTCAAAGGCTTGTTTAAGAATAGCCTCAAACTAAATCTGGCATAATTTTAGGCTATCCTGGATGGGGAGAATACCTGACAATCACTTAACTGACCATGGTAACCTTAAAATATTCACAATTGGACCGTTGGTAAATATGTGACTAGTGTTATAGAAGGTACTAATAAGTCCAGCATTCTAATTCTATACAATATGCAATATGATTTAAGCCCTTGAAAAAGGATCGTTAAATGCGAAACACGGTCCCGTGTCGGGCAGAGTTACTGGGCAGAGCTATCTTGGAGCAGAAGGCTTTCATCATCAAATAGCTTTAAGATAAGTGATGTGGCGAAGAAAAGTGAACGTATAGACTACAGTTAATTTGCACAAATAAGGGGATGTGGCTCAATTTCTAAAAAAAATCTTAAAGAATGAACTTTTAATGACCAATGATTATACATAAGGCTGAGTTCGAAAGTTATTCTCATAAAACTATACTCAACGATTGTGTTCGTTGAGTATAAAATTAGAATGCTGGAGTTATTGGTGCCTTCTATAACACTGGGGAGAATAGCTATTAAAATGAATGTCCTCCCTAGGTTGCTATAATTTATTTCAGACACTCCCTGTAGACATTCCCAACAGCTTATTGAAACTTATGCAGAGGCGTATCTTTGGCTTCATATGGAAGCGCAGGCCACCACGAATAGCTAGCCAAATATTATGCCAACCCAAGGCTCAAGGTGGCATGGGGGTGCCGCATGTTGTAAAGTATTTCACAGCTGCACAGTTGAGGGCCACAGTTGAATGGCACATGAGGGAACCCGTAAAGCCTTGGGTAGACATTGAACAAACACTGGCTGGTGGGGTAGATCTGGCTGGGCAGATGTGGCTTCCCAGGGCTAGTCGGATAACTGAGAAAATACGATCCCCGTATACTCCATCTTAACGTTCAAGATTTGGAGTAGATGGAAGGGCTACCTGAGGAAAGACCAGCTGCTATATCAGGGTACGCCTATATGCAACAACAAACAATTTCCACCAGGGCTCACCCCAGGAAGGTTTCACAGAAGGGAAGAGCATGGCACATGATATCTAGGCCAGTTATGGGAGCAAGGGCACATAATGAGCTTTGCCACTTTTTGGGATAAATATCAAGTACCCATCTCTGATATTTATGCATATATAAAAAATTAGTCACTGCATGACATCACTGGCTACTAAGACCCACTTGACACTAGACAGATCATTATTTGAAGGACTCTGCTTTACGTCTGGCAAGCCTAAGAAGTTGATTTCCAAAATATATTTACTCTTGGTATGATTAGATAAAAATATTCCTAATCACATTAGAGCATGGGAAGGTGACCTAGGGGTTTCTTTAGTTGAATCTGAATGGGACACATGTTTCAATGGTATTAAGAAAAGTTCAGTTTCTGCTATGCTTATGGAGAACAGCTATAAACTATAACATAGATGGTATTTAACACCTTATAAATTGAGTAAGATGAACCCCAAATTGGCTATTAAATGTTGGAGACGATGTGGGGGAGGGGGGGGGAGGGGGATGGGACGTTCCTTCATACGTGGTGTTCGTGCCCCGTTGTTGTTAAATTATGGGACTCTTTTTTGCTATCTCTCCGACATACTGGACACATTGATAGCTAAAAATATTAAAAGCTGCTTACTTTCGTTTCCAACTTTGCCCCTGGACAAATATCAACAGATCTTTGCTACTCAAGTGATTCTTGCTATTCGCTTACTTCTGGCTGCAACATGGAACAAGTGGAATGCCCGGGTCTGGAAGACGTTTTACGGAAGTTAGAGCATGTTTACTATCTCAATAAACTGACAGCCACGAGACAGGACAAGCTAGTTAAATTTCATAAAATCTGGAAAATGTATGAGCAACGGAGGCCCTCAGGCGTTGGCGAGACGTGAACGAAGATGGAAAAAAAAACACAGAAGCACAATGGTTGTTTTTATTTTTTTTTAGCATGTTTTATTCTTTATTCTTTTTTATTTTAGCTTTATGCATTTTACAATAATTACAAGATACAAGTCTTGAACGGAAATACAGAGAGTGTAACCCCATTACATTGCAGGAAATTTTCAACAGAATCTATAATTTCTCTCTGAAAATAAAGTCCTTAATAGTGGGGGAAGGAATTATCTCAACCTAAAGCAATATTTTAAACAAACAAAGAAATCCTCAGTAGTATTACAGCAACCCTATTACTTTTATGAGGAACTGGATATATTTAAACTGGTTCCTACTGGTGTCACAGGAGATTTCCCTATTTGAAACTGTGTCAATTGCAGAGGGTCATAGAAAATATAAGTATGGTTAATCTGTTTTTATTATAAATATAAACCACAAAATACAACTATGCACTCCTTACACAACTCAACTTTAGAGACAGGGCACAATACAGAAATACCCCTGCGGCTCGGGAAGCATAAGTATTATTAACATACTTTACAATGCACTTGCATGGAAATTTTAAGAAAGACACCCCCAATCTGCAAGACCTGTGGCCTCAATAGGAGGAAAGCCTTCCTCCTCTTTTGAGTCTCACGTGAGACATCAGGGAATACTCTAACGTTGCATCCTAGAAATGAATCATTCCTGTGCCTAAAGCACATTCTCATTAATCAGTCTTTATCCGGCTCAAGTGCTAAAGTCACTATCAGCGTCGCAGGAACCGCTAAATTGGTGGTATCAGAGGTCTCCAAAATCGTCGAAATATTCAAAGTCTGTTCAGAAACTGGTACTAAAGGTATTATTCCTCCATTTTGTTCTCCCAGTCTTCTTGACTTTGGCAGGTAAAAAGATCTTTGAAATTGGTGGAATTGCATTTTCTGCAACTTGTAGTATTTCCATGAGTTATGAGTAGCTGGCTTGTTACGGCGGTTACTACCCCAAACCAAATGTACCTGATACTTCACTCTCGACGCATATCCAGCATGGCTCTCTGCTTCAACGGCAGGGGAGAAGATAAACAACCAATAAGGGCTGTATAACATAATCTGGGTAAAAACAAATGGGCATGGGTGTAGCTTGCTTATTGCGGCGGTTACTACCCCTACTACCTCTAACTAATCAAGCTAGATATTTCACTTGGATGCAGCTCCATCACCGCTCTCTGCATTAATGGTGGGGGCGCAAGGGAAATAGAACCAAGAGCTAAGAGAAACAGATAAGTATGAGAGAAAAAAATGTGTGAAGCTTGCTGGGCAGACTGGATGGGCCATTTGGTCTTCTTCTGCCGTCATTTCTATGTTTCTATGTTTCTATTAAATAATTCCCTTGGCGGGTTTAAAGGTACTTGAGGAAAATTTATAAATCTCAGGTTTCTATTTTTTATCATGCTCTCCAAATTTTCCATTTTCAAAGATATATTTTTCCTCTCTCTTATTACCGACTGAACTTGTTGAATTCCATTTATCTGATCTCTGTTAGATGATACTTGTTGTTTCAATTCTATATTGGAGTTAGCCAATACTTTAATCTTGTCCTCCAGCTCTTTAACATTCATAGGAAGCATTTGTTGTAGTATAGAAATTCTCATTTCCACTATAGTTTCCCAGATAGTTTCAAATGAGAAAACTGCAGGTCTTACCACAGTAGATATTCTAACAGGGGTTCTCCAGCAATGTATCTCCTCCAATACCGGGCTGCCCTGATGAAACTTCTGGGGTCACTGCTGCAATCGCTGCCCCGTCGGACCCTGCAGGGCTCCGCCCTTCGGCTCTTCGGTCTAGTGGCGTCTCCCTCAACTCCGAGGCAAAACTTATAACAGCAGGGTTATCCAGTGGCGTTCCTTCAGTGGGACTGAGTGGAGATAACGAGTCAGGGAGAGAGGGGAGCTCCATTTCCCCTCCCTCACTCTCCAGCAGCTGAAGTCCTGGTCTAATGTCGCTGCGCACGACATGTGCTTCCATCGGGCCAGAGACGGACGTTGTTAAAGGGGCCGCAGGGTAAGGTTCCCCCCTTGGCTTACGTTTCCTCCCCATCAGGGAAAAGGTTTAGCAAGAAATTTACACAATTTTAATTCTGCCTGAGAGAGCAGACACCAAGCTGGTCTACCGAGCGGCCATCTTGGATCTGTCCCCCTCAACACTTTTTTTTCTTTTTGATTTATAAGAACAATCATCCGTTGGGGTACGACCAGATACATCACTGTAGCTGACAAGTTATATGTTTTTGGTACATTTTCTTCTGCCACACTCATTCTTTGTAGTATGAAAAACAATAGCTTTTAAGTTATATTACTATGTCAATTGACCTGGGTTGGGGGTGGGTGGGAAGGAGGGACATGGGACTGTAAGATCGCTATATGACATTGTTGGAAGGCTGTAAGTTAACAGCTGCTACTTTATAATGTATGTTTGATGTATGGATATCAAAGGTTGGTTATTGTTCTTTATGGTTAAAATAAAACTTTAAATTACAAAAAAAAAAAAAAAAGAATAGCCTCAATCCTTCTATCATGTACATCCTTCAAGACCGCTCCTCTCTCGATGGGATAGTCATCTGCTTAGAGACGGCACATATCAGTGCATCCACTTTGGGAAAACGCAAAAGCTCTCTCACAGCCAGATCCAGGGGGTATAGGCTTTTCAATGTCTGCCCCCCCCCCTTTTTAGAATTTGCCTCTGGAGCATCCCATTCCAGATCGATCAATTATTGACTGGCATTCATCACAGGGAAAAAACAAGAGACTTTACATAAGGAAACCAAAATGGGATTCTTCCTCAGCTCAGACATGGCATCCGAACCAGGGACACACAGCTGTTTCAAGGTCTGGGAAATCAGGAGCAGCAGTTCATCTCTATGAAATAATTGCAACATAGTTCGATATAGTTCCCTGGAGGAATTTCCCCATCTTCCAGGGAATCAGGATCATCAGTGCCATCCAGATTCCTGTCAGGAATTCCCGCAGGAAGCCAAGGAAAGTTCTGGCACCTAAGCATAGGACTGGAAGAAGGAGGAGCCACTGGCTGTGCCTAAAGAAAAGTTTGCAAGCCTTGAATTCCACCCAAGAAAAAGCAGCCAGGTCCAGACCAAGCCCAGAAGGAACTAGAGCGGGTCCCACAGAACTGCCCTCGCCTCTGGAGGAGCCAGTCAAGGGAGAACCAAGGTCCGGAGTCCCCCTAGTCAACGCCGTGACCAAACTATCATCAGAATGGGAGGAATCAGGCTGCCAACTCTCCTTGAGCAGCACTGATATTGGTTAGAAGCTAGGTCAGGCTGAGAAGCCCTAATATGACAGGCACACAAATAGGAAATCACTAAGGCTTCTTGCTTACCGGTGCCATCGCGGCAGTAAACGTGTGTCTGAACGGCTCACGCTCAAAAGGAAAATGCACACAAAAAATAAGCACCTAGAAGAAAGTGCGGCAAGGCACATGCACAACCTAAGCATGTGAACAATGTAAAATTCGTGCATGTAAAATGTGCACCCAAAAACCGTGCGCTCAACACATGCGCAGAGCCGATGCACTGCGCATACTAACTGCTTGTAGAAGGTAGCAGAGCATGCACATGAGCGCACAAAAAACACCGCTGCAGCCTACCACACAGCGTGCAAGAAAAAAAGCTGAAGTGGGGGAACCTAGCCCACCAGGGGCCACTCAACCCGCCAGGCTGCCAGTTCCCCAAACCTCAATGGCAGCAGGAATTAACATCAGTAAGGTGCGTCAAACTTGGAGACCGGACGAAGTCCTGAAACCCCTCTAACTGTCTCTGATTCAAAGGTAAAACTTTTCTTTTTTTTTTAAACCTTACCTGAGCTCAGCACTTACCGGCTGAGTACAGAGATGATCTCCGCTGCGGGGTGAGAGGGCACCTGTCATCACCATCACGCGCAGCCTCCTGCACTTGCTGCCTTTCTAGCAGCTAAGTCCATGCCAGGAAACCCAGCTACTGGGACTAAGGCACACCTCTGAGGGACCATGGAAATCACCTCAGAGATTCTCAACTGGGGGGCAGGGACCTTTAGTTATCACTGAACGAGAGCGGGGCTTTTTTTTCCTTAATTTAGAATTTCAAATTTCTCCTTTGAAAAAGCTCGAAGCAATCCCCATAGGGAGATGCACGTCCACCATCTGCTGGAGACGGAGAATACTGGTAGGCTGGGGTCACCGCAGGGTTATATATACTGTGACGTCAGCTTGCTCCTTCTCCATCTGCTGGCAGGGGAGCATAAACCCATTGGCCCTGAGTCCATCTGTCTACATGCTAGGAAATTTCCATTTTTTATGGTATGTCTTATTTTGTCATTTTATATGTCAAATTTATTTTAAAAGTTGTAATTTTCTAAATGTTGATTTATTTCTACTTTTTTGAATTAAGTATGTAACCTTGTAAATCACCTAGAGCCTGGCACCAGGAGACAAATAAATAAATGAATAAATAATCTATGGAAGTATTTCTTCACAGAAAGGGTTACGGATGCACGTAACAGCCTCCCAGCAGAGGTGGTGGAGAGCAGGACAGTATCTGAATTGAAGAAAATAAGGGACAAGCACAAAAGATTTTCTGAGGGTTTGTAGAGCTAAGCAGTTGTGTGGATGGGCAGACTAGATAGGACATCTTGAGGCCATATTGTATATGCATCGGCTGTCACTTAGTTGGATAAGTCACTTAACTGGCTAAGTGACTTGGGGTGGGCAATGGGCGTAATGGTGCGGTGCTACTTAGCCAGATAAGTTATCTAAGTAGCTGTATTGAGCCTTAGCCAGTTAAGATATCTGGCTAAGTTAGATCCGCTCAATAGCAGGTCTAAACTTAGCCGGGTAATACTTATCTGGCTAAGTAGCAATTTAGCCGGGGATATTCAGTTGCATAGCCATGCTGCTGAATATCCCATCTAAACTGATATTTTTTTTTAATACTTTTCCCATGGTCTTTTTCTGCTGTCATGGGTCTACATTTCTATGTAAGTGGGAAAGTAACATCTATGTTTAATGTGTGATTGGAAGGGAAAAATAGCTGCACAGATAAAGCAAGATGACAAGAATTTTTTTCATGCATGCTAGTGAAAGGAGAAAGGGCAGAAGAGGAACTTTAAGATAGAAAAGGAGAAATGTGTGTGTGGAGGGGGGGAGGAGAGGCAAGGAAAAAGCAGAAATACTAAACAAATATAAATGTTCACTGAAGAAGAGATTAGAGAGGGACCACTAATTACTGGCAAGAGGATGAATGGCCGTGGGGTAGATATCACACCATATGTGAAAGTGTGTCTCTGTATGACACTGGAACAGGAGTGCCCAAACTGTTTTTACCTTGGCTACCTTTCCTTCTACACCAGAAGTTCCCAAACCTGTCCTGGGGGACCCCCAACCAGTGAGGTTTTCAGGATAACCACAATGAATATGCATGAAATAAAATTTGCATGCTATGGAGGCAGTGCATTCAAATTTATCTCATGCATACTCATTGTGGATATCCTGAAAACCCGACTGGCTGGGGGTGTACTCCAGGACAGGTTTGGGAACTACTGATCTACACAATTGATTGGAGGGGCTCCCCAACAAGTTGAGTTACATTAAATTTATATATATACGCACATGCGCACACATATTATATATTATATATACACACACAGGATACACTGGATTCTCGGTCTGATGTCAGTCTCTAACTAACCAATCAGCTGTTGAACCATTTACCAAGTAGAAGACAACCACACACTGGCAGCTGGCAAGTCAAGGGCCCAGTTTTTATTCTCTTCAAGTGCTGAAAAGGAGCAGACACACACAACATACAGACATCACACCACATCGAGACAGGCATAGAAAGGTAGACAGACACACAATACTCAAAAAGGGTGAGGGACAGGCACAGACACACCAGGCACACAGAGCTAGGCAAACACAGAGATAAAGACATACTACCACCCCGACAGGAAGACACACTCAGACACATCACACCCAAACAGATTCCCCACACACCCAAAGACAGAGAAGCACAGAAATAGCATACCCAGACACAGAGACAGACACCCCCACTTGCAGACACAGAGACAGATACTCCACACCTACTCACAGAGAGAGAGAGAGAGAGAGAGAGAGAGAGAGAGAGACGGATAAACCACAACACAGTCATACAAAGAGAGAAACAGAAATCCCACAATGAGAGAGAGAGGGACATACAAACGCATACCCAGACAGACCACACCAGACAGAGAGAGAGAGAGAGAGAGAGAGAGAGAGAGAGACATAAGCAGACAGGACCAAAGAGACACATCACACCAAAACAGATAGAAATACCATATCACCTTATACAGAGAGATCACTGGCCACAGCGTACAGACAAGGAGAAAGAGAATGAGACCCAGACACCTCACACCCAGACAGAGACAAAGAGGCAGATACAATACCGCACCACAATCAAACAGAGAAACACAGAACTCTTTAATCATATAGAGACACACACCCCACTCAGAAATACCACATCCAGACGCAGACACAGGCAAACAGATCATACCATGTAGACTGACAGACCACATCAGACAAACACAGAGGCAGACATTCTGTACACAGAAGGGCCCAAAGAGTGACACACCCCTCACCACCATACACAGAGAGATAAACGGATCACACCTCACCACACATACACCCACTTCTCTCTGTCCCTCTCTCCACAGAGCAGAGAGGAAACAATCACCCCAGCTTGCTTTTCTATTGATCAGAACTTGGATGAAACACAGCAAAAATACCAAAATAAAAATAAACTGGCCAAGCATGTAAGTAGGACTTACGTTTTCCTCTTCTCTACCTCCTGCCTCTCTGGCCTCCTCCCTGACACCCCCCCCCCCCCCTCCCACTCCCCTCCCCCAAAGCTTGCATCTCTCAGTAAGGAGATGAGACAGAGCTGATCTGGGCATTACTCCTTAAGTTTAAGGCTTAAGTTTTCCCCTTTCTCCATCGCTCTGGACCCCTCCCCACTGATCCCCTCAAGCTTGCTTCTCTTAGCATGAAGTCTGGGATGAGACTCCCAGTCAGGGAGCTCTGGGGACTGAGTCCTCCCCTTAAGGCTGCCATGCTAAGAGGAAGATGGAAGGGATGCGCTTGCCATGGATGCAGATCTCATATGTTCTAGCAAACCCTCATTTGAAGGAACTCCTTCCCAGGGCCTCTGGGGAGCCAGGCTCAGCACAGCAACTTATTTTTTTTTGGTTTAGCTCACAGCAGCCGGTGTCCTCTGGAGGCTTGTTCATACCACTCACTCCCTTTCCCGGTTTATGAACTGGCTTTCTCCAAACTTCTTGATCTAATGCCCTGCCTCATTTTTTACTGTCTCGTTTTATGATTTGCTAAGCTGCTGTTTGTTGTTTGCTGCTTGTTTTTATTATGTTATTGTAAACCCCCCAGCAAAGAATCTTTAAATAAAAATAAAATAAATTAAAAAAAAAAAAACCAACCCAAAACTGAAGGTGGATAAAACCATGGGGCTGAATAGGATATATTCTAGAACACGGCTTCCCAAACCTGCCCTGGAGACCCCACAGCCAGTTGAATTTTAGGGATATCTACAAAGAATATGCATGGGATAAATTTGCACACAAAGGAGCAGGCGGGGACTACCGGGCCAAAAAAAAAGAAAAGAAAAGTTGTTTAGTAAACTACTTACTAATGTACTCCTACATAACGACAGGCATCATTAGTTACTAATATACTCATACATAATGACAAGCAGTAGTAACTGGTTTTCATTTAACAGATTCTCTCAACTAAATTAGATTTTGTTTCTAAATTTTCATTGTTCTGCAAACCCCCATTTTCTCTCTCTTTTGTGCTTTCAATCAATCAAGGTATTACTGAACTACAGAACTTACCAGCAATGAATCTTTTATAATACATTCCATGTCTCCCAGGGACTGGTCCTGAAGAGAAATTAACCTTTCAAAGAGATGCAGTGCTGCTTTTTCAAGACTGGGAAGATGACGGAGCCACAGGCAGAGTACAGCTGACTTCGACAGATCAATTTTCTTCCTTGAGAAAATAGGAAGACAGATCGATGTTAGTGTGCCCAAAATTAAAAAAACAAAAACAAAAAAAAAAACAACAACATGGGGGATCTGAGCCCCTCTTCAGCCCCAGCCCAGGACAAAACAGTTTAAAATATTAAACTCTCAGGACTCTACCTTCCTCGAGCCCAGAGAGGTCCTTAGCAATTTAGAAAGCTTGCATTCGTTAACATTGAGTGAAACATATTATATAGTCTGATCCATAAAATACAGTTGTGCTCATAAATTTACATACTCCTGGCAGAATTTGTAAGAATTAAAAGTTTTAGACCTTAAGAGGAACCTTTTCACAGTAACACAGTAAATGACAGCAGATAAAGACCAAAACAGCCCATAAAGACTCGCTTTGAGTAGATGCGCATATACATTCCCACATGGAACCAACACACACACACACACACTCCCCCCCTGTGTAACTTTTAGGATGGTAACTGCCACTCCATGCAAGTTACCCCAGTGCTTCTTTACCATTCTCTTTGCCCATGCTTTTATGAAGGTGGTTACTGTTCTGGTGCTTTCGGGAGAGCATTCTGGGCATCCACCTCTCTGTGAAAAACCTATGTCCTAGCTTTCTTCCCAAGCCTACCCCTTTGGAGCTTCATATTATGACCATACAGCCAACTTTGGAAAATGATTGGGGTGCTGAATTTAATACAAATTATAGCGACCCCTGCAAAAATGAAAAACAAAACAAAAACAAAACACAATGGGTCATTAGTATTTAAACGTCCAGAGAAGAGTAGGTAATGTGGATACGGGAAATACTCGTGGCCAAAAGAAAAGCTAGAGAAGCACCAGTCATCCTCCTAAATCTCAGCTCATCCTCACCAGTCTCCTCTTTCCTCTCCTCCCTCCCTCCCACCCACAGCCCATTCACACTACAGACTCACCCCCTTCAATCTCGCCTGTCCTCAACCACTGTTAAGTTCATATGCTAATCTCTTCTTTCTCTCCCAATTTTATCCTCTTCTTCCTCCCTTCTTTACTACCGCTGCACTTTTTTTTTTCCCCACTCCTGCATCAAAATACTTAGATTATTATATTTGGGGCAGGGGGGTTTAATACCCTTCTGCCTGCTCTGCTCCCCTTTTCCTCTCCCAATTCCAATACTCTCCAGCACATTCCTCCTCACTCCTCCTCAGCCTGCTCCTCTCCTCTGCAGCTTGGTGCACCCATCCTTTCACTGTTTCACATTCTTCATCCCTCCTTGGCATTTTAGCCTTCCTTTCATCGGCAGGCTCGCTCGCCTCTCGATTTGTTATTCCCTCTCCTCCAAAGGCCTGCATCCCTTCCCAGCTGCCCTCCTCTGACCCCAAGCAGATCTATTTTTTTTTTTCCTATAGCTGCTTCTGCCTCCGCATCCTGTGCAGCACGTCTTGTGGCACTCTGATTCCAGGAGAAAATCATTCCCATGCTTGCAAGTCTCCGCACAAGACACTCTGCCACCTGCATACTGTGCCCTGACAGCTCAGCTGTCAGCATCTCCCCAACTTCAGAGCCACAACTGCACGTGGTGCTTTCCATTCTCAGCTTGCAAACACCCAGCGATAACTACTGTCTCATGTGGCTTATAACAAGGGAATTTAAAAAAAAATGTTTTGTGATAAAAGAGCAACACTATTCCCCCCTCCATTCAAGCCATGACCGGGAGCTGGCAAGGGAGAGCAATTTTAAAGAAAGATTTTTTTTTAGCCCATGGCATCGCATTCCACCACAACCTCCTCTCCTTTCCCCATCCTGCCAATAAAATGCCTTACTTGCTCAGATGATTATAGGGCTGGAGGAAAAGGGTAAATACCATTTGCTCCCCACCCCTGACCCATCCCAACTAGCACAGAAATTTTCAAAAAAAAATGTTTTCACCTTTTTGTCTGTAGTTTGAATCTATTCTCTTGTCTCTGCTTGCACTTGGTTTTCTCTTAGTTTCCTCTCTGCGTCCTCATATCTTGTCTTTTAAAAATTATTTTCTAGTCTTCCTCCCATTTCTTTATCATTTCTGTTATTTTTTTCCATCATGTGTATTAACTCTAGCAGTGGCCACGACTATAGTGTCATCCCATCTATGTCCCTCCCACTCCTCACTCCCCAATCCCCTCTGACTGACCCATAGCCATACATGTAAACATTCTTTAATACAATGGAATAACCACAAACACAGATACTGGATAAAAAGGCTGCAACTTTATTAAACCAGTTTGTCTAGGGGTATATAAATATAAATATATATATATATATACCCCTAGACAAACTGGTACCCAAGCCGGTATGGAAGTAGCCAAAGACCAGGCTACATCACCACCTCTGCTGCCAGCGATAATAACCAAGCAAGGCAGCATCGAACCTGTGCCCCTCCGCCTTATTCCCAAGCAAGGGGGCCCCCGACCTGGGTGTATGGAATGCCCCGCCCTGCCCAAGGTGCCAGTCCACTGCTGACCTGGTCTGTGATGCCTCCTGCACTACGTCCAAAATGCCCCTCTACCAGGCCGGGTAACCACCTCCCCCCTCTGCTGCAACATTAACCCTACAATTGTACATTCACCATCATGTGACTGCCTAACACGTGCTGCTAGCTGCCTCACTTGCGCATTGTCTCTGTAAAACATGCCATGCTAGCCGACATTGGGTGCTATCTATCACATGGACGAGCAGTAACACACACATTAACCAAATATTCTTATAGCTATACAATTGGCTAACATTAATCGACCTGAAATTTCCTGCTTAACAAAAGTGACCAGGGTGGGTGGATGGGCAAGCTGGCCAGGAACAAAGAGGCCAGATGTGCCTCGGTCGCGGCCCTTTAAATGGGCTGCGATGTCATCAGCCTGTGACCATTCCTCCCCCTCTCCCGACTGCATCATTGTCGCATCAAGCCAGGCCGAAGAAGTAGGGGGGGGAAGGGAAGCTGTGCTGCGGCTCAGCTCACCCCGACATGGTGCAGGAGTCCCACTGGCCAATCATAACCAGGCTGCCACGTGCAGCACGTGGTTACAGGTAGACTTCGGGCATGGGGCTGTGGGCCCACTTATATCTCTTTCTGTTTATCAGCTATTTCTCTACAGCTCTGCTCTTCTGCCACTTCTACTCTTCTCGCTCCTTCCCTCTGCCATGATCCCCTCTACTCTCACACACACCTTCTCTTGGTTTACTTCTCCTATCTAACTGCCTCCTCTCTGTCTCAGTCCTCTTCACTTTTCTTTCCCCTCAAAGTTCCCTTCCTCTCGCAGCCTATGACCTCTCTCTCTCAGCTTATATCAACTTCTCCCAACAATTGTCTCCTTGCCCTTACAGCCTATGTCCCTCTCCCACAGTTCCAGTATTAGCGCCTCTAAGCCTCAGAGATTCTCTCCTCTCCCAGCCTGGATCCCCTCTTTCACTTCCTTTCCCAGACCTTCCCAGCAGTATTCTCTCTCTCTCAGCCAGTTTCCAGTTTCACAACCAATCTTCCCATCTCCCAGTCTGTGTTCTCTCTCCCAGCAGTTCTTAGCCCCTCTCTCACCCCCTCTATAGCTCTTCTGTCCCTCTCTCAGCAGCCCCCTCCCCCTTTCCCATATCTCTATTACACCTCAAGGTAGAACAAAGGCAGGAAGCTTGTCTGTCTTACATTGCTGCTTCTCACTGGTCCTTTGCAGCCTATTGGCCAGATAGTCAGTTAATAGGCCGCGAGGGGAGGTGGGGGCAGGAGCAGGGAGACAGAAGCACTTCCTGCCATCCCCTGCAGCCTGGAGCTCTCAGCTCCAGATACACAGGCGTGCAATTGAAAATTATTAGGGGTGCATAATAATAATAGGCACAAGCTCAATGGGTGTGCCTATTATTATGACTCCTAGTTCTACAACTCCCTTTCGATTGAAGAAGCTGTGCATAAGAAGCAAAGCTTTCTCAGTGGAAAGGACGTTGTAGAACTAGGGGTCATGATGTGAAGCTCCAAGGTGGGTAGACCATGGAGCATCAGAAAGTTGTTTTTTTTTCACAGAGAGCGTAGTGGATACCTGGAATGCCCTCCTGGAGGAGGTGAAGAAGACAAAAACAGTAATGGACTTCAAAAAAGCATGGGATAAACACAGAGGAATCTTAAGGGCAAAAGAATGGTAATGAAGCACTGAGGTAACCTGAATGGAACAGCAGTTACAGCTCAATACATCGGTAGTGTGAACAGTTTCTATGAAAATCTCAACAAAATTTATGATCATAACTCGTTTGAAATATGCATGCAACCCCCTCAGGGATGGAAGTCACTTACGATAACGTAGATAAAATTTGTGTTGCAAAAACAATGGTGTAATTTTATCCATATTGCCCTCATATAGAATATCATATAGAATATACAACAGTACACAGAACTGGTTTCTGTTTAATTTCCTCATGAGAAATACATATTTGAAAATTGTTTGAGCTCTTCTTTCTTCACTAGCCTTTATATCATAAACTGAGGTAAATCAGGACATTATTGTCCTGATCAACAGCAACTTGTCATAGTAATATTAGAATATATTTAAAATGTGAAAAAAAGAATTTTTAAAAAGACTTTTAAAAAAATAGCATAGGGACATGCACCCTTACTATGGCCCTTCTCTGGTTTCCAAGTCTAATAAGAGCTTCTGTGAAACGGCTGACTGATTCTCAAATATTCCACAGATCTAAACCAGGGGTGGCCAACTCCAGTCCATGAGAGCCACAATGAATATGTATGAGATAGATCTGCATACAATGCAGTGCATTCAAATCCATAGCATGCATATTCATTAGGGATATCTTGAAAACCTGGCCTTTTTGTGGATCTTGAGGATCGGAGTTGTCCAGCTGATCTAAATGATAACTGGAAAACATTACTACTCAAATCAGATCCAATGATTATTTTGGCAGTCAGCAACTACTGGCAATTTAGCTTTCTAAAATTTGAGAAGTCATGGTCACATGCCTTTGCATCTAAAAATACTTCAAAGTTTCAATTTTAAATTTCCATTTCCTAGTTTTGTATAGTAAGATTAGCTATCTTTTTTAACACAGTTTCTCAAGTTATCTGGCATGCAGGAGCTGGTGGCCACATTGCAACAACAGATTCCATGTGCAGTTTCTCTCTTGTTAGGCAAGTTTCAGAGGTGCATATCAAGCCTGTTCAAGCTAGAGATAAATCCGAATGTTTCTCCCTTTGTTGAGATAGGAAAAAGGAAAGGCACATATTGCACACCCTCAAAATCATACGAGGTAAACAGGGTAAGCCGTGACAGGATTAAAACATAACCAAAACAAAAATTGGCTAAGAAATAAGGATAGCTGGGAGTAAGCATACAGAAGCAGAGACTGGATAACCAGGAACCTTTTTTCATATTTTATTTTTTCCAGGAATTTAGCAGTGTTTATTATGACAACTAAAAATGGGAGAATTTTAGTGGAAAAATAAGAGTCATTTTGTTTGGCATAAACACGAATTGGAATAAACATAAAAACTGAAAACGAAGGACCTTAGGCATAGTTAATTAAATTAATAGAAAAACAGGAAGAAGAAATAATAAAAGAGAATCAAAAGAGGGTCGCAGAGAAGGAACAGCAAAACAGTGGTAACTACTGGACAAACCTGGTAGAGGAGGGGAAAGAAAAGCAATAGCAGCCATCAGGCCAGCCCAATGATATGGAGCTGAACATTGGCAAATGCGTTTTGCTTACCCTGGATCCTCTGCTTTTTTTTTTTTTTTTTGTGCCTTTTCCATGCTAACGACTCTACAGATGTACAATGTATTTGATTCACCTGGAAAAGGTACCCAACAATAGAACTTGCACAGCGAAAACACCGATAAACATGATTTGGGGGTACCCCCATAGAACCCCTAATTAGCTAGAAAGTAAACACAAATTTACAATGTATAAACACCTAAAATCAGGAGCCCTTAGCTATCATAGAGATAAGTTGCTTACCTGCACCATGTGTTTTCTGAAGACAGCAGTTCACCAGCCACGTGACCATACTCAAACCAAGTGCACAGATTTTTCCAGAATGTTCAGGAAAGGGCAAAAGCCTTTCCCCAACTATGCAAGGTGGTTCTTGTGCTGCTGTGGTCCCATAGCTCCTCCTCAGGTTCATATAACATTATTGAATGGGGGAAGAGCAACTCTGAGGAGAAGGATGCGGGTGGCTTTGTGTAACTGGTAAACTGCTGTCTTCAGAGAACATTTGTTAGAGGCAAGCGACTTTGCTTTTTCTGAAGATGAACAGTTTTCCAATTCATACACATTGGACTCCCTCGCTAAGGATAGTCAAACAAAAAAAAAGAGGAACAGAAACTAGCAATGGGCAGGAAATAGAGGAGTTTTCCTAATAAACAATTTTTTTTTGTAACTATTTTTCAAAACAATAAGGAAGACAACGCTGAATTATAAAAATGAGCCCAAGAACAAATGGGATTGGGATCTACACTACAGAGAGACCATGGAGAACGGATAGTCCAAACATATTAATTTACTGTGAGTTTGTGTCCTGGCATTAATGTGTGGTCTGAACTCCATGCTGTAGTTTTGCGAATCTCTTCAATGGAAGTAGACTATAGATGGCCAACCAAGGTTGCCATGGCCCTAACATTATGGACAGTGACATACACTTATAAGTTCAAGCCTGCAAAGGCATAACAGGAGGAGATACAATCTGCTATCCACTTAGAAATAGTGCAACTTATTGTATTCTCAGGTCTATCACGATAAAAAGAAACAAACGGCTAAATGGACTTTGAGGGCAGTTTTCAAAAGCGGAGGTGCAAAGGCTGCCAGCTATCGCAGGACTGCCCCCGCCCGTTTCGTCCCCCCACCCCCCGTTCCCGCGGGATTCACTATGCCTTGCGGCATTAGTAAATCCAGCCCTTAGTTTCATGCATTGAAAATAGGCTCTAGTACTATCTTGCATAGATTATTGTAGTGCACTGTATTTATGGTTACCAGGTAAATCGATTCGTAAGCTTCAGGTGATCCAGAACACTGTAGCCCAAATTATTACAAGCAGTTCCAGAAGGACCTCAGCTGCTCCACTGTTTTACAACTTCACTGGTTACCTATGTATGTAGCATGTTGTAAATTTAGGACCTGATTTTAAAAAGCATTTATTCAAGTTATTCTGGGTTTTACTCGAGTAAATGCACTTTACTCGAGTTAAGTGGGCTTTTGAAAATTGCTACAATATATGCCAGTGAATTGTCCATAGGATTTACTTGCATAAGTGAACTTTACTGCAGTAAATAGCTTTTGAACATTGCTATGATAGTATGTTACATTTCCGTGCATAACTCCTTTGAAAATTACCCCCTTCAATATGAGCGTAGAAAATGGGCGCTCATATTGAATGCCCTAACGCCCGCCCATCCACCTTTCCTGGGTGTACAATTCAATATGTTAATGAGGTGTTGCACTAAAAAGAATGCACTAGGGATCAACTGTGCATCCCAAGCATGTCCTGTCAATCACCACCCAGGAGAGGTGGTTGTGTGCAGGTTAGGAAAACGGACGCTCAATTTACGAGCGTCCACGTACAGCCAAGGGTTAGGAAAACGGATGTCCGTAAATTGAGGATCAGTTTTCCTAACCTGATCATTAAGATTTTTTTTCCTGATGCTGCTTTCTGTGGTTCCTCCTGCTTAGTATCGCGACAATATTAAGAAGGAGGAACCACAAAAAAGCAATATTTTCTTCTTTTTTTTGTGGAGTCTTGGAGCGCCTCAAGACTTAACGCCAGCTCCAGAGCTGGTGTTAATTTGTGGGAGTAAAAAAAATGTGCCTTGAGCGCACGGTAATTTTTTGCATAGGGGTAATAGTAAATAGCGTCATCTACATGAGATTTATATGTGATGAGCGCTATTAGCTACACGCTGGTATGGACATGTGTTTTGGATGCGCTAATCCATTATTGCATGGGGAGTTACTGTAGTGCATCCAAAACGTGCGTCTAATCGCACAGGAGGATAACCTAGGCTGAGCGCACTGTATTGCATTCAGCCTGTTAATGCTTTAACTATGGCTTTTAAAGTGTTGCAAGGAGCGGGCGCCCCTCATTTGGTAAAAAGATTAAAATCATATAAGGCAGGCAGGAGCTTATGACTAGTGGAGAAATCTCCACTGCAATTATCATCAATAAAGTCATTTCACCGCTGCTCTTTCTCGGGGGTTATCGAGTTTATGGAATGGCTTTCTTTAGATTGGAAAGACGAAATGGATTTGAAGCAGTTCAGAAAAAAAAACAAAAAACCTGAAACGTGGCTCATGTCTAAGGCTTCTAAATATGTGCACCGACTTCGATTGTATTTTTCTTTTTTGAAGGAAGAATTGGGTGCAGACATGGGAATTTATTTAACATTTTTATATACCGACATTCGTTTATACATCACATCGGTTTACATAATAACATTTGAAATAAGAAAGGAAATTACATCTAAACGGGTTGCGTAACTATGGAGAAAACAGTAAGTCTAATGAATGAGAAGAACGGGGGTGGGGGGTAGGAACTAAAGAGAATAAAGGCTGAGAGGAACAGGTAACATTAAATATTGTAACAGAGGAACATATAACAAATCTTGGATTAGGATTGAGAGGACCAAGTAACAGTAATCTGTGAGTCTGCAGGGGAGTAAGTGGGAAAAGGGGGGGGGGGGGGGAGCAAGGATTCGAAAATGTGCTAGAGGGGAGAGAGATAGTTGGAGAGGTGAGGGGGGCTATTGGTAGGATTTCTGAGCTTGTTAGAGAATTGGGGGAGGGTGGGGGGGGGGGAGTTATTGGTAGGCTTGCTTGAATGGGAATGGGATGGGAAAGGGGAAGGGGTACTTTTGTTACCAGTTCTTAGTGTATTGTGTGGCAGTGTGAAGCAGCAACTCTCCGATTAGACATTTTGGAATTGTATTTGTTTCTAGTAATCTCAATAAAAAGACTTAAACAAAATACTTAACACATCCCAGTGTTTGTGAAAGATCTCAATTATATTACGTACTCTATTGCTGTAATGTAAAACACATGTTAGATCTTCATTCTCATGGGTAATTTTATACCCCAACAAAAGCTCCCTAATAGCATTCCTCAAACATAAAAAAATTTTTGAATACCAATTCCAACAGGGATATTAGAAAAGTGGGAACCCTGTGGGGTTGTTCATGTGATTCAAAAATCTTCTCCATTAGTTCAAAGGCTTCCTTTTGGGCGATATTAGTATAAAGGGCCTCCACATCTAGGGTCGCTAATGTTGGAATTGGTATTGTTCAAAAATTGTTTTATGTTTGAGGAGTGCTATTACCATCAACTAAATGGTGTGGCGATGGGGGCCACGGTTGCCCCTGATATAGCTAATCTCTTCGTTGCACATTTTGAAGATGAAGTGTTGTATCCATTGCTCTGGTTTAGTAAAATTCAGTTGTGGCGACGTTACATTGACGACATTTTTTTCATCTGGTTAGGTACATGTGAGGATCTTCAAGCTTTTGCGGTATGGTTAAATGGTCAGAATCCACATTTGAAATTCACTTTGAAATAAAGTGTATTTTCATTATCTTTTTTGGATATCACCATTACAAGAGAGGGGGATGGGTTATCTACAACTCTGTATCAGAAAGAGACTGACCAGAATCAATTTTTAAAATACTCGAGCTGTCACCCTAAGAAACTTAAAGATAGCCTGCCGATTAGCCAGTTTCTCAGACTTAGAAGGCTGTGCTCTACTCTTTCTGAATTTAAGACACAATCCAAAATTATGTGGCTTAGGTTTTCTGAACGGGGTTATCCCCGGTCTGTGATCAAAAGAGCCTATAAACGGGCGCTGTTAGCAAATAGGGAGCTTTTGTTGGGGTATAAAATTACCTGTGAGAATGAAGATCTAACATGTGTTTTACATTACAGCAATAGAGTATGTAATATAATTGAAATCTTACACAAACACTGGGATATGTTATCTCTCCACATGGGATTCGAAAGAGCTCCCCGAATTGCGTTCACAAGAAATCACAACCTACGAGACAAAATAGTAAGGGCTTGTTTGAAATCTAAAATAGAAGAAGGGACCCAAGAGCAAGCTCCAGGGAATTTCCCTTGTGGCACTTGCGAGATGTGTGAGTTAGTTTAGGTGGGATTGGTCTGGCAACATCCAGGTTCGCAACGCAAGGTTTGTTTTTTTTTTAAATAAACCTACAAATTGTAATTCAACAAATGTTGTGTGTGTCTTACAGTGCCCTTGCAACATGATTTATGTAGGACGTACAAAACGTAAAATTCGGATACGTCTTCTTGAACATAAAAGTTGCATTAAAACCCTGAAACTGACAGTTCCATTGGTTACGCATTGCATAGAAAAGGGTCATCAATTCAGAGACTTTAGGTGGACAATTTTGGAAACAATTAGTGTCTCATCTAGAGGAGGGGATAGTCAATCGGCTCTGAATAGGCGGGAACAATTTTGGATTTTTCATTTGAAAGCAGTAGCCCCAGGTCTCAATGAGATCATTAACTGGTATTCCTTGATTTAGTTGATGTAATTGATGACATCATGACACTGCTTCACGTTTAAAAGGAAGGGTGTTAGACGCCATGTTTAAAGGTCTAAAAAAGAGGTTCGAAAAGAAAAAGATGTGGTTGGATTCGGGAAGCAAATAAAATTTGGTTAATCGAGAGCGTGTTTAAAAGTTCAAGGAGAACCCCCTGAAGCAGAGTTGCTATCGAAACATGGCCATGTCAGGGTTGTGATCAAAGTGGACACTTAAGATAAGTTATAATGGTTTTTTGCTTTCTTTATGTCTTTTTGAAATAAGGATTTGTGCTGATACCCCAAAACGGGACCTTCATGGTAATGGGACTTATTTTTAAAGAAATGATAAAATGAAAAAATGAACGTTAAAGAAGAATAAAATAAAAGTAAAAGTGGACCAAAGGGACACACGGCTTGCTGACCTTTACAAGTTGTATCCATGAAGGTCCAACACATTTAATAGTGAATTTCATTGAAAAGGATTAAAATTACACTGGGGAGTATTGTGGCGTTTTTTGGACATTTTGTGTATCTTCCTCAGATTTTCGAGGCAGTGGGGCTTTTTTTGTTTTTTGGATCATAGGAGATAGGACATGGGGCTACCTAGTAGACCTAATTAAACATTCTCATAGATCTTTTAATCTGCTTTTGTTAGTATTAAGTTCATGGAATTTTTCATTGGCTTTAAAATTTCTTTCTTCCATTTTCCCCGTGTGCTGGGACCTTGTGCTGTGACTTGGGTTAGTGGTAATGCACGCACCCCATCACTTGTATCTGGGGAAGCTGTCACTATGGCGCCATGGCTATGGTTTCAGTCTCCCCTCTTGTTGCCATGGCGGTCATTGTTTAGTGATGCCTTAGGGTGTACTATAGACAAAGGAGGTGGTTGAATAACACCACTATGCTCAAAAAATTGTAATTTTCATCTTACTATTACTCAAAAGGCATTTTTCCAGATCGCAAAAATATTTCCCTGGTTCATCTATTTTCACTTACAGTATGCCACTTTGTACCCTTAAAAGGTTCAAAAGTCTTTGATGGTATTACCATTTTTCTTTTAAAAACTATTATTCCTACAGCCTAAGGACTGCCTGGGCAGGGGTCCTCTGTGGCAGCCACCACCAACGATCTGTGGGTTTCAGAGATTTTTTTTTTTGAGGAGTTTTTAATCCTGAAATGTGACAAGAGTTCCAACAGGGTTGCTTCTAATTTTTAAATTAGCTTTGGAGGCCAGGAGGTGGTAGTGTTCAGGTGGCCAGGGTCTCCTTACCTTACTACCACTTTTGTTTCATTTACATTTGGCTTATTTTTCTTGATTTTGGTGGCCCCCTTTGTACCGCGAGTCCATGCTGATGTCATCACCGTCAGCGGGTGGTGGCCAAGCTTGTACAACAGCGAAGGCTTCCCAGGGCCCTCCGATGCTAACTGCAGCTTTCTAGCAGAAACCATGGCAGTGTTTCTCTCACTCACCGCTGGTGCCAGGAAGTCAGCGGGTTGAGGAAGCCATTTTAGCAGCAGGCCGATGCATATCTGCCTGCTCTGGTAAAGCTTCTCCCTCTCACTATGATAGCCTCTCACTTCTGCAGTCGTTTCAGTCTTTTGGTGGCCTCTCTTCACTGGCGTAGCCTAGCACCACCACTCCTGATGTTTGGGCACTTTATCGCTCCCACAGCCATCGGCTTTGGGTCATCACCAGGGAACCCGGCATTGCCTTTCCTCACAGGTAGCCTGTCATTGGCCCCATTGACTCCTGGCAGCTGCAGGTCCTCTTCCTCTCTTCGCGGTAATCAGGTTCCTCACTGTCTTCTCTTTGTGGTCACTGCTGTTACTGTTTCGTGCTTCAGGTCTCCGTCCTGATCTCGGTGATGTTTTCTCTGCAGGAGGTGGGTTTACCGGGGTGGTCTGACACCACTTTCTTCTCTTTTTTTTTTTTGGGGTTGGGGGGGGGGGGGGGGGGGGGGGCTTGGAAATTCCTTTTAATCAGACCGGTGGTGCCCAGTAAATTAGGGACTATTTCTGCATCTTTCTTTTTTTTTTTTTCCAAAATTATTTTTATTAATAGGAAGACGTTACACAAATCTGAGATAACAATAGCAGATGCAAACAGAAAAAAAAACTGCATACAAGTGCACAAATACGTGTGGTTCAACAACCAATCCTCTATCAATGTACTCCCTGGTTTTCCGTTTTTATACCCTCCATCCACTCCTGACCCTACCACCCCCACCCCAAATGCCCAGCTCCAAAGCATCCTCATTCATACCGCATGTATACCACAGAAGACCGCGCATCCCCCCCAACCTAACCCCCCCTTGGAGCCTCATTTAAGACCATATGGCCTTTTACCCAGTGTTATTAAGCTCAGTTTGGAGAGCCAGAGGAAACAGGGCATAACATGCATTCTAACAGGCAAAAATCCATAAATTCCATCTGAAGTAGAGAGGCCATCCTGCCAAGCCACGCATCAACTGAAGGCTGCGCCAAGGGGTCAGTCCAGATAGCCAGTACGGTATGGCATGCCATCATAATCGCTAGGCGTTCAAATCTTGCTCTGGAATGTGTACCAGGAACCTGCGAGGACTGTTGGTGTTCCATCAAAAGACAACCCATATGAGGGAGGACAATACCAGTATTTTTATTAATCACGTCAAGGACTGACTTCCAAAAAAGCACCATGTGCGGGAACGCCAACAATGATATAAGTTGCCCTCAACAACGCCACACAGGCTACATAAAGAAGACTGGGTAAGCTTCATATGAACATCATCACAGAAAATATTATGAAGAATTTTGAATTGGACCTCATGCAGCCCCTCGTCTGGCAATAACTGGCATAGAGCCGTAAAGCAGCTCTTCAGGTAGGAAGGGGCCAACTGTGAGTCCAACAAGGCAGTCCAACGAGTTGTAAGATGCTGTAATTGGCCTGAGTGGCCCAAGGACTGCCCTAATTTTTTCCATCCAGTAATTGTATTATGGAGGCAGGCAGTGTCAAAAACCTTAGTAGTAAACGTCGTTTCCGCTTTCAGTTCCTCTACAGACCATGCGAGGGATTGAATATAATGACGGGCTTGCAGGTATGCATAAAAGTACTTAGTAGGCAGTTGAATCGTGCGTGTCAGAGTAGCGAAATCTTGGAGGACATGGGAATCGGGTTCAAACAAATGAAATATGTATACCACCCCATTGTCAGCCCAAGCCTGGAATACAGCCCGGCTATCCCTCCCCGGCACACAACTTGCATTCCCTAGAAAAGGTAAAAAAAAGGGAGGCTATGCCCCTCAAGCCCCACTGTTGCCGCAACTAGCGCCAGGCTCGGATACAAAGTTGTAAAAATATTCAAGGGTATGCCATGGTACTCCGCAGCCCCGAGCGCATCTGAATAATACTTAAAGGGGAGCTAGGTTGAGACATCTTATGTAACATCCCCGAAGCACAATAAGAGTAAGTTTCTGTAATCCATTCACCCACATACTGCAACTGACAAGCCACATTATAGTGTCTAAAATCCGGTAAATTAAGCCCTCCCTGCTCCCGGGGTCGCTCCAGGACCGCATAAGCCAACAGAGCCCATTTCCCCTTCCACAAAAACTTTTGTAAACTAGCGCGCAATTGCCGAAGATTCCCCAGCTCTCAACCAACAGGGTATCATGTGCAGCAGATAGAGAAGCCGTGGCACCATTACCATTTTAATAAGAGCACTTCTACCAAATAGGGAAAGTGGCAATGGGGTCCAGAGCTGCAGCTGCACCTGAAGCTTAAGGAGACATGGGGCAATATTTAACTCATAAAGCTGTGCCAGCTTTCGGGGTATCCAGAAGCCCAGATATTTAATCTTGCCAGAGGCCCACTGAAAAGGAAAGCGACCGTCCCAGGATCCAGGCAGGTGAGCATTTAGGGCCAAAGCCTCTGACTTTCCATAATTGATTTTCAGCCACTCCACCAGTCGAAACTGATCAAAAGGTGAATAATAGTAGGCACACTGGTGCGGGGTCGTCCCACAAACAGAAGGATGTCATCTGCAAACAAAGCAGTCTTCAAAGGGTGGCCATCTACATTAATCCCAGTGAATACCGGGTCTCCTCTTAGCCGAATAGCCAGGGGTTCCAATGCCAACACAAATAGCAATAGGGAAAGGGGACACTCCTGCCGTACTCCGCAGTGTAAAGGAAAAGGGTCAGTGGATCCCCCATTAAGCAAAATAGTGGCGCTAGGGTTACAATAAAGAGCCTTCATCCATTAGAGATAGGCCCCTGAGAAGCCGTAACGTTGCAGAGCCCAGAACATGTATTCCCAGGATAAGGAATCAAATGCCTTTTCCACATCCAAACTCAAAACCAGGGCCTCAGATATCGATTGATAGCTTAACGCCAGAAAGCGCCGAACATTGCAGACCCCATCACCCCTTAACAAACCCCATCTGATCTCTATGAACTCACCTGAGCTAAAAAATTCTAACTTATCCCTATCAATTAAAAAGCAGAATGAAAATACAAACAAAAAACAAACTTTGAAATGTTTGTATGCTAATGCCAGAAGTCTAAGAAGTAAGATGGGAGAATTAGAATGTATAGCAGTGAATGATGACAGACTTAATTGGCATCTCAGAGACATGGTGGAAAGAGGATAACCAATGGGACAGTGCTATACCGGGGTACAAATTATATCACAATGACAGAGAGGAACACCTGGGAGGAGGTGTGGCGCTTTATGTCCGGGATGGCATAGAGTCCAACAGGATAAACATCCTGCATGAGACTAAATACAAAATTGAATCTTTATGGGTAGAAATCCCTTGTGTGTCGGGGAAGACTATAGTGATAGGGGTATACTACCATCCACCTGGTCAAGATGGTGAGATGGACAGTGAAATGCTAAGAGAAATTAGGGAAGCTAACCAAATTGGTAGTACGGTAATAATGGGAGACTTCAATTACCAAAAGTACATGCCAGAGCAGACTGCACTTTGAAGCAATATCACATAGTACAAAAAGTGCAGATAAGACTTCAATTACCCCAATATTGACTGGGTAAATGTATCATTGGGACACACTAGAGAGATAACATTCCTGGATGGAATAAATGATAGCTTTATGGAGCAATTGGTTCAGGAACCGACGAGAGAGGGAACAATTTTAGATCTAATTCTCAGTGGAGAACAGGACTTGGTGAGAGAGGTAACGGTGGTGGGGGCCGCTTGGCAATAGTGATCATAATATGATCAAATTTGATTTAATGACTGGAAGAGGGACAGTGTGCAAATCCAAGGCTCTCGTGCTAAACTTTCAAAAGGGAAACTTTGATAAAATGAGAAAAATTGTTAGAAAAAAACTGAAAGAAGCAGCTACAAAAGTAAAAAAAGTCCAAGAGGCGTGTTCATTGTTAAAAAATACCATTCTAGAAGCACAGTCCAGATGTATTCCACACATTAATAAAGGTGGAAAGAAGGCAAAACGATTACCAGCATGGTTAAAAGGGGAGGTGAAAGAAGCTATTTTAGCCAAAAGATCTTCATTCAAAAATTGGAAGAAGGATCCAACAGAAGAAAATAGGATAAAGCATAAACGTTGGCAAGTTAAATGTAAGACATTGATAAGACAGGCTAAGAGAGAATTTGAATAGAAGTTGGCTGTAGAGGCAAAAACTCACAGTAAAAACTTTTAAAAATATATCTGAAGCAGAAAGCCTGTGAGGGAGTCAGTTGGACCGTTAGATGATCGAGGGGTTAAAGGGGCACTTAGAGAAGATAAGGCCAATCGCGGAAAGATTAAATGATTTCTTTGCTTCGGTGTTTACTGAAGAGGATGTTGGGGAGGTACCCGTAATGGAGAAGGTTTTCATGGGTAATGATTCAGATGGACAGAATCAAATCACGGGGAACCTAGAAGATGTGGTAGGCCTGATTGACAAACTGAAGAGTAGTAAATCACCTGGACCGGATGGTATACACCCCAGAGTTCTGAAGGAACTAAAAAATGAAATTTCAGACCTATTAGTAAAAATTTGTAACCTATCATTAAAATCATCCATTGTACCTGAAGACTGGAGGATAGCAAATGTAACCCCAATATTTAAAAAGGGCTCCAGGAGCGATCTGGGAAACTACAGACCGGTTAGCCTGACTTCAGTGCCAGGAAAAATAGTGGAAAGTATTGTAAACATCAAAATCACAGAACATATAGAAAGACATGGTTTAATGGAACAAAGTCAGCATGGCTTTACCCAGGGCAAGTCTTGCCTCACAAATCTGCTTCACTTTTTTGAAGGAGTTAATAAACATGTGGATAAAGGTGAACCGGTAGATATAGTATACTTGGATTTTCAGAAGGCGTTTGACAAAGTTCCTCATGAGAGGCTTCTAGGAAAAGTAAAAAGTCATAGGATAGGTGGCGATGTTCTTTCGTGGATTGCAAACTGGCTAAAAGACAGGAAACAGAGTAGGATTAAATGGACAATTTGCTCAGTGGAAGGGAGTGGACAGTGGAGTGCCTCAGGGATCTGTATTGGGACCCTTACTTTTCAATATATTTATAAATGATCTGGAAAGAAATACGACGAGTGAGATAATC
The DNA here is from genome assembly GCF_901001135.1 of Rhinatrema bivittatum. Taxonomy (NCBI): domain Eukaryota; kingdom Metazoa; phylum Chordata; class Amphibia; order Gymnophiona; family Rhinatrematidae; genus Rhinatrema; species Rhinatrema bivittatum. The sequence continues at coordinate 569,019,558 of NC_042615.1, forward strand.
AAATTTGCAGATGACACAAAATTGTTCAGAGTAGTTAAATCACAAACAGATTGTGATAAATTGCATGAAGACCTTGTGAGACTGGAAAATTGGGCATCCAAATGGCAGATGAAATTTAATGTGGATAAGTGCAAGGTGATGCATATAGGGAAAAATAACCCATGCTATAATTACACAATGTTGGGTTCCATATTAGGTGCTACAACCCAAGAAAGAGATCTTGGTGTCATAGTGGATAACACATTGAAATAGTCGGTTCAGTGTGCTGTGGCAGTCAAAAAAGCAAACAGAATGTTGGGAATTATTAGAAAGGGAATGGTGAATAAAACAGAAAATGTCATAATGCCTCTGTATCACTCCATGGTGAGACCGTACCTTGAATACTGTGTACAATTTTGGTCGCTGCATCTCAAAAAAGATATAATTGCGATGGAGAAGGTACAGAGAAGGGCTACCAAAATGATAAGGGGAATGGAACAGCTCCCCTATGAGGAAAGACTAAATAGGTTAGGACTTTTCAGTCTGGAGAAGAGACGACTGAGGGGGGATATGATAGAGATGTTTAAAATCATGAGAAGTCTAGAACGGGTAGATGTGAATCGGTTATTTACTCTTTCGGATAGTAGAAAGACTAGGGGGCACTCCATGAAGTTAGCATGGGGCACATTTAAAACTAATCGGAGAAAGTTCTTTTTTACTCAACGCACAATTAAACTCTGGAATTTGTTGCCAGAGTATGTGGTTAGTGCAGTTAGTATAGCGGTGTTTAAAAAAGGATTGGATAAGTTCTTGGAGGAGAAGTCCATTACCTGCTATTAAGTTCACTTAGAGAATAGCCACTGCCATTAGCAATGGTAACATGGAATAGACTTAGTTTTTGGGTACTTGCCAGGTTCTTATGGCCTGGATTGGCCACTGTTGGAAACAGGATGCTGGGCTTGATGGACCCTTGGTCTGACCCAGTATGGCATTTTCTTATGTTCTTAATAAGGGGGGGGCAAAATTCCATTTAGCCGGGCCGCTAGGACAGCTGCCAGGATTTTATCGTCTACGTTTAATAAGGAAATGGGTCTATAAGAACCCACCTCCAAGGGATCTTTTCCTGGCTTTGGGAGAACGACAATGACAGACCGGTTAGAGTCCTCAGCCAGGCGGTCAGTGAACAAAAGTTCCGTATAATATTTCCGCAGCAGGGACAAGATTGAAAATTTCAATATCTTGTAAAATTCAGAGCCTAGCCCATCCTGGCCCACTGCCATGCCCAATTTAAGCTTGGTAATAACAACACTGATTTCCCCCTCAGTGATAGGGCTGTTCAATGCAGTAATCTGATCTACAGTTAGTGAGGGCCATGAGATCCCTTGAAAGAGGGACTCAGCAACATCAGCGGCCATAAACGTAGAGCCATAATGAGACATATAATAGTCCCGAAATCTATGGGCAATGTCAGGTGAGGTACTCAAGTGGACTCCCTGGCTATTCCTAATACCCGTTAGGGCTGCCCGTTGCCCCCTAGGCTGAATAAGGTGGGTCATCCATCTACTTGCCCTGTTCCCTTGTTTATATAAGTGATACTGATAGTAACAGAGCGATTTAGATGCCCTCTGGTGTAGTAAACCATTAAGAGCAGCCCTAGCCCTGTCAGCCATCGCCTTGGACTCCCCCGTCATGGAGGTCATATGTTGTTGTTGAGCTTGTTTAAGAACAGCAGTTAACCTCAGAATTTCGGCATTGCATTTTTTATTTGCTATAGCCACATACGCTATTATTGCACCTCGCATCACAACCTTACCAGCCTCCCACACAGTCGCGGTGCTTATATCTGGGGTCGCATTATGTTTTAGGTATTCCAGCCATTGATTTTGTAAATAAGTCTGGAATACTTTGTCCAGATATAAATTGGGACGCATGCGCCAGGAGAATGGAGGGCGAGCCCTGGATCCACATTGTATTGTTGCCGTCACAGGGGCATGATCAGAGATAGAAATAGTACCAATAGTGGCCTCCGTCACCCTTGGGAAACAGCTATCCGATACCAGCAAGTAATCTAATCAGGAATAAGACTGGTGTGGGTTAGAAAAAAACGTAAAGTCAGAGTCTCCGGGATGCAATACCCGCCAGATGTCCATTAATTGCAATTCATCACATAAGAGATTGACACCTTTACTCCTGTCTTGATTTTGCATAGGCTTGGGGGGTCTAATATCTAGCTGCTTATTAGCCACTGTATTAAAGTCCCCCCCCCCCTCCCAACTACCAGGTGACAGGGAACTCAGCTAGACGACTTAGCAAGGAAGCAAAAATCAGAGGAGAATATACATTAGGAGCATAAATATTACACAACACCATTTTCTGATCATAGACAGTACCTACAGCAATCACATATCTCCCTTCTGGATCCTGATATGTGCGCGCTAGCCGAAATGGTAAATTTTTATGGATTAGAATGGCGACCCCACTCTTCCTCGAACTAAATGAGGAAAAGTAGCATTGACTCACCCAGTCTCTTTGTAGTTTAGCGTGCTCCTTATCTGAAAGGTGCGTTTCCTGCAGGAATACCACCTGGGCCCGCATGCGCTTAAACATTGTAAGTAACTTCTTTCGCTTAATCGGGGAGTGCACCCCGTCCACATTCAGTGAGACAATTTTAACCTGCGCCATACCTTGAATCCAGGACGACACATAAAAAAAATGTCATTATTCACATTTGGACTTCCAAGGCCCCCCAGCCTGGGCCTTAGAAAACAGCCACAAATACACTACGTCCTGCAAACAGAGAGGTTCCCCTGTAAGAAATTTTGAATGGAAGTATTGAGGCTTCTACCATTAGCAGAATTCAAAACCAGGGGATCCTGCTTTGATTGAAAAAACCTCCACTTCCACTCTATTTCCCTACCCTTTCTGCCTTGAGACAAAAAGTTTAATTTCAGAGGTGTGTTCGAATCTACCACAGAAATTTATTCATCAATAATTCATGCAGAACATCATGCAAAATAAACCAGTCAGTTTATTGTAAAATATTTTCTTTATTTCAGATAAAGAAAGGCATGAATAAAAATCTCTAAATGACTAAGAAACACTTTTATGTTCAAATCTTAACTTTACCAGAGTATATCCTACAATCAATGTCACAGCCATTAATAAAGTAATTGATATTATTAAAATCAAATAAATGTCTATTAATGTCATCTTTTAGAAATCAATGCATTTCTAATACATCTGCCAATCTAGAAACAATAGCAATTTAAAGGTTCTCATATACTTGAATAAGTGATTATTATTTACCAAAATCTGAAGCAACCGCTCTGTGTCTCTCTGTAATCACGTGCAAAGAAAATCAAAGTAGCACTCCTTCTTTCCCTCCGACTGCCTCTAGTTTTATACCCTTAAAACTCTTTGATTTCTTTGATCCAGGGTAACTGTTTCTTTTCTATCGATACATCTATCTTTTTAGCCTTTGAAGAACTTCATTTCTAAAAAAAAACCTTGACTGAGGTTCAATTAATTTTTCATATCAGAATATTAAAATTTAGGAGTTGTTCTTACCCTGTTTAAAGCTTTGCCCATATTCGATCTTTAATTGGATGCCAAATTAACAATCTTTTAGTCATTATTTAGCTTTCTTTGTAGTTCTAAGAGAAAATCTCTTTCACTCCCTTCTGTCACAAGATTCACGCTTGAGTGACTGACCACTTGTTTTTAGGATGCTCAAGGACATAAAATGCAGATGCTTTCTTTCTTGAGATAAGCATTAGGTGGTAAACAAGTTTTCTCAAGGTCTGAAAGGGGGTAGAGGTGGGTGCTGTGTGCTGCATTTTATTTCAGCACAGACCCTGACTAAAGCCATGGTTTTTAAAATAAAGGCTTATGGGTATTAATGCTAACATGTCTCTTTATGGCTAATTGATTACTGACTTCACTAAATATAAGTAATTATCAATAAAGCACAAAATATTAAGATATTTTCTGATACCCCCTACACCCCCCTCCCCAGCCAGTTGCTCACTCACACACACAAACCACATCCACACATACCCCACACACCCCAAATACATGCTCACCCAGAACTCCTTACTCAAGAGGTGCAAAATACCCAGCGGCCCTGGAGGGTTCACTGGCTTTCCTCTGCCCTCTCCCCCCCCTTAGCATCTCTCCCATCCACCCTCCCCCCCCCCCCCCCCGACACTGATCTTATAACATCAGGTATTTAGAACAAATTAAAGAGAACATAGGAGGTGAAACTACCAACAGAACCATAAGACGACGACCCCTTCCTCTGTATAGGACCAGAAACAATTATGTAATCCATTGGAGGAACAGAAGAAAGACTGTGGCACTGGCATAGCAAAGCCAGTATAACTCTGTCCTTCAAGTAACATTGCCTGGCTCTAGCGAAGAGATAAATGATTGGCATCTTTTTTGCTGAAAAAGAGGGCAGTTCCATTGTGTGTGAACTTGGCAGGAAAAAGTAGGGCAAACTGTATCCCCCTTTTATGTAACTCTGTGCAGGCAGGAGACATGGCTTTCCATTGTGCAGATACTGCAGTGGAGAAATCATGGAAAAGCAGAATCTTGTGCCCCTGGTACTCCTCTCCAGAGTGCTGCCGAAAGGCTCACATAAGCTGAATTTTGTGAGACCAGTTAAGAATTCTGGCCATCACTGGCCGTGGTTTACCAGCATCGGTTCTAGGCGGCCCTATTCTATGCACTTTCACAGCGCAAGCGGCCAGTATTCAAAGTCAGGCCCAACTGACTAAGCAGCCAGGTTTCAATAAGATCATACATTTCCTGGGCTGGCACAGATTCAGGAAGGCCTATTATTTTAAGATTACGGCGATTCCTATTTTCTTGATCCTCTAGCCAGTCTAGCAATAAAGAATTCTGTGAAGTAAGCGTTTGTACTTGCCTTTCTGCCGCATGAAGCCTGTCTTCCTGATCAGACAATCTGTGCTCCGCTTCATCCAGCCTTTTAGCCTGCCCCTCAACAGTATTTACAACATCTTCGATGGCATCCACCCTTGTGGATATCTTGCACAGGGCTTCCTCCAATACTTCAGCACCCAGAGTCGTGTGGTCTCCCGCGTTTATGGCAGCCATCTTGGCCACACTATGATGGTGCTGAGAGGATCTCGCCGACCTATGGTGCATTACGGGCCCAGGAGTGCTCAATTCCGTCCCAAAACGTGGCGATTCCGAAGCCCCCGGCGTCCTCTGCAACCCCCACAAATCCAGAAGCTAGATGCTAAATAAGGTAGGGAGGATGGCCGTCGATGCAAAGGGAGGGAGCTCAGGCCTGGGACACCAATGCTGTGGGGAAGGCCGCACTGATTTTAGATCCGTACTGGCCTGAGAAGCTTCGTTTTTGATGCAAATCGCAGCGAAACGGCAGCCCCCGACTCGCTGGTCAGACTTCCAACAAAAATCTTTAGGTATTAAAGCGTTCCAGGGGAGGATGGCCGCTGATTGAAAGGAACAGAGTCCAGGCCCGAGACGCCGATGCTGCGGGGAAGGCCGCACCGTTTTTAAGTCCTTACCGGCCTTAGAAGCTTCGTTTTCACTGCAGATCGTGGCGAAACGGCTGCCCCAGAAACATTGATCAGACTCTCAGCAAAAAAATTATGATATCAAAGTTTTTCGGGGGAGGATGGCGTCCGATGGGGGGGGGAGGGGGGTCTGGAGATAGCTAGCTATGCTGCCGACCCCGGTGATGTCATCCCGGAAGTCGCTTCTGTTTATCAATACGTTAGGCAGTGAGGCTGAAATGCTAGGACAGACAACAGGACTAGTTTCTCAGCGGTCCGAAGCTGCTTTGTTTGCAGGGGTCTCTCTTCTCACAGACAAGACAACACTTCTCTGTGGTTTCAGGCCAGATGACACTGTGTTTAGCTGCAGGAGGCCTATCACTGACTTGTCTCTTCTCACTGCTGTTCCATGGATATGTTCTTCGCCACAGGCACCGCGAGTCTCATAAGCTTGTGAGTCTGGGCCTACTCTGTTCCTGCAGCCTAACCAACATAGGCCCTAACTGTTGCTGTTACCCAGAACAAGAACTCTCCCCTCTCTTTATACAGAGGTTAGTCTATTACCTTCAAGCAGGGGATGCTCCATCCCTTCCTTCCCGGCTGCCAGCACTTCCAGGGGCAGTTACTTCCCTTAACAGAAGGCTTGGGGTAATCCTCATGGAATGGCTGCTACAACCATACCTAGATTGTTGGGCAGACTGGATATGACCATTTGATCTTTAACTGCCACCATTACAATCAGGTCAATACAGTAAAGTGCGGCCGCGGTTACCCTGCTCCTAACCCGCTTTCTACTCACTTTTCGGCCGCGTTAGTCCAACCCGCGATACACTTTCCCCTTTAACCTACTCTTACCGCCTCTTTAAGTCACCGGGTAACCCCTTCCGCCCGCGGCATGTATATTACATGTAAACGATCGAATTAGCTATTCCTTCCCATACAGTAACGCGCGCCACGACTATCGCTTTTTTACCCTGCCGTTTTGCCGCACTTTTAATCTGCTAATTTACCGCCTACCCCTACCCCTGCGTTAGAGGCAGGGGTACGGGTAGACGGCAAACTTTCCCCCAAAAGGAAACCTAAAAACCTAAAATCCCCTCCTCCCGAAGCGACTTGACATGTTACCAACTTATTTTGTTGCTTTCAGCCCCTTCCCTTCTCTGCCGTCCTCCGGAGGGGGCAGCCGGCGGCGAAAGCAGCTTTCAGCGGTCCCCCCCCTGTGCAGGTCCCGGTTCTCCTGGCTCAGCCCTCATCTGAAGATTGTGAAGTCAGGTAAGAGCCCATTGTTCTGTGACCTCTCCAGTCACGGCGCGAGCGGAGCGAAGCGAAGCGAACTTTCATTGGCTTGAGCGCCTGTCAATTTGGGCACTCAAGCCAATGAAAGCACGTGGATGGGCGTGCGTGACGCACGCCGTGACGTCACGCCCGCCCGTCCATGTGCTTTCATTGGCTTGAACGCCCGTCAATTTGGGCGCTCAAGCCAATGAAGCACATGGACGGGTGATCCGCCCGCCCATCCATGTGCTTTCATTGGCTGGAGCGCCCAAATTGACGGGCGCTCAAGCCAATGTAAGCACATGGACGGGCAGGCGGGACATCACGGCGTGCATCACGCACGCCCGTCCACGTGCTTTCATTGGCTTGAGTGCCCAAATTGACGGGCGCTCAAGCCAATGAAAGTACGCTTCGCTTCGCTCCGCTCGCGCCATGACTGGAGAGGACACAGAACAGTGGGCTCTTACCTGACTTCACAATCTTCAGATGAGGGATGAGCCAGGAGAACCGGGACCTGCCAGGGGGGGGACCGCTGCAAGCTGCTTTCGCCGCCGGCTGCCCCCTCCGGAGGACGGCAGAGAAGGGAAGGGGCTGAAAGCAACAAAAAGTAAGTTTTCATGGGTTAAAGTTGGGATCCACTTCCTGGTGCCTGTCATTTCAAATGTCATTTGAAATGACAGGTACCAGCGCACCCAGGATACCGTATAGGCGCTGTATTAAGCGCCTATACAGTAAAATAGGTTGCGCGGGCCTAACGCGTCACAGACGCTTCTTGGACGCGGCTTGCATTTGCAAGCTATTTAAATCCAGTATTGAGCGGTAGGTGAGCAGGACTGTGCGTGCGGCAAACGCGGGTGCGCCCGGCACTAACGCAGCTCTTCCTACCGCTCCTTACTGTATCGGCCCGAATGTTACTATATAAATTAGATGCCAATACACATATAAAAGTTATCACACCAAACCAAATTGCACATAATTACACTTGCACAAAACATTTTTTGGGAAGTTTTATGCACATACTTTAAAACATTTTAATTTTTGGATTTATAAGCTATCTCTTTCCCATTGGGCTACAAAATGCAAAAGTATGCAAGCAAATATAAAAGCCCTTGACAACCCTGCCTCTCTCTATGTATCCAAAAATATTATTTAGAGAAGTAGGATCCATTCACTGCAGAAGTGCAAACATTGCCCTATATGCTTAAGTTTATCCAGTGGGTAATTTTGTTAAAGGCCAATGCTGTGCATAAAACATGTTTTTACCTGCAGAAGTTCCCTTGAAACTTACTGTCAATATGATAAGCTGTCTTTAGGCTATTGTACAAGTTATTCTTTTTTCTACTTTTCTTGGCAGCAAATTCAAATATAAGATTAAAAGTAATTTCTCTCAGAAGAGCCTATTCTATACACAGAACAGATAATGATGACAGTCTTGACCGCAGCATTCTGGATTGTAATTTATTTCAATCAAGGATAATTTGGAGAATGCTCTCTCTCCCCTTGATAATTTGAAAATGGTAGAGTGAACGATGGACAGCTATAGTAAGATATGGAAAATCTTCGATCAGTTCCTTTTTGTAAATTATCTTCACAATACAATGTGTTGTCATTCCAGATCATCTGTAGTAGCTAAGAAGTGAATAAAGCGTTTTAGTTCAGAGAACCGAGAAATTTCAAGATCTTTTGGGTAAGCTCTCACTAAAGGGTCTGCATCCCTTTCCCTTTCCAGTCTTGCCAGGAAACCAAATTAATTCACAACTTCTGTTTAAGCACAGGAACATTTTTCCAGTTCCATTGGAAGCTTATCTTAGACACTGTAGTATATTTCCACCTTGAACTTGTCTCTGCCAATTTTCCATCTAGAAAAGTTGATTTGTGTCTCCATGCTGTAGGTCTTTCATCTGACTACGCTGTTTCCAATTGATGACTCATTTTCTTTGCCTCTTTTTCAATTTCTTCAAAGTTGTTCTGCATGTGATGGGTAAAGGTAATGCAGGAAGATATCAATTTTTTCCTTGACACAACATCAAGACCTGTTTTTTTCTAGGATGTTGCTGAAACAAATCTGTAATGACTTTGTATGCCAAAATACTTCCATAAAAGATATTTCAAATGTTTTCAGTATTTTTTTTTTACCAAAGAGTTTGCATCTAATAATCACTTGCTCGTTGAAATCATACAGTCTTTATTAAGGCTTCCAAAATACATTCATAATAGAGAATGTGTAGCATCTTTTCTGCAGGCCATCTGGTTTATGACAGATTTATCAAAGTAATTTTCAGTATATTATTTTTTGGGGAACAGTGTTGTCGAAGTACTTCAAGAAACTTGAGCAGCTTCACTGCATAAAGGTATTATTCATACTGCTTAGTTCAACCAGGCTCAGGAAATATCCTTCCCAAGGCACAAAACACAGCATACTTGTTCATGCTTCTTATGCAAGCTTGCAGTCCTTGATACTGACCAGTCGTTCTTTGCATTGATGTGTGTGTGTCTTTTGTAATTTTTTATGTCAGTCAAACTTCTTAAGAATGTTAATTTTAGTTGCATATAAGTATTCTCCAATGTGGCTGTCAATTGGCAAAAAAAGCACAAAAATAGCTCCTTTACTTTTCTATTCAAGAAATATCGAAAAACAATTCATAGCTGATCTGTATGAGAAATGTCTGATGTAGTCAAGAGAAAAGTAAGTTGTTTCTTTAATTTCCTGAATAATTTTCATAATTTCATTTCTCTTTAAAAATGACAGGAATTGAGTGGCACCTTATAGACTGACTAATTTATTAAAGCAAACGCTTTCGAGGCGTATGCTTTAATAAAGACTGTCCTCGAAAGCTCATGCTTTAATAAAGTGGTTAGTTTATAAGGTGCCACTCAATTCCTGTCATTTTTGATACACCAGACTAACACGGCTGTCCCTCTGAATATTTTTATTTAAGAATTTATAAGGCCCACTTTTCCAAAAAACTCTTGCCCAATGCAGGGTACAACACATTTTGAAATACATCAAAATACAATAATTCAAAAATTTATAGTAAATCAAATCAGTTAAACAACAAAAACATATAATATTGAACATATTTAAAGATAGCAAATACAATACAAAAACCCCCCCAAAAAAACAATTATAATAACAAACAGAAAAATTATAAAACATTCATTCAACATAAGAAAACAACCCAAATTTAAGAAAGACCAATAAATATGACATTAAGCAATCTAATCAACAACAATAAATAGTAAAATCATAAGATTAGTTAAAAGTCATCTGAAAAAAAAACATTTTAGAAGATTTTATTTTATCAGATTTATTTTATCAAAATTTGGCTTTAGGCTGGTTTCAAAGGTGATAGAGTTCACAACTGTGGTGCCATACTGGAAAAGGATTGGGCCTAGGTGATCATCAGTTATGTTTGAGGCAGATGAACATGACGAGCCTCATTCATTGAGCGCAAATCTCTTTTGGAAATCACGAATCAACCAATTAGAAGTAACAAACAGGCCGATTCAGTAAAGTCCGCGGGAGAGCGGGTGAACGCCCGCTCTCCCGGCGCGCGCACAGGCTACTCTCCTGTGCGCGCGATTCAGTATGCTAATTAGGCCTGGCGGTAAAACCAGGTAAAAGGAGGCGCTAGAGACACTAGCGCATCCCTAGCGCCTCCTTTTGGACCGGAGCGGCGGCTGTCAGTGGGTTTGACAGCCGACGCTCAATTTTGCCGGCGTCAGTTCTCGAGCCCGCTGACAGCCACGGGCTCGGAAACCGGATGCCGGCAAAATTGAGCGTCCAGTTTTCTTTTTTTTTTTTTTTTCCAATTATCTCTTTATTCAATTTTTCCAAACTTACACATAAAACATAAAATGTTACTTCACAGTCCAATATATAATCCTAACTTGGGAACAAATCAATAATTCCACTAACAAAAACAATACATAATCATCCAACATTTCTCAAATTAGGCACTAATATTGGGGGGGGGGGGGGCCTTATTATACCAAATAAATTTCCATAATTACTCAATATGTGAAGGGCCAGCTTCTTCCTTATTTTCTGTTGTATCTCCAAGCATCATTTCTTGGTTACAATTTAGACTAGATTTATCTTTCAGAAAGTTTTCTAACTATAACGGTTCATTGAAGCTGAATTTCTTCCCCTGGAAATTTATAAAACATCTAGAAGGATATCTCAAATAAAACGTTGCTCCGATTTCCAGGGTCTTACTTTTCAGTGCCAAGAACTGTTTCCTACGGACCTGGGTAGATCTTGAAACATCTGGAAACATATAAATCTTTTTACCACAAAACTGCAGGTCCTTGTTTCTGAAAAATTTCTCCAATAAACATTCCTTATCACTCTCAGCCATAAAGGATACAAAGAGAGTTGCTCTGTTATTAATGATATCTATTGATTCCTCTAAAAATGTAGTGATTCCAATACTATTTTCCTCACTTATTTTATTTTTTTTATCAAATCGGGATAAAAAGTAATGTATCTTTGAGAAAGCTGGTATATCTTTTTCTTCATACATCAAAATTTCTTTTAAATACTTTATTAACATCTCTCTAGGAGACAATAACCTGGTTATTGGAAAATTAACCAGTCTTAGATTTTTTACTCTTATCAGATTTTCTAAGTCAGTATGTATTGAAGTATTATCTCTAATTAATACATTTTCTAGGTTCTGCATGTTATTTATTTTCCCAGATACTTCATTCATCATTACTTCTACAGCACTCGATCTTTTACCTTGTTCCAAAATTGAAGTTCTATTAACACTAACCAGTGATGTGAGAGAGGAATTAACTTGTGTCAAATTCAAGTCCAATTTTACCAGAACCCTCCACAGATCTGATAGAGTCACATTGGAAGGGTCCACAGATGAAATCTGTGAACTACCAATGGTTACAACTAGGTTCCTCTCATGTGCCTCAATTAAAGAATCTTTGAGGCAATTAGAGAGGTCGGGTACATCCACTGCGGCTTGCACACTACTTGCACTCACGTTGGATGTATCCTTTCCATCCAGCTGATCCTCTCCCGGATTCTTGTGTGGTTGAGGGGGAGTTACTGCATTGCCTGGACTCAGCGAGGCTTCAGAAGAATTTCGCAAGCTGTCCATCTTTGGCAGTCCCTGCCGACTCACATGGGCATCCATGGGTCCGATTCTCGTTGTTGTCATTGCTGGTGAAGAAGTGGCAAATCTAGCTTTCCTCTTACGGCCCATCAATCCGTTGATAATTCCAATTTCCCAGTCAAAACCCAGTCAAAGCCGGTCTAAGCCATGCGCGCCTTCGGCACACGCGGCTTAGGCTGCTCGCCGGCTTATCTCGGCTTTTAAAGACCCGGGCTCCTGATGATGACGTAGGGACTCTGGCTCAGCTGATCGTAATTTGCTGGCTTTCGGCTACTCACTGCTCGCTTCTAGGTGGAATTTAGCAGGCGTTTTCACTCCAGTCTCTAATCAGGGCGGCTAGTTGTCCCTTCAGCTCTCAGCCAGACCCCGCTGAACTGCTGGCGTATCTCGGGTTTTAAAGACCCGGGCTCCTGATGATGACGCAGGGACTCTGGCTCAGCTGATGGTAATTTGCTGGCTTTCGGCTACTCACTGCTCGCTTCTAGGTGGAATTTAGCAGGCGTTTTCACTCCAGTCTCTAATCAGGGTGGCTAGTTGTCCCTTCAGCTCTCAGCCAGACCCCCTTTCTAATCAGGGCGGGAGCGTCCAGTTTTCAACCCAACAGCCGCTTGCCGACTTCAAATTTTTTTATTTTTTTATTTTTTTACTTTTGGAAAGTTTCGGGACCTCCGACTTAATATCACCATGATATTAAGTCGGAGGGTGCACAGAAAAGCAGTTTTTAATGCTTTTCTGTGCACTTTCCCGGTGCCCGAAGAAATTAGCGCCTACCTTTGGGTAGGCGCTAATTTCTGAAAGCAAAATGTGCGGCTTGGCTGCACATTTTGTTTTCTGAATCGCGCGGGAATACCTAATAGGGCCATCAACATGCATTTGCATGTTGCAGGTGCTATTAGGTTCGGGGGATTGGACGAGAGTTTTTGGCCCCTTACTGAATAAGGGGTAAGGGAAAACGCGTGCCCAATGGCGGGTTAACAGTGTGCTCCGTCGGAGCGCACTGTACTGTATCGGCCCGAAATTAAATGATGCTGGATATAGAGCAAAATGGCACTGTCCGTCCAGCAAGGTTTTTAAGGTTGTAACTGAAGCTCTGTTATCAAGTTATCTCTATGCTTCGTTCCATCCTCTTGTCTCTCAAAATCGTCCATGTTTATTCCATGTCCTTTTGAATTTTGTCATTGTTTATGTATTCACCATATCTTCTGGGAGGACATTCCAGGCATCTACCATCTTTTATGTGAAAAAATATTTCCCAATGTTGTTCCTGAATTTACTCCCCTGGAGCTTCATATCATGTCTCCTAATTCTACAGTTTTCTTTCTTTCAGAAAAGGTTTGTTTCTTGTGCATTTTTAATACTTTTCAGGTTTTTAAAATTCTGAATCATATTCACTCTCCCTAGTCTCCTCTAGGGCATTACATATTTACGTTCTCAAATCTCATCTCATGTGTCTTTTGGTGCCAACCCAAAGCTATATTGGTTGCCTTTCTCTGGCCCACTAATATGCAATCTCTGTCTTTTCTGAGATATGGTATAAATTCTTGAGAAAAACTAACAGAATCCCTTTGACATTATACCCAACACATAGTATAGGGATCTTTTACAATATAACAACATTTATCATGTAACTTAAATTATACAGATAAATTTACAGACATACTATTCAAGTACATCACTTGATGTCACATGCAATATTCCAACAATTTTTCAGACTCCTGAATCAACTTCTTCTTATACTGAATGTCTCCAATTTTCGCAGCGTTTTCACATACCAACAAGGTGCAGGGGACCTCAATCCACCAGAAAAGCTCCACCTACCAGGTGTGTTTATGGGGGTTGAAGGGATAATGGTTTACGATGTTCACTGACAAGTCCATAATGATGATGATATGTATGACATTTTGGATAGATACTGATGCATAATATGTGATATATTGAACTAGAATTATTAAGTATGAAAAAACTGTTTGGAATATTGCATGTGACATCAAGTGATGTACTTGAATATTATGTCTATAAATTTATCTGTATAATTTAAGTTACATGATAAATGTTATATTGTAAAGATCCCTATACTATGTGTTGTGTTTTCTGAGATATGGCCTCCAGAAATGAACACAATACTCCAGATAAGGCCTTACTAGTGACCAGTATGGCACATTTTCACTTCCTTTTTCCTGTTGGTTATGCCTCTCTCTATGTAGTCTAAAATATTGTTAGAGAAGTAGGACCGATGTCATGCAGAGCTCTGCATACTATACAAAATTATGAATTGAGGACGGTATATAAGCAGGAGCCAATGGGGATTAAAAAGATCTGTTGATCATCAACAAAGCTATGTTTTGAATCATTTGGAATCAATGTATGCATTTTTTAGATAGACCAATAAACAGCATTACAATAATCCAATCTGGAAAGAACACAGGTATGCACGAGTGTCTTAAAATGCATAGTCTCTTTAAAAAAAGTGTATTTGTGGCATTAAATACAATTTAGTGAAAGCGTTCTTACTGACCATAATTATCTGTGCCTCCATAAAAAGCATTGAATCTAATGTAAAGCCTATGCTAGTTACCTTATTCTTTAACAAAACAGGGACCCTTCAATCCTTAAGTCGATCAATTCATCACATATCTGTGAGGGAATTTATGAAATACAACCAATGCACGACCAATGCAAAAATAACCTCATCTGTGATTCTACCAGGCCTATTCAGGAAGATCAACTTCAGTTCCCACTGTCTCAGACCCAGGCTGGATATAGACTGATGAGTGAACCTCAGTTGCTTGTATTCAGCCAACTCACAAGGAGAGGCAACTGCTGGCCAAGAAAAACCTAAGTAGGGCCTGAATCTGTCAGAAGCAATTGATGCCAGAGTTGATTTGGGATGACATTTCTTAATCTCTATGGCCTGATCACTTGACTCCTAGCAAAGGCAAAAAGAGAAGAGAGCATTAAAATAACACAGCTTATAATTTTTTTCAGACAAGCTGTGTAACTTTATTTACATGAAATCACCTAGTAATGAGATGCTTTGCATACATTTGCAAAACAGCTGATTACCCTACTTGTATTATTGGGGGTAAAATACCATGTATTATCATTACTGCAAGGCATTTACCATAGGATAAACACCTAAAGTGGCTTGATAAATGACCCCTCTAAGTTAGCTGAATAAAGGCCGATTTTCAGCGTTATCCAGCTAATGTAACCGGACAACACCGGGTAAATTTATCTGGCTAACTTTAACATAGCCGGGGATATTCAGCAGCATATCCGTACCACTGAAGAATATCTCTGAAAAGTTAACTGAAAGTTTATCCAACTAACTTTGCTAGCAGGACCATTGCTGAATATTGATCTCTGCATTTCTAAGGTGTGTTCAATTTAGTTAAATCATGGGAATGGGAAAAGGACATAATACCCCAATTGACATTGAGGTTTTTGAAGCTCAACAGTTAGTGGCTTTTTGAAAAAAAAAAAGTTTAAGACTAAGCAATGCAAGTCTATCGATTTCTGTTGATTATCAATGTTGAGATTGCTCCTGTTCATTTGAGAGAGCCAAGGAAACTTCCTTCACTGTCCGTCCCCCCCCCAAAAAAAAGGGCCTGTGTCAATTGCTCTGGATATTAATTTTCTGATAAACTGAATATTACAAGAGCATTTGTAAGAACTGTGTTCCACTATATCGTGTATGCTCAAACATCCAAATATCTTCTACTTTCTGGAGCAAGTTATATTTTTTACTATCACATAGAACTTACCTAGAAACTTTTCACACTTCATTATATTAATGTTACAAACAAGGGAGCAACAAATCAATTCAGTTAACTGGCTGACTGTTACGGGAACCCTCAGAGATGCTCATCTTGGAATATGAATATAAAATCCATCACTGTATCCCTTGCCAAATATTTAGGTAAGGTTTCTCTTAAAAACAGATGTACTGTATATTTTCTTGGCTGTATTTATTCCAGGTACTGTAACTGCATGAAACTGCTTTGACTGAATACCTAATTTTTCATAAAACCAAAAACCATGAAACCATGCTCAGACCAATTTGGGTAAAGTCACTCATATAATGCAGATAAAATTCTGGGGAATCAATGTGCAACAATGGCATTTCAATAATAACGTAATTAGGCAGCATAGATGAATGGTGCACATTAATGTTCTGCCACTTAGCATCATGTCTATTGACCAGGATGCAAGGCATGGGCATTGATTCTGGGTCGGCTTCCTTATGTTTGGTCATCGATAGTAAAAACAATGGTGTTCAGAAGTATGCTAATTAAGCCTTTTTTGTGCAGGCCCTCTTTAGAAAACTAATTTAATTCAAGCACTTATATTCTACCATTTATTTATTTAGTGCCTTTTATATCCCACAGTATGTTCAAGGTGGTTAACAATGTAAACATTCACTGTTCTTGACCAGGAACAATAATTCATAGTGGACTACATTATTAAAACAATTATTAAAAAAACAATGACATATACAAATCAATACTAAATGTTCACATACATCCATAGATTAAATTTTCCCCAATCCAAATATATAAACTAGTCAAAATAACACCATAAAATAAAACACAGAAGAACCAAAGTACAACAATGTCAATGCAAGATAATAAGGGCTCACCTGATAGCACCAATTCAACTCAGAATGACATCAAGAAAGGAAAGTGCTCAAACTACCCAAAAACACCTTTGCTTGACTCAAATTCAGCTATCCCAAAAATTCACGGAAACAATTCACCTTGACAAAGGTGATATACAAGACATTGGATATGGAGTACATGGGCTACATGTACATTCTCCTTTCACTCAGATCCTGGCTTACGCCTCTGCTATGTCTACAATACAACCAGCTTCAGGAGCAAGATTCTCTCTGGATGTCTGATTAATGCGATTTTCCTTATAAAGCCTCCGTCTTCCACCACCCCACCCCCCCCCCATTTTCACTATTTTTTTTTTAATTAAATCTCCTCTTCAGATGGGTCTGCGGAAGTGATTTGGGCTTCCCTCTTCAGCCAGAGATTTTGGGGGAGGAGAGAGCTCTCTATCACCTCAGTGCCACTCTTATGTTAGCAGGTGCTGCCACTATGCTAGCTGTCTTCTTTGGGTTTAGGTTAATCACCTGTGTGGTGTACTCAAGCCCTGTCAGTGTATTGTGGAGTGAGGAATTAGGGAACAAGGGATACAGAGGTTCAGATTTCCCCTACATAAAATGGATTACGATGAGCCATTGCCAAGAACCACATACATATATAGTGCCCGCTCAGATACAATAAAATGTTTTTGCTAATTATGTTACTTAGGGAGAAACAGAAAATTGCAGAAAGAACCACTGTTTGCATTAGAATTAAGAGATAGTATATTTAGATACATTATAATTAGTGTCACCCAAATGAAACTGCATTTGTAATATCAGAATTCTATGAAGACACTTTCTCTGACAGAAAAGACAATTCTGTCATTATCTCTGTAATCATCTCAGAACTCAGAGTAGACACATTGGCATTAGAAGCAGACAACCATGTGATGCCTAGAAGGCATCAAGCTTACAGTACTGCATCTGCTTCTGTAGATAAGGAGTCTGTCTCGGGAAGATACATCTGGTACTTTAAGATTAAGGAAGTAGATCATCCCTGGCTGTGTGCCCAGAACTGGACTGCAGCCCAGAACAGCTAAGCCTAAAAAAAGAGGAATTCCTTGTTTACATTTGAATGCATTCCCAGATAAGCAAGAAGAGACCTTTCTTTAGCTTAACACAAATACTGTCTCATAATATGTTCAGTTAAAACACAAACTATTCTGAGATCATACTTTATGCTTTAACTGCATTTCTTTCAAGTGTTTAAGGAGAGAAACATTTCCTTTCTTATTGTAAATAAGATACTAGAATCCTTTCCTTACATTTAGAAGAGATATTAAGAAGATATTACAGTATCCCAAAAGAGAAAGTAACTACATTATGTTCAGACAGTACAAAGGGGGACAATATATTTTAGTGAGAGATGAGGCACACGAGAGCGTGATACTTAACATTCAACTCATGGACTCCCTATAGTGAGATGGCAAGAACAGAGGTTGCTATCACACAGTGAGAGAGTCCTGATCAGTGGCCCAGACTTGGCTGTTGACCCATAAGTGGATGGTAACCCAGTGCTAGTTCCGTAATTAGGTGTATATAAGAGGGAGATTTTGGAAGCAGTCTTTGGCACAGAGTGGCTACCTACCTCGACTTTAGTCCGCAACAACTACTGTGACCCTAGTGCTGCAGTCCCTGGACCTAGAGAACCAGAGCCAAGGCCTGTGCCTCAGAAGGACCATGAGAATTGTCCTGCAGACCACCAAGAGGACTGGAGCAGGGGACTGGAACTCACCTGCCTGCCACGGATTGCACGGCCAAGCAAGCCGAGCAGGACATAATTATATAAGTACTAATTAACTGTCTTTCTTCTCTTTATCCTAGATCAGTATCATAGATAGCCTGTTTTCTTATATAGTCCTAGTATTGCTTATCAATATATTGTTGTTGTCGCTTATATTGCATACTTATAGCCATTGCCTTTTATAATATATATTTCTTTACTAATATTTCTTAGTGTATGTATCTTATTTCTGTTGGGTCATATGGGGCAAACATGTCACCCCACAGCACACACTGCTTTTGGATAAAATAATCACACACAAAAGCCTCCTGCACTGTTGTGTACGGTACTATAGCCTGAATTATGGGACTGGCTCATGAAGTAATTTTTTTTTTTTTTAATTAAAGTAAATGTATGTGTAGAAAGAATCAATGTAGAAAATGACATATAGTACTAAACATTCTCAGTGCAAAATATTCTGGGTTTTTTTTGATTGAGAGGAATAAACAGTGGAGCAGCAACACAATTTACCATTAAGAGGATGAAGGGCTGAACCAGTAGCTCAGCAGCGGTGCCACACACTACCATACATAACAGGAGATCTGGGTTTGATTTGCAGGTCAGTTCTGCTGTTCCTTGGACCGGCTTGGGAGAGGGATGCCTCAAAGGAAGCATTCATAGCCCTTGGGAGCAAGAAAAGTCTCAGTGACACCTATAGGCCCAGACAGAGGATCCATATTACCCAGGTTTTAGAGGGACCTGCATTTTCTGGCCTCTGACCAAGGGCTGCTGCTGTGGTGGTTGGGATGAGCTGGGAGGGGGATATTAAAATAAGGGAAAAGTTCCTGGGTAGTTAAGAATGGAGGACGGCTGGCAGCACAGTACAATATAGATTTGTCCCAATCGAGTGATGAGGAAGTACTTTATACTACTGGTTTGGAATGTTTCTGGTATAACTATCAGAAAAAAAATAACAAATTTGGATTCATACATGCAACAGAATTCTGTCACTCTGTCCTGTTCTCCAGACTACATTTTCTAGCTTGCAGGCTCTAGCTGACTAAAGTCAGCTGCAGGTAATCCTTTATGTGGGGAGTACATCAGTCAGCATAAAAAAACTGTGCGCTGCCTGGAAAGGCAAAGAGACCATAGGAATGAAAGCTACACGGGCATGCTTGCAAAAGCTTGGAGACAAGAGAGAGGTTATAAGACTCTTATGGAACACAGCTGCCTGACAGCTTCCATCCACAAAAGGAGTGGTAGCTATCTCTCGTTCCTTGGGGATCTCAGTCTGCATCTAAGGTTGCTTTATTAGTTCACTGATCCTGTTTGTGTGTCATATGGAGACAAGAAGAGATTGATGGTCTGCGAAGTTACATACAGTGCTGCAGAAGCCTCTTACTATCAAAGAGCTGGTAAAAAAAAAAAAGAAGAAGAAGAAGAAAAATATAATCATTTGATATGCAACAAATTCTGGTTTATTTCCATTTAAACAGTTGGATGAATTCAGATGCAGGGAAATAATGGACTTGCCCAAGGAGCCATCCATTACCTCCTTAATCCATATCCAGTCCAGAATCATTTTACCCTCTCCCCTCCCATCTCTCAAAATCCTCTGTCTATATTTACAACTTTTAAAACACCGATGTTAGAATCCAACCAACAATTTACTTGTATATATTCAGGCAATGGAACTGTAAAGAACTCCAGGGGCCGTAGGCAGTTCTCGCAATCTTAAGCTAGGGCTGTGAGCAGGGTTTGTGAGCTGTCTCCAGCAGTCCTTCCTTTCTGCCAGAAATGGGTTTTAAAACAATGTACAACCAAACAATGCAGAATCCAACTTTCCCTTGTTGGCTGGTTGCCTCATGGGATGTTCTCTCTCTTGCTCCTCTTAAAAGGACCAGTTAGCTCCTGACAGTTAATATAGGCAGACGTGGTCCCTTGCACAGCTGAAATCTTTTGCTGATGAGTTCAGCACCACTCAACAGCCAGGTGACCAGAGCACAGAGTCATGGCTCCCCCCTTAATAAAAAAATGAACCTTTATCCTTATTCACCAAGGAGATCCTGGAGACTTATGGGATATGATAGAGGTCTAGAATGGTAGATGTGAATCGGTTATTTACTCTTTTGGATAGTAGAAGGACTAGGGGGCACTCCATGAAGTTAGCATGGGGTACTTTTAAAACTAATCGGAGAAAGTTCTTTTTTACTCAACGCACAATTAAACTCTGGAATTTGTGCCAGAGGATGTGGTTAGTGCAGTTAGTATAGCTGTGTTTAAAAAAGGATTGGATAAGTTCTTGGAGGAGAAGTCCATTACCTGCTATTAAGTTCACGTAGAGAATAGCCACCTCCATTAGCAATGGTAACATGGAATAGACTTAGTGTTTGGGTACTTGCCAGGTTCTTGTGGCCTGGATTGGCCACTGTTGGAAGCAGGATGCTGGGCTTGATGGACCCTTGGTCTGACCCAGTATGGCATTTTCTTATGTTCTTATATAATCTCTCTCTTTTTATCCACTATTTCCCAGTTGAAAGTTCACTCTCTGGTGCTTCTTCTAACTCTTCCTTCTGGCTTCCTGCCAAACACTGTGTTTAAATTCCTCTGCCTTCCTCAGAAGGCAGGGCTGCTTTGCGTGGAGCTTACTTGCACCTCTGACTGAGCTCCTCCCAAGGACACTCTTTTTCCCCCTCCTTCCGTTTTGTTGAACTTTATCTATGTGAGTTTCTCTCTTGTCCCTGGGCTGCATGATATGCCTTTCTTTCCTGGCTGCCTACTGATCTTGGGTCTGTGTGCCTGCTTTCTGTTGTTGGCAGGGGCGGCTCAAGACAATCTGCTGCCTGAGGCGAGGGATGAGATGATGCTCCCCCCGCCCCCCACAGCACGGAGTAGGTCAAATCACTAAGATGGACCTGGGAGTCTGGCCCCTTCGATGATTTGAAATGCTGGGGAGGAGGGCAGGCAGAGGTCAGAGTTCCCCCAAAGGAGTGGCAGATAAGAACGTTAGTGATACTATTTCTAGGAAACTGGGAGCCCTATCATCTGCTTCCCCAACATTTGCATCCTGAGAATGTGGGAGGTAAGTGAATGGCAAGGGTCTGTGCACAGTGCATTCTCTCAGTGTTAGTGCAAGGGTATTAGATATTTGGTAAACCTTACAGCCTCGTGCCCATCCCTGCAAGCTCTCATCATGCACACAATTAAAAATTATTAATTTAGAACAACAGATTTTATATGAAAAAAAGGCATTCAAAATATAGTTTTCTGATGTAAAAATATAACTTATAACAACATGGATATATTTACATGCAATGAGGAAACCCCGCAAAAAAAGACACAGGAGCCTACATGGTATTAGGCCCTATGGATATATGGTATTAGGACGCTCCTTTTGACCTTGGGCAAGTCACTTTACCCTCCATTGACTCAGGTACAAACTTAGATTGTAAGCCCTCTGGGGATAGGGAAATATCTACAGTACCTGAATGCAATCCACTTTGACGCGCTGAAAAGCAGAATGTAAATATAAATAAATAAAATATTATAAATTCCATTGGATTTGGGCTTGGTCCTCAGAAATCCATGAATAAACTGAACTACAATTAGAATAAATGGAAAGCCTCTTATACCGAAATGGCACTAAATGCCAGCACTCAAACAGTAAGGACCTTACACATGAAAATGCAACACTGCAACTAATACATCAAGTCCTAAAACAATAATATACCTCCTATTAAGAAAACAGAACAAGCCAAGCTGCTATAGATCCCTACACAGAAAATACACAGTAGCAGAATACCTCACCTCTGTCACATACCAGAACATAGACAGAGCTTGCCAAATATCAAATAAAATAACCATAAATTATAAAGAGAAATGTGCAGACAAAAACTGTACTGGAAACTGCAAAAAGCCAGACTCTGTATATAGTGCATCAGTGGAAAAATAGCAATATCTCCATTCTTCATAAAACAAAATCAGGAAATGTAAAACAATCATAAAAATAATAAAAATATACTAATAAATACATATTTCAAGACAGCTGATAAATAGAATACCATTATACAATATCATTAAATTCATATACAAATTTTTAAAAAGTTCCCAAAAGCCAATAAAATAATTCAAAACAGCAGGTACATCAAATAACATCCAATAATCATTAAGACTATTAAGGTTAAAAACATTCCCAGTTTTCCATACCTGGGAGCTTTTGATATAATCACCTTGAAACTACCTGGATTAGTGGAGGAAGGGGAGCTACACACAAACTTTGTCCACTATCTCTCATATACACACACGTACACACTTTCTAACACACATGTTCATTTTAAAAAATGCACACACACACTCGCCCACACTGTCACGTGCTCACACACACACACATACTCGCCCACACTGTCACGTGCTCACACACACACACTTCCTCACATTCTCACACATACGTGGTCGCTCACACTCTCTCACATGATTACAAACGTGCAATCATTCACATGTTCCCTTTTGTTCCACCTTCCCTTCTATTCCCTCACTCAATCCATTCTATTCCTTTTCTCCTCATTCACTTACCCCACTTTCCCTTTCATCCCTACTCAGCCTCCTTTGCTTTTCTTCCATCCTATATTATTTACTTAACCCCCTCCCCTTCCCCCATGCTATTCTCTCTCACTTAACCCTCCGTTCTCACACTCCACCTCTTCTCTTTTACCTCAATCGCCATGTCTCTTTCCTCCTACCCGTGGGGCCTGGAATCACTGTGGGTACATCATAACTCCATGCTATTGGCTCAGGGGTGTGTCTTCCTGCCTGTGGGCCTGGGATCCCATTGGCAACCGTCAATCTCGTGTCACCCGGCTCAGGGGTGTGACTTCCTGCCCACAGGCCTGGGCACATCATAATCCCATGCCGCTGTCACTAATGACTTTCTGTCCACGGGCCTGAGATCCGCCATTATTTGGGGTGGCTGGTGATTTTTTTCTGTCAGGGTGAGGCAGCCGCCACAGTAGTGTTTTGAGGGGCACTTTTTGCTGCTCCAAAATTTTTCCACGTGAAGCCACCGCCTCACCTTGTCTCATTATAGAATCACCCCTGGTTGCTGGATGCATATATTCCATCATAATCATCCTTAGTTTATTTTGTTTACTGATATGGATAAAGGGACTATAAAAGCTAGTCACGAATGTGTTATAATAGGTCAGCAAAAGGTAACCCATTAGTTGGTTTTTATTTTTAGACGAGGGGTTAAAGGGCTCTAAGGGAAGATAAGGCCATTGCAGAAAGACTAAATTAATTCTTTGCTTCCGTGTTTAATAAAGAGGATTTTGGGGAGATATCGGTTCCAGAGACGGTTTTCAAGGATGAGAATTTGGATGAACTGAACCAAATCACAGCGATCCTGTAAGATGTAATAGGCCAAACTGACCAACTAAAGAATAGCAAATCACCTGGAGTGGATAGTATACACACCTCAGGGTTCTGAAAGAACTCAAAAATGAAATCTCAGATCTATAGTAAAAATTAGTAACCTATCATTAAAATCATATGGCAAGTGGGCAATGTAACCCTGATATTTAAAAAGAGCTCCGGGGTGAACTGGAAAACTATAGACCGGTAAGCGTAACTTCAGTACTGGGAAAAATAGTGAAAACTATTCTAAAGAACAAAATCACAGAACATACAGAAAGACATGGTTAAATGACAGCCAGCATAGATTTACCCAAGGGAAGTTCTGCCCTACAAATCTACTTTTTGTTTTTGAAGGGGATAATAAACATGTGGATAAAGTTGAACTGGTAGATGTGGTGGATTTGGATTTTCAGAAGGCGTTCAACAAAATCCCTCATGAGAGGCTTCTAAGAAAACTAAAATATCATGGGATAGTAGTGATGTCCTTTTGTGGATTGCAAACTAATTAAAAGACAGAAAACAGGGACTAGGATTAAAGGAGAAATTGCTACTTACATGATAAGTTCCATTTATTTAATAAAGGACAGGTGAATCCAAAACCAGTGGGTTATGCTCCTCTACAGCAGACGGAGACAGAGCAAAGCTGTCATCACAGTATATATACTCCTGCAGTGACATCAGTCCACCAGTATTCTCTGCAAAAGCCAACTGTGAACAAACTAACACAACTTGATTATTAACAGGTAATGATTCCAGAAATCAGCCAACAGGAAAACATTGAGCTCAGACTGAGTGTATTAACACTAGTCTAGGGACTGGATTGATACTTGCCAGTACTCCCCTGAACATGCAGCAACACAGGAGGACAATAGTACTACCATCTGGCAGCTACTTGCAGGAAGGTGGATTCACCTGTCCTTATTTAAAAAAAAAAAAAAAAAGGTAAATTATCAGATAACGTAGTAATTTCTCCTTTTTTAGCATACGGACAAGTGAATCCAAAACCAGTGGGATGTACCAAAGCTACTCCTGAATTGGGCGGGAGGCTGCCCGCGGTACAATCAAACCCACACTTGCAAAGTCTGCATCCTCCCAGGCCTGCACATCCAGGCGATAATGCCTGGAAAAGGTGTGTAAAGAGGACCACATCGCAGCTTGGCAAATGGCGATGGGAGACAACAATCTAACCTCCAACCATAACACTGCCTGAGCCCTAGTGGAATAAGTCCTAACCTGACTAGGTAATGGCTGCTCAGCATCCACATACATGGCGGGAATCTCGGGGGCATCCCCTCTGAGTGACATCACGCCATCCGGGTATTTAGCCTTCCCTTCGTTGCTGACTAATCGAATTAGCAAGGACTCGGACTTGGATTTGGACTTGTCTCACCGGTCTAAGCTGCTCTGCCGCTCCCAGCTACCGCTGGAAGCTCTCTACCCTTCGGGGTCAACTCTAACCTGGGTACCCGCTCCTCGGGGGCCCTTGTGCTTTCTTTCAGATACCTAACAGGGATATCGGGTACTCGCTCCTTGAGGGCTTGCTCTCCTTTCTTGGTGACTAAAGCTCTACTACTTCTGCCTGCCAGGACATCATCAATACAGCTATCTACTTCAGTGAGTAACAATTCTCAGCTTGTGTCATCTACAGCTTCAGCGCTGGGAGTCTATATCCGGACTCCTCTTCCACTCTGCGCTGCCACACAAATATGGGACTGGTCTCCTCTCCCGAGGACCCCTGGACTACCTACTGGGTTACCTCACTACTGCCACCCCTGGGCAGTACCACCAAGCTGTATAATAAATACGAATTCACTGTGTTTCCGTGTATTGAGTCCAGCCCAGTACTGCGGCTCCTCACAGGGCTCCTCCACGTGGGCGTGGTCATCACCACAGTACCCAAGAATCCACTCCAACACCTCAAAACCCTAACACAGCATGGCTCTTTTTAAAAATTTAAGGTAATGACTAGAAATAATTGGCTCTATAATTCCTATAGGAGTGTTTGTCCATATTCTAATTTTAGCTATGTGATTTTTATGGTTGCTTAAGCATTTTATTTTTGTTACAAATCAACAGATACAAATTAAATGTATTTGTGATTTGTTTTAAAACTAATGGTCCAATATTTTTAATTTGGGGTCTACTGGATCTAACTAATTCATTCAATATTTTGGATGTATTGTATGTGATTTTATTGAAATGATTTATTTTTGTACACTGCCTTGGCAATTATTAAAAAAGCAGTTAAGAAATTAGCTAATTAAATTGAACAAAAGTGGAGGCTATGATGCTTTTCAGTAATGAAGTTTCAGCTCAAAGGAGTTATGAATTAAAACAATCTTTGCAGTGGGAAGAACTATATATTGTCCTCTCACACTGAGGACAAGTCTCCCAGGGTTATTGCCCAGGAGGGAAGAGTTAGGTCAGCTATCATAGTTGGTGATTCGATTATTAGAAATGTAGATAGCAGGGTGGCTGGTGGACGTGAGGATCGCCTGGTAACTTGCCTGCCTGGTGCGAAGGTGGCAGACCTCACGCATCACCTAGAAAGGATTATACACAGTGCTGGGGAGGAGCCGGCTGTGGTGGTACATGTGGGCACCAACGACATAGGAAAATGTCGGGAGGTAGGTTCTGGAAGCCAAATCTCTGAAATGCTTCCTGTTCCACGTGCAGGTCCCCAGAGGCAGGCAGAGCTCTGGAGTCTCAATGCGTGGATGAGATGATGGTGCAAGGAAGAGGGATTCAGTTTTGTAAGGAACTGGGGAAACCTTTGGGGAAGGGGGAGTCTCTTCCGAAGGGATGGGCTCCACCTTAACCAGAGTGGAACCAAGCTGCTGGCACTAACTTTCAAAAAGGAGATAGAGCAGCTTTTAAACTAGAACAGGGGGGAAAGCAGACAGTCACTCAGCAGTGCATGGTTCAGAGAAATGTATCCTTGAAGGATACTAATGAAACAGGAAAGTTAGGGCATCCCAATAGAAAGGTTCCAATAAAAGAAAAAGTAGCCCATGTGCCTATACATAAAAAATCACCAAAGCTAATTATTTCCAAATTATCCATAACAACTGAAAAGCAGGTTATTAACACAAACAAAAAACACACTTTGAAATGTCTGTATGCCAATGTCAGAAGTCTAAGAAGTAAGATGGGAGAATTAGAGTTTATAGCAGAAAATGATGAGATTGACATAATTGGGATCACAGAGACTTGATGGAAGGAGGTTAACCAATGGGACAGTGCTATATCAGGGTACAAATTATATTGCAATGATAGGGAGGATCAACTTGGTGGGGGTGTGGCACTTTATGTCCGGGAGGGTATGGAGTCCAACAGGATAAGGATCATACAAGAGACTAAATACTCAGTAGAATCTATATGGATAGAAATCCCATGTGTGCTGGGTAAGAGTATAGTACTAGGAGTATACTACCGTCCACCTGGACAAAATGGTCAGTCAGATGATGAAATGCTAAGAGAAATCAGGGAAGCTAACCAATTTGGCAGTTCATTAATAATGGGAGATTTCAATTACCCCAATATTGACTGGGTAAATGTAACATCAGGACTTGCTAGATGCTTCCTGGATGTAATAAATGACTGCTTCATGGAGCAATTGGTTCAGGAACCAACAAGAGAGGGAGCTATTTTAGATTTAATTCTTAGTGAAACGCAGGATTTCGTGAGAGAAGTAACGGTGGTGGGGCCACTTGGCAATAGTTATCATAACATGATCAAATTTAAACTAATAACTGGAAGGGGGACAATAAGTAAATCTACAGCTCTAACACTAAACTTTCAAAAGGGAAACTTTGATAAAATGAGGAAAATAGTTATAAAAAATGAAAGGTGCAGCTGAAAAGGTTAAAAGTGTTCAACAAGCATGGACATTGTTTAAAAATACAATCCTAGAGGCGCAGTCCATATGTATTCCACACATTAAGAAAGGTGGAAGGAAGGCAAAACAATTACCATCATGGTTAAAAGGTGAGGTGAAAGAGGCTATTTTAGTCAAACAAAAATCCTTCAAAAATTGGAAGGATCCATCTGAAGAAAATAGGATAAAACATAAGTATTGTCAAGTTAAGTGTAAAGCATTGATAAGACAGGCGAAGAGAGAATTTGAAATGAAGTTGGCCATAGAGGCAAAAACTCATAATAAAAACCTTTTAAAATATATCCGAAGCAAGAAACCTGTGAGGGAGTCGGATGGACCATTAGATGATCGAGGGGTTAAAGGGGCTCTTAGGGAAGATAAGGCCATTGCAGAAAGACTAAATGAATTCTTTGCTTCCGTGTTTACTAATGAGGATGTTGGGGAGATACCAGTTCCGGAGATGGTTTTCAAGGGTGATGAGTCAAGCAAACTAAACCAAAACACTGTGAACTGGGAAGATGTAGTAGGCCAGATTGACAAACTAAAGAGTAGCAAATCACCTGGACCGGATGGTATGCATCCTAGGGTACTAAAGGAACTAAAAAATGAAATTTCTGATCTATTAGTGAAAATATGTAACCTATCATTAAAATCATCCATTGTACCTGATGACTGTAGGGTGGCCAAAGTAACCCCAATATTTAAAAAGGGCTCCAGGGGTGATCCGGGTAACTATAGACCAGTGAGCTGGACTTCAGTGCCAGGAAAAATAGTGGAAACTATTCTCAAGATCAAAATCGTAGAGCATATAGAAAGACATGGTTTAATGGAACACAGTCAACATGGATTTACCCAAGGGAAGTCTTGCCTAACAAATCTGCTTCATGTTTTTTGAAGGGGTTAATAAACATGTGGATAAAGGTGAACCGGTAGATGTAGTGTATTTGGATTTTCAAAAGGCGTTTGACAAAGTCCCTCATGAGAGGCTTCTAAGAAAACTAAAAAGTCATGGGATAGGAGGCGATGTCCTTTCGTGGATTACAAACTGGTTAAAAGACAGGAAACAGAGAGTAGGATTAAATGGTCAATTTTCTCAGTGGAAAAGGGTAAACCGTGGAGTGCCTCAGGGATCTGTACTTGGACCGGTGCTTTTAAATATACATATATATATATAATTGATTGGGAAAGGAATATGAAGAGTGAAGTTATCAAATTTGCGGACGATACAAAAGTATTCAGAGTAGTTAAATCACAAGCAAATTGTGATACATTACAGGACGACCTTGCAAGACTGGAAGATCGGACATCCAAATGGCAGATGAAATTTAATGTGGACAAGTGCAAGGTGTTGCACATAGGGAAAAAAAATCCCCCTTGCTGTAGTTACATGATGTTAGGTTCCATATTAGAAACTATCACCCAAGAAAAAGATCTAGGCATTATAGTGGATAATACTTTAAAATCGTTGGCTCAGTGTTGCAGCAGTCAAAAAAGCAAACAGAATGTTAAGAATTATTAGGAAGGGAATGGTTAATAAAATGGAAAATGTCATAATGCCTCTGTATCACTCCATGGTGAGACTGCACCTTGAATACTGTGTACAATTCTGGTCGCCACATCTCAAAAAAGATATAGTTGCGATGGAAAAGGTACAGAGAAGGACAACCAAAATGATAAAGGGGAATGGAACAGCTCTCCTATGAGGAAAGGCTGAAGAGGTTAGGGCTGTTCATCTTGGAGAAGAGATGGCTGAGGGGGGATATGATAGAGGTCTTTAAGATCATGAGAAGACTTGAACGAGTAGATGTGACTCGGTTATTTACACTTTCTGATAATAGAAGGACTAGGGGGCATTCCATGAAATTAGCAAGTAGCACATTTAAGACTAATCGGAGAAAATTCTTTTTCACTCAATGCACAATTAAGCTCTGGAATTTGTTGCCAGAGGATGTGGTTAATGCAGTTAGTGTAGCTGGGTTCAAAAAAGGTTTGGATAAATTCTTGGAGAAGTCCATTAACTGCTATTAATCAAGTTTACTTAGGGAATAGCCACTGCTATTAATTGCATCAGTAGCATGGGATCTTCTTGGTGTTTGGGTAATTGACAGGCTCTTGTGGCCTGGTTTGGTCTCTGTTGGAAACAGGATGCTGGGCTTGATGAATCCTTGGTCTGACCCAGCATGGCAATTTCTTATGTTCTTATGATTTGCAGAACTTGCTGGCGATTTTCAAAAGAAAAACTACCTGCATAACTTCCCTTTGGAAATTAACTACAAGGTCCATGGGGTAAAACGTACCAGCAGACGTTGTGGCTTGGTGAGCTATTCTAAATTGCATCCATGGCTATCTGGGACTTACTGAAAGCAGTGGATTAACAATGAAAAGTCCCACCATTCGTTAGATTTTCTGAAACTAGTTGTAGAATTGGATGTAGGACAAATTTCTCAAGCAAAGGAATTTTTTAGTAACGCCCCTTCATCTGAAGCAAATGCATTGTGATTTGAACACTCTCTGAGGATTCTCCATTAGACAGAGTGTTATTGGTGACACTTTGTACAAGAAAGCTGAGTCATATATTCTCTGTCACTGTGTCTAGAATCAGGAAATATAATTGTACGAGGATACTTTATTCTTAAATTATTTCTACCTGGACGAGAGTGAGTGGACACTAGGCTTTTTGAAGGTAAATTTTAGCAGAGTTGCATCCTGTTATTTGATTTGTTCAGCAGTAAAGCAATGTGGGGAAGCCTGCACAGTTGCAGTCTGTGCTTTAACCGCTCTGTGGACAAACTGAGAACTTCATTTTCCATAATCATCAATGTGACTGTACTTGTGACCAGAATATAGCTATGCATTGAAAACAGTGCATCTAAATGACCTCAAACTGAATTTTGATTTTAGATTCTTAACCCTAGAATGAAGGATTGCTGTTAACAGCAAAGACCTGATTCAAGAAGGATGTTTTCCATTGGCATAGAATGAGAGAAGAGCCCATAGTGAATCAATCCTCAAGTCATACTGTAATGTGAAGAACAAATAAGATTTTGATAGTATCCTTGTGCTAGTTAGATTGTAGATAATGGCAAATAAAGCCCACATTGGCCCATCCACTCTGTCCAGTTGAGATTCTTTCATGTTAGGTAGGAAACATGTAAATTCCCATATACAACCCAACACCTACGTCCCCCTTTTCTCCATGTTGTCTTTTACTTGACCTCTCAACCCTTTACCTACCACTGTCCTCCATATCAGTTATCAGCATGCCCAAACGTGTTAAAAGTGCTCTCCTCCATGACTATTTATACTGTTAGGCCATTTTAGGCCTTGTCATCTTCAGTTTTGTTTCCTACAAGGCCAAAATTTAATTCAACACCCAGGCTCAAAATTTAATTCAACACCCAGGCCCATTTCTGTAAATCATCTCTCATAACCACCAAAATTGGGGAGGATGTTGTCTAAAAAAGCCAGTCTGCCTATGCTCTTGGAAATTTGGGCTTTCACCAAGGTCCCTCCATGCAGGTTACCCCAGCCGTCTTGGAAGCCCGATGACGTTATATAGCATTAAACATCGCTCTGTGCATGTTACCACAATGCCTCCTTGGAGCTCAGTGCTGCTTTGGGTTGTAATTGCTGTTCTGTACTGGTTACATCAGTGCTTTTTTACTATCTTCTTTTGCCACTAGGGATCCCCTATATTTACTCTATGCTTTTTTAAATTCCGTTACAGTTTTTGTCTCCAGCATCTCCTCCAGGATTCCATTGCATGTATCAACAATCTTTTCATGAAGAAATATTTTCAGATGCTGCTCCATAGAGCTTCATACAGTGACCTCTTGTTCTAATTTCATGTAAGATTTCTGGACCACCTCCAGCCCCTCTATATTCTTTTACAGAAAGGCCTCTAGAATAGGACATAGTATTCTAGTTGAGATCTCACCATAGCCTATTCAGCGGCATTAACTCCTTTTTTCTGCTAGTTATGCTTCTTCCTATGCACTCTAGGATCTCTCCAGCTCTGGCTCTCCCTGAGCTCACTCCTAGAATCTTCAACAATATGAAAAATACACATGCAACCTCAACATGCGTCCAGTAGTTTCACATATAACCCTTCTTCCACCTAGCTTTCAGTTTGCTTCAAGAAGCGTGTGTAATATCTCTTCCACACAAGTAGCTTTCTAGAATAATTCAGTACCAATATAGTACTATGCTTCAAATATATTTATGCAATCTTTCATTCCTTTAACATAAACAAGATTTTATAGTACAAGATGGAAAATTTCAAGACTGAAAAAGGAGAATGGAGTATAAACAAATCAAAACAAGACAGAATATAAATCACATGGTGAGAAAAAGGATTTTACATATTGTTTCGCTGCTTATATGGCTTTCTTCATTTCTGCACAGTTTAAAGTATGAAGCATTACAACCTTGCATTTCTACAATAGTTTGTCATACTCCTAGTATAGTACAAAAAGAAAGGTTACTCATATCAAAATGGTAACTAACAAATGTTTTCAAAAATATAAATACACACAATTATTTTATATACAGCTTAATGATTTTTTGAACATATGCAAAATCCAGAATATTGTTAACTTCTGCATATTATGTGACTACGTAGATTCATTTGTGGGGAAGGGGCCCTACTCATCTGCTGGAAACAAACTAACCATGAAAACACAGGTAACACTGCAGAGGAGAACCTATGCATTTTAGTGCATCTCAGAACATTTTTTAAATAGGATAATGGCTTCTTCCATCCTTCTTACCCCAATTAAGAGTAAAAATCCACATATAAAAGCTCAGACTCAGGCTTTGCCTCTAACCAGGTAGGGACTGCTTCGGCTGGACAATGAGTGTTACTCAGCAGGGCAATGATTATATGGATGAGAAAATAAGAACAAGCTCAAATTCTGTTTTTTCTCCTAAGCATGCAATTTTTAAATATACATATGAGGTCCCCTTAATGTAATTTTTTTCCCACAAGGAGAACATCCCTAATTGAGACACTCTCTCCTCATGAGTTAAGGCTCACTTCCTATTTATTAACTTAGTGACCCCCACCTTTTATCATAAAATGCATAGGATATAAAGGTGCCTAAATAGAGGCTTCTAAAATTTCATTTTTATTCACTCTAAACTGGTTTTGCAAGATATATTCTTAAAAATAATATAATGAAAATAAATAAAATATTACAACATATAAAATATCTAACAAAATTATACTACACTATTTTCCACCTAAAGACCCTAGGATCTGGTACACAAATAAGAAAAACAGAACATCAATGTAGAAAAATTAGGTGGACTTACAGAAAATAAGACCTGAACTATAATAAACACAATTCCATAGAAATGGGTTACTGCCAGGGATGTAAAATTGAGTGTGTTCACTAAAAGATCTCCAGTTACATTTGGAGTTTTATCCTTCAGAAAAATGGACAGCTGCACTGGGTAAATATATATTTCCCTATAATTATTCTCTTTAAACTTTGCACATTTGCATAGGTAGTTTAAAGAGATCTGAGCATCATCATAATAAAAAGATAATTTTTTTTATGTTGGTCTTGAATGGAATGAGACGTCTGGAAAAATATATACTTGTTGTGAAATAAGCAAGGCCTTCTGAACCGTACACCTATCAGGCTCAAGAAAGAAAACTACCAGCATCTTTCAGCAACATTTTTTCATTTGATTCAGGTTACCTTCTTCCGGAGCCAATACTGAAGCTTGCCCTTGGATTAAAGATACTGAATATAGAACAGGCAAATAATGTACCTTCGACATGTGAGAAATAGATTCGTTAGGTACTAAAAAAAACATGTTTGGTACTGCTTAAAAAGCTCTGGAGCTGAAACATGTTAAACCCAAGAGAAATTAATGAAAATATTTTTAGTTTTTGCTGAGTTTTATAAATTTTTAATTTCTTTTACTCTAACATTAACAGATTGGAGAGGACACCTGATCTTCACATTCTAAAAGTTTAGTGGAATGTTCTTCCAAAGTTAATACCTGA
Organism: Rhinatrema bivittatum; assembly: GCF_901001135.1. Lineage (NCBI taxonomy): Eukaryota > Metazoa > Chordata > Amphibia > Gymnophiona > Rhinatrematidae > Rhinatrema > Rhinatrema bivittatum. The sequence goes on from NC_042615.1 coordinate 569,053,163, forward strand.
TTAAAGACTTTACAGTACTTCCTCATTCTGGAGAGCATTAGAAAGATCATGGAGGGAGGAATTTGGAGAGAACTCCCTCCCATCCGAGAGGCTGGCTGGAGGATTGCATTAAGGGCTCTTCCACTCCCCAACCCCAACGACGTCATCATCAGAGGACAGACAACCAGATAACGCCCGAGGGGCTGCAGCGCGCAGCAAAAGCCGTGCGCCAAAGGGGCGCAACCCTTTCAGCGTTTTTTTCCTTTCTATATTATAGAAGGTATATGGGAAGGAAAAGGAAGACAAAAGTTTTGACATCTTCGCCTGGTCTGCCAGTTGTGAGATGACCCATGGACTCACATGTGGCTCGAAGGGTGAGTCAATTTATGAGAAAATTCTATTCCAGAGATTTCCTTTTCATCAGGGGCCTTAGAGAGTCCTAGCCAACAGTCGTTACCTTACATGTTGATGGATTCTCCTGAAACTAATCTTCAGACGTTACAACAAAATTGGGACCCAATAGTTGCCATCCCACAGGCTGGCATTGCAGAAATTACTGAGCATCCGGGGACTCAAGTGGACTCTAGATCTCTTTCATTAGGGGAGCCCCCTCAGTTTGGAAGTTTTGGTTCAGAGTCTATTGATCCCCAGAATGTAAAGTTGGTTGATATGTGGAAGGCACTTATTAATATGGAAAAGTCATCATATTCTATATCTCAGTTTGGTAAATTTTCAGTTGAAACTAAAATTACTTTGGATGAACATGTTACTCTAACACATTTGGAAGCCACTTCAATGTCTACAACAGCTCAAATATCTTCTTTACAACTATCTAATATTTCCTTTATAAAGGATAGTTTAATGGTACAAAAACATCTTGAAAATTTGGAAAATGAGATTTGTATAAGGAATCTTCGTTTTCTAAATTTTCCTGTATCAAGGTTATTATTAAGAACTGAGTTGCTTAAAAAATACCTTGGTGAAGTTTTGTCTATCTCCACTATAAAAGAAATGACGATTCCTAGATTTAAGATTAGGTCTCAAGGGGTGGGGGAGAAGAACTGGATATATATGCAAGGGGAGTCCCCTAATTTGACCTCCTTTTTGGAGGCCTCGATCAACGATATACCCACCAGAGCTACTCTCTTGGTATTCTGAGTGAACAAGATAAAAGCTTGGTGTTTCAGAAATATTTAAAAAAATAAAGATTTTCTTTTCTGTGGTCAAAAAATTCAAATATTCTCTGATGTTGCTAGAAGTACTCAATTGAGGAGGAAACAATTTTTGGTATTAAAACCAACAGTTTTATCTCTGAGGGCGTTTTTTTCCTCTAAAATTCCCCTGCAAATGTCTTGTTGCATACCAGAAGAATAAGTTTATATTTCAAGACCCAACACACCTTGAGACCTTTTTAGTGGATAAGGGGACGTAATGAGGTGTAATACAATTTGTTCTGTAAGGTATAAATGGTATTTAGTTGAAATTATCTCACTACTGTAATTATTACAGATTTTTCTTTTTTACCTTATTAGGTTTTGCCTGAATTAACCTCCCATATTTGGGGACTAGTCTGTTGGAATATATATTTTTCCTTTGGTGTACAGTGGATAAATGTATAAGTTTGCTTGTATTCCAATATGTTTGCTTTTGGATATTTTTAATGTATCTTGTTAAAATTAAGAAAAAAAAAAAGAAAGATCATGGAATTTTGAACTTACCGAGTATTCCAATTTCAGGAGAGCTTTCCAAATTTCCTTAATAATTATTACAGAGGATGCTCAAAAGGCATTCTTCAATTCTCCAACAGTAACAGAAAGCAGGGCTCCTTCACTAGTTGCATTAGCTTCTGCCAGTGCTAGCTTTCTGGACAAAGCTGTGCCAATACTCACATGCAGGATTTTTTTTTTTGTAGGGACCACAAGGTACATCAAGCAGATGGAGGAAAAAATGTACCAGTGCTCAGTTCCAGCATGTACCCCATGAACAAATGCCCTGGTTCTGCTCCCATAGCTGTTGGGGCAGCCTCACTGCCCAAGCGAAAAGCACTGAATTGGTGAAGCCACGTTCTATTGTTCTGCCATCCAGCAAGCCTCAATGTGAACCCGGTAGCACTGCTCTCAGTAAAGATGGAGGAACTGCACTTCCTGAAACTGCTGACCCTCCCTCACTCTGATCAGGTGGACTTTCCAGTGCAGCTGCCCCTTTTTCATGGAGAAAGATGAGCCCATAGTTCCTGCTGGCAGGAGAGGAAGTGGGGGTATAAGAATATAAGAACCTCCATACTGGGTTAGACCAAAGGTCCATCAAGCCCAGTATCCTGTTTTCAACAGTGGCCAATCCAGGTCACAAGTACTCGGCAGGATCCCCAACGGTAAATATGCTGCTTACACCCAGGGAAAAGAAAGGCTTTCCTGAACTCACCTGGTTAATAATAATTTATAGACTTGTCCTTTAGGAACTTGTCTAAACCTTTTTTTTTTAAACCCAGCTATACTAATGCCTTTACCACATCCTCCAGCAATTATTTCCAGAGCTTAACTGTATATTGACTGAAAAAATATTTTCTCTGATTTGTTTTAAATGTGCTACTTAGTAACTTTATAGAGTGTCCTCCAGCTTTTTTTTTTGAAAGAGTAAATAACCAGTTTGCATTTACCCATTCTATTCCACTCATGATTTTATAGACTTCTGTCATATCTCCCTTGATCCATCTCTTTTCTAAGCTGAAGGGCCTTAATCTCTTTAGCCTTTCCATCCCCTTTATTAATTTGGTTGCCCTTTGCCTTTTCTAGTTCTGCTATATCTTTTGTGAGATATGGCATCACTGGGTTTAAGGACCTGTTGCCAGTCCCCACTGACAGAATTACCCAAGCTTCTGGACAACAGCTCCAGCCCGGATACCACTGCTGTAGAGACAATGGAATTTATTTGCCCCAATACAACACCAAAAGCAGAGGAATCAGTGGTAAGGTAAGTCCATAGTCTGTTCTTCCTCTGCACCATATTGAGAGAAGAAAGTTAAAGTATGTCTGACGAATTATGACCAAAGTTTTAAAGAAAGCACAAGAAAGTGTCTGCAAGACCAGCTGCCATCTCCCAGTCTAAATAGATGTTTAGAACAGTATTACCCAATCTTTTCACACCCAAGGCACTTCTGCATTAACAACATGTGGTGTTTGGTACACCAACCTCCAAAGGACCAGGCAGTGCAGACACGGAGAAGACTCATGTGGCCAAAAGAAGATACAGAACAGCACTGAAAGCCCTACCAGTTTTTCTACCAAATTTTAAAACAAAGGGGAAGAGGGGACAGAAACACACATATGAACCCATTATGACAGATAAGCATCTTCTATACAAAAGTGCAGAAGGGAGAAAATGTGATGCAGGCAGCTGCCAGAGCTCCTTCACTGCTGCTGTTCCCAACACACAAAGTGACTCATATATCCAGTGCTCAGTGCACACTCTTCCCTTTTCACTCAGCTTGAGGATAAGACAGAGGGTAGAAGGACTCCAAGACAGGGAAGATGCGAGGTGCTGCGTGAAATGTGTGTGCTGCACAAAGCATGTCACTGCATGCTGCCTATTCATAACCACATTCTGGGGCTCATGAGGTAACTAGGACGATGCAAAAGAGGCATGCATGATTTCACATGTTCTGAGAAAGGAGTTCCTTCTAAGTTTAAGAGTCACTGCTGACGTCTCTTGCTGCTGTGAGATGCTGACAGCAAAGCCCAAGTGCTGGCCTGAATTTGAGTATCAGTGAATGGTAATTTTTCTGTGGCACACCTGACCAGGTCTGAAGGCCCACTGGTTGGGAAATAATCGTTTAGGATTTAGGATTCTTTTAATGTGTTCCATATTTGAGTACCGTATATTTATTTCCTGTGAATCCACAAGACTGCCCATAGTGAAATTCAACATAACAAACAAAAACAATATAGAACAGAACACAAATACAAACTTGACAAAAACAATTAGATCTAACAGGTTAGAAACTTAACTTAATAGATCATAGCTAGGGGGACCTTTGTTTTCAGTTTTTATTTTATTTTTCCTGGGAATTTCAATGTTATAACAAAAAAGGTCAGTGGAAAAATGACTTTTCCCCACTGATTTTTTCTCATGTGTGTAATAACAAAGTAATTTTTCCACTGATGTTTTTTCTTGTAACACTGAAATTTCCAGGAAAAATAAAAACTGAAAATGAAGGTCCCTCATCTCAGCATACGTTAAAAGCCTGACTGAAATATGTTTCACTAGCTTTCAAAAACATTAAACAATTTTCAATAGAAGCTGCAATAGCAAAACATTCGACAATATAGGCCCCATATATGAAAACAAACTGTTACAAGTTGCATTTACTGTAGATACAACTCCTTCAGTGAGGGAGTGCCAAGCCTTAGCTCATCCTAGGACCTGAATGCATGAACAGGCTCATATGTTGAAAGATTAGATTTCAAATTAGCTAGCTCCCTTGCCCCAGATGGCCCTGAATAAAGGCCCTCTATTTTGAATCTAATTCTCTAAAGAATCTTCCACTCTTATCCCCGATAGCACACAGTAGTATGATGACTATGTGATATCACTGCCAAGAATGAATCTTCTTATACTTTTCCTGAATATTTGAAATGCATGGAACATTATTTCTAAAACTGAATTAAAAAAAAAAAAAAAGATCAGCACGTTTAGAAACAAATGTAGGTTTTATTCAGTTACATCTCAAGTTGAAAACATTAACCCATGTAGACTTCTACCAGAAGTCTGTAATAGGACACTAAGAAGGGATAGCAGAATTACAAATGCCAGGGTGTATTAAGTTCACGTGTACTTCTTATGACATGGTACCAACTGTTCACCTTACCCAGGTCAGAAAACCTCCCAACCCCCGGACGTATGGGTAATTCTGTTTCACTTACTGTAGTAATGCCTCGTTTACTGCTTCTAGAAACTGGACACTGAGAACCTCTTGTAGTCCCCAGTCACAACGGGTGAGGAGGGCTTCAAGCAGTGGAGCAATCTCAGGCAAAGTGAGAAGAGGGGTGCAAAGGACGGACATGGCATGAACTCGATCGGCTGAGATTCTGTGGCAGGGAAAAGAAAAATAATAAACCAAACGTTTATAAAACCAAACTGTCATACCCATTCAAAGCAATTAGAAAAGGTTGCCAAATCCAATCAGAAAGTGAAGGAAGCTTTCATTTAAAGAGCATGTTTTGGTTCTTTGAATGATTACTTTTTTCTTTTTAAAATTCAGCCCATTTCTCTAAAAAAAAAAAAAAAGTACAGTCAGCCTGTTTGCACTTTGCCCTTCGCTCCATTTCAAAAAACAGAGAGGACAGTGGCAGCCAGCTTTGTTGGGGGTTACAGCAGGTTGTTTTGCTGGAGGATAACTTTTTTCTTACATTTTCAACGAAGTACATTATTCTCTTTCAAGGGGTACTTTTTTCCTTTTTTGGCCCTGTGCGGTTGGAGAGAGTTCTGTGCTGTGTCTTCTTTTGCTTAAATCATTTCTTCTTTATTGAAGCGGTAGTGCTAGGTTGGATGCATTAGGGATATCAATTGTTTCTTTACTCACTGTTTAGTTTCCTGAATGAATTATGAAAATGCCATCTGCCAAATATTTGATTGCCCTTACCTTTTTTTTTTTCCTGGACTAGAATCATTGGAAACATTTTATTCCTTTTCCGCATTTCCTCCTCTTTTGTATATATTATATTTCCATCTTTTATTTTCATTGTCAAGTAATGCTTCTAGGCAAATAATAAATTAAACTTTATAAACAGAATAATACATTTTTAAAAAAAGAAAAAGTTGAAAATCTGAGGTCCCAGGATGAGCGCATAGCGGTTGGGCGTGTATAGTTCAGCTCCTGCTGGCATTGATCATGAATATGCTTCAAATGGTGAACTGGTTTCTCATTTGTACCTGCAACTGCATGCTCCTGCAGCAGTAACCTGGTGGCAACCCACTCAGATAAAATTTGAGTGGTGCAGATTTTAACACTAGCTATAAGTAGATGAAAAAAAAAAAAAAAAGCACACACTGCAACAGACCATGGCTGAATGTGTTGCAGTGCAGACCCGTACCTCACGGTCGGGAGATTCCTCCCGACACAATGTGCCCTCTCCCCGCCGGCATGTGCGGCGCACGAATCAGCTCAGTGAGGCTCCTCCCCTCACGCTGACATCTTCCCGCCACTCGGGGAAAATAACTTTTTAACCCGGCGTTTCAGCACCAGCAATGCCTCGGCTACAGGCTTGCTTTTGCTGGTGCTTTTTATGTGGATTTTGCTTTTTCCTTGAGACCTGGACTGCCCCTGGATTGTCTGTTTGCTGCCTGCCTCTGACCTGGACTGCCCCTGGATAGTCTGTTCGCTGCCTGCCTCTGACCTGGACTGCCCCTGGATTGTCTGTTCGCTGCCTGCCTCTGACCTGGACTGTCCCTGGATAGTCTGTTCGCTGCCTGCCTCTGACCTGGACTGCCCCTGGATAGTCTGTTCGCTGCCTGCCTCTGACCTGGACTGCCCCTGGATAGTCTGTTCGCTGCCTGCCTCTGACCTGGACTGCCCCTGGATAGTCTGTTCGCTGCCTGCCTCTGACCTGGACTGCCCCTGGATAGTCTGTTCGCTGCCTGCCTCTGACCTGGACTGCCCCTGGATAGTCTGTTCGCTGCCTGCCTCTGACCTGGACTGCCCCTGGATAGTCTGTTCGCTGCCTGCCTCTGACCTGGACTGCCCCTGGATTGTCTGTTTGCTGCCTGCCTCTGACCTGGACTGCCCCTGGATAGTCTGTTCGCTGCCTGCCTCTGACCTGGACTGCCCCTGGATTGTCTGTTCGCTGCCTGCCTCTGACCTGGACTGCCCCTGGATAGTCTGTTCGCTGCCTGCCTCTGACCTGGACTGCCCCTGGATTGTCTGTTTGCTGCCTGCCTCTGACCTGGACTGCCCCTGGATAGTCTGTTCGCTGCCTGCCTCTGACCTGGACTGCCCCTGGATTGTCTGTTCGCTGCCTGCCTCTGACCTGGACCAACTATCTGATTCTGCCTGCTTGCCACCTGCTTCCGACCCGGACTGCCCATTGGATTGCTTGCCTGCCACCGACCCAGACTATGTGTTGGATTCCGTGTCTTGGCCACCTCAGCCGAACCTCGATGCAGCCCTAACTCAGGTAGGCTGTTAGACTATCACTTGGGTCCACGAATCGTAACAGAATGTTTGTCTCAGCAAGACGGCGCAGCCTTGTCCTCTACTCCTGCCTCACTGCACTCAAATCGTCGTGATTCCCCTGCATCTGAAACCTCACAGACACCCAACATGGAAGACCTAATATGGGCAGGGAATGCCAATTTAAGCAAACAGCTGGGAAAAATATTTGTAGACATTGGGGCTATCAGAGTTGAATTAAAGGATGCAGTAAAGCAGGATGGAGAAGGCAGAAAGACATTTCAGACAAAGAAGATGATTCAACATTGCCTAAGAAAGACTCTGAGGGTTATAATACTCTTAAAATAATTTAAGAGTTGTTGGTGTTCCTTGAAGGTCTGGAGAGTGGGACTATAGAGAACTTTACTGATAAGCTTTCTCAGCAATCTTTTTTAAGACATTCCCTTAACTCCAAATGTGATTTTTGAGAGAGCGTATACTGCATTCCTGGCTTTATACCAGCACAAGGGAACATATCTAAACTCCAAGGGTGTAGACTAAGAACAATGTTAGGAATTTTTTTTTTTTTTTTTTTAAACAGAAGTTGAGGTGGATGCACGGAATGCTCTCCTGGAAGATGTGGTGAGGACACGAACATTAATGGAATTCAAAAAGGTGTGATATGTAGGATCCCTTATGGCTAGAGGATGGAAATGAAATGGGATAACCTTTGGTAACTTTAGGGATAACATTTATGCATAAGGTTAATTTGCACAGAGTGCCAGTTTTAACCCTAAATAAAAGATATGGGATAACCTGCATGGAACATAAGTGACAACCCTAAATACCTTGCTGGGCAGACTGGATAGACCATTTTGGTCTTCATTTGCAGTAATTTTACTGTGACCCACACCATTTGAAAGATTTGGCAAAGGTTGATGATCAGAACAAACAAGATTAATCAAAAAACTATCTTTCAAGGGTCATCACATCATGGTTTTTCACAGACTATAACCCTGCCCTGGATTGAAAAGGGCAGCAATACACAGATATGAAGAAACATCTATACTCCCATAACATTCAACAGACCATGCTGTATCCTAAGTTTAGAATTGCCTGGAAAAGAGAAGAGATAATATTTTCTCTGGTTAAAGAGGTTCAAACTTCAAATTTGGGAAGATTCGCCTATTTGTGTCACATGTGCAAAGAAAAGATGGAGGATTTCACCCTATGAAACAATTAAAGACGTAAGAGCTGTTCCACCTGTAAAGGAAACACAATGGGGTAGATTTTTAAAAACTACGCTCGCGCGTACTTTTGTTCGTGTGACCGGCGCTAACAAAACTTTGACAAAGGTTTTCCATGCCAGGATCCATCTGTCAGCCATATGTGAGGATTACCATCCTGCTTGTCCTAGGAGAAAATCCTCTTCCCTCTCTTCCTAACTGTGCGTTGCTATGTGGAGACTTTAGTTCTATCTATGGATATAAACTGAATGAACCTAAAATTATTATACTGCCCTTTAATATCTCATTTGAAGAGGAAGGCAATATTAGACCACTCCAATGGAAATAACACTATCTGTGTGTTATCATTCTCATACAACCAAAAGACCTACATAGACTGCATTTCCCTAGTATTCTGTAGCAATTTAAGCAGGATTTGGCCCACTGGAATATATTTCTGCCTCCTTTCTAACTGGAATAAATGTTAAAATGAACATTACCTTTAGACTTCTCTTCTATTTTCCAATGGTTCACAGTGTGATCCCTGACAGTTTCTTTGAAGAACTAAACAAAATCTTAAGCACATATATCTGGATTGGAAAGTGCTCCAAAGTATCTGTTAAGATTTTGGCTACTTCTCTGCCAAATCTTAAAAACTGCTACTGGGTAGGAGGCTCAGGTGAAAGCAGTCATTTCTTGGTGCTCACAAAACCCCCAAATGTGTTGGGAAAACCTTGAAAACCACTCAGTGGCTCCATCTGATTTGGGATTAGTATTTTTCTCTCCTTGTGATTCTCTCAAGGAAAGTATAAAGTTAACCTTCGCGCTAAAGCAGCAAACCAGGATGATTAGGACGGTGCTCCTATATGAAATTCCGATTCTTTGATGTGTTCAACATTTTTCATATGGGATAAGATTATGAGGCTACTTCAGATTCCTACCACTCTTCCTCTGTCATATATTATCAAACCCACTGTTTCAACCAGGTTTGGATAATCTACACAAATTTAATTGAATGAAAGTTTAAACCAAACTGTTGATGTAATCAAGGATAGAACTCGCGATTTCCATGTGCTATTCCCCCTTACTGTATAAGGGGTAAAAATAGCGTGTCGAAAACGCACGGCCAAACGGGGGCTAACGGTGCGCTCAGTTAAGTGCACCTATTGCATCGGCCCATTTATTAGCTCTTGGCTCTGGTTTGAGGGGTTCTGGGTGGGTCATAAGGGTGGGGCAGAGGTTTACGTGGCTATATTCTGAATATAGCCAAGTGGGGCTGAACTTAATCTGGGTACTCTTACCAAGATAACTTTAGGACTGCTCTGAGGCACAACCAGACTTATCCGGATAACTTATCCAGATAACTTACCCAGCTAACACGGATATTCAGATATCTGAATAACTATTCCCTAATTTAACATTTATTGTTTTTTATTGTTTTTCCTTTTATAGTGAAGCATTTCCTTTGATACGATAAAGCTGAATTTGAATGACCTTTGAATGAGCTTGAACAGATATTTAAACAAAGACACACCGGAAAAGGTTAATTTCAAAGCTTTATTCAGAAATTAACAAAGGCACTAACAAGGGTATATTCCTATATCAAAGAAAATGGGAAAAGATATACAGAAATCTTTCTCTGACAAAGTGGGAGACTATTTGGGATAACAAAATATTTGCCCAACTCATCTGGACACAACATAAAATTATGTTTCTATCCCCGTCTATTTTAAATAAAGTATAGCCAGATATGCACTATATATGCCTAAAGGGATGAGCATCAAAGGGCACCTTTAAACTTATCTGGTGATTGAAAGATTGAAAAATTCAATCTTTCTGGAATGAGGTTATAAAGGTAATACATAAAGTTACAAATATTCCATTATATACTATGAATTGCATGTTGCTACTTCTGGGATATAGTGACAAACTTGATAATATTATTCAGGAAAACATTCTGATCCATTTCCACTAGCAGCTATGCTCCCAATTGCCTCTAGAGGAAAATATGTTGCCTTTCCTCATATCGCTAACTAGTATGCCCAAATATGACAAATTCTAGAGAGACAGAGCAGTTATCTGCTCTAATTAACATAAGAATATAAGAACTGCCGTACAGGGTCAGACCAAGGGCCCATCAAGTCCAGTATCCTGTTTCCACCAGTGGCCAATCTAGGAACCCAAACAGTAAGTAGATTTCATGTTGCTTATGCCCAGGTATTTATTTATTTATTTATTTTTGGTTTTTATATACCGGAAGTTCCTGTATACAATACATATCACTCCGGTTCACAATTAACAGAGATAACTATCACCGGGAAGGCGGTTTACATGGAACATACATGGAACATGGAACAAGGTATACCAGTAGCTTTCCTCAAGTCTACCTGGGTAATAACAGTTTATGGTCTTTTAAGTCCAGGAACCTGTTGAATCATTTTTTAAAACCAGATACATTAACTGCTTTGCCACATCCTCCAGCAATGAATTCCAGAGCTTATTTGTTTTAAATGAACCTTTTAGTAACTTGGTTGTGCGTCCCCTTGTTAAAATGTTGTAATATTGTTTGGGATGATCTGGAAATGATGAGCACGCTGTTTTTAACTAATGCACCTTAATAGTGTAAATGAGGATTATTGTATGATGCTTTTATGTTGAGAGTCTGGACTGATCCAGGTACTTACAGGGAATGAGGATTATTGTATGATGCTTTTATGTTGAACATATGTGCAAGATGTACTGATGTATCAAATTATTATTAAAATCATAATAAAGATAAAGTTTGAAGAAAATGCTGAAAATCTGACTAGGGAACTAACAGGAGCAGGATTGAAACAAAAACTGTTTGCTGAAGGCAAAAAAAGAAAACCCAGTAAAAAAAAAGCATTTGCTGAGACAGTCACGGAGCCAAGAAGATACATCTAATTAACCTGAAGAAAAAACAAAACTAAAAGCAACTGCAAGTTCCAGGATGCATCCACCATGTGGGAAGTCCCATACATATTCAGAAAAGATATTTTGATCTTTATTAGCTAACTCTGGAAGATTTACTTCCCTCAGTGCCATGTAACTCAACTGTGTAACAGGTGAAATGCTGGTCTTCGCAGAAAATGACAAATCATTTTTGAACCATGTTGTCTTTTGCAGAATAGCAGAAGTTGAGAGTTTTAGTACAAACCTTGCAACCAGTGAAAATGCGAGATTAATGGTGCTCAGAAGATATTCTCAGTTTTGTAAGTCAACCTCCACCTCAAATCTGTTCCTGCATGTTTATTCACCAGAAAAGGTCTTGTTGGACAATTAGTCTGGACAACTGGGGCTTTTCTAGTGGAAAAGCACCTATTGTATACAAGATAGGGATCACACAAAACATCTGATTTAGCTTACTAATTTTGAGATCCTGAGTTTGCAAGCAAAGCAATTAAAAAAAAACAAAAAAAACTTAAAATATTCACACCCTGTAAAGTGCTGTGCTTATTTACTCAACATTCAGAGACTGTTTCTCCCTACACTTCTGCACTGAATGGGTTTAGTGTTCACCTTTAAGACTTCCTTGAATGGTGTTTGGATAACACCTACCTCCCTTGGATGTTAAGTCCATTAAGCAGATTTCCTTTAAGTTCTGTCACTAACGATAAGACCATCTGTAAAACAAAAATCAATGACATGTTTTAACTCCCCCCTCTCACAACCACAAATGCATTGTAGATAGGATGACGACAGTTTTATTTTCCTTCTTGACTGACATTTCCGTACCTTTTTCTTCTTTTTTGCCAGAACCAACTGAAAAATGTACAGAAAATTAACAGACATTATACTGCTGATTTTTTTTTTTCAAATGCAATTAGATTGCTTTCCCATTTGGCAAATTTGGGAGAAAGAGACTAATTTATATCTTTGCTTTGCTGGGAATTAAAGGAAATCTACTTTGGTCAGTTAAGTATGTACATTAAAAGAGATAAAAATCTTTTAGAACAAATTAAAATTATACAAGATTGATCATATGGTTTTTTACATTCTCAAATGGTAAAATATAGCCCTTTATACACTGCCTTGGGATCTCCATTAGTTGGATCTAGTGGAAGACCTGGGGTAAAAGTTTGGGAATGGAGCAGACCACTTGCTACAGCACCCCTGTGTATAATTTTTTGTTAGCAGTTGAAGGAGATGGTGCTAGTCTCCCTTTGCTGGTTTTCCCTAATTATTTTTGGGAAGATTTTGCCTTTTTAGTTTGGGAGGAAGCTTTGGTTGCCGCTCTTGCTGCCCAGAAATGGAGAGGGAAGGAGGTTTTCACTGCTGGGTAGAGCTTTCAGTCTATTAATTAGGTTCTGTAAATTAATTGTGTTGTAGTAGTTTATAGGTCAATGATTTAATAATTATGGGGACAATATTCAAACCCATTTAGATAGATAACTCACAAGTTATCCATCTAAATGGCTTGGTTTGAATATTTCCCTAAGAATTAGCCAAATAAGAAAAGGAGTGTTGGGGGGCATTCGAGGAGGGGCAGATTTAAGTGCATAACTTATCTGGCTAACTCTGATATTAAGAGTTAGCCAGATACGTTTTTGGCCTAACTCTAGATGTACCTGAGAGTAGGTTTAAAGTTATCAGGGAACATGTTCCCTGATAACTTTCATCTTAACCGGCTATATTCAAAAAGAACATAGCTGGTTAGGAGGAGTAGTAAAACTTCCCCTAACATCCCTCACCCAAAATCCAATGCTCGGCCTTCTTGGGCTGATCCTGCAGCACCCCACCCCCCTCAACCCCCCAAAAAGTTACCCTTCCTTTTATTTAGAAACCTATGCTGCAGCCGGTCCCGGTTTTACCTTTACCCTCTCCAGCACTCCTAGTTCAAGGTGCCAACAAACGATCCAAATACTGATATCTATTACAGGCCCTCCACCTCGCCGACCCAAACTTATACTCTCCCACCCTCCCAATACCTTAATTTCCTCTTTTTTCAGCCCATGTCATGCAGCAATTTTTGGCAGGACATAGCCTTCCGGTTCTGCCCCCAGAGGCTGCAGCATCTTGGCTGGTCCTATTATGGAGTTGGAATTTTATCATACAACTTTTGCTTTGCCTTTTCAGAAAAGTCCAGGCTCAGACAGGTTCTCTGTGAACTTTTATAGAATCTTTCAGAGTAAGCTTATTATCTTGGTTAAGAATCTGTTTGCTGGTATGGATTTATTGTAGAGCTTTCATGGTTCACTCACAGATACCTTTATCACTTTGATCCACAAGAAGGTTAAGGACCTGGCAGACTGTGCCTCATATCAACCTATTTCTTTGCTAATAAACGCCAATGTTAAAAGTTTGGCAAAAATTCCACAGTGCAGATTGGAGAAGATTCTCCCTTTGATTATTCACTCTGATCAAACTGGTTTTCTGAAGAGGAGATCCTCTACTAATAATGTGAGATGACTGCTGAACATTATTTACTTAGCTAGGCAATGGCAAATGCCAGGAATGATAATTTCATTAGATGCAAAGTACCGTATTTCATAGGAGCTCATGGTAATTCCTGATTTTAGTACTGCAGCAGTTTGGGATTCCCAAGCAATTCATGTCCTGGATTAGGTCACTCTATTGCTCTCTTAGAGCCATGATAATCATTAATGGCATACAGTCTGCACTCTTGTGTTCTGCGAAGAGCCAGATAAACTTGTCCTTTGTCACCCTTATTTAATTTGGTCATGGAAGCTTTGTTGCATATAATTGGGGAATCCTGAGCTTTGATAACTCAGAAGATAGCCCTTTATCCAGATGATGTGCTTTTTTTTTTTCTTAAAGATGTCTCCAAGTCCGCCCCTGAGATTCTTAGAATTATTGTGGAATACAGCTCCATGTCCAGTTATTGGGTACATCTTAGATACTGTCTGACGGTTACTTGAGTATCTTTTTGGATTTGCTGTGGTTAAAGATAGCTTTCGGCATTTGGGTATTCAGATTTCTGGGAATATTAGGGAGCTATTTACTTTAAATTACGGTCCTGTTTTTAAGTAAGATTAAGAAGAATATTGTCAGGTGGGATGTCTTACCCTTATCACTACTGGGTAGGGTGAACCTTATTATACTGGTGGTTCTACCATAGCTCCTTTATTTATTTCAATAGATTCCCTGAAACGTTCCATGTAAAATACTTTGAAACCCTATGTGGTCATATCTCTTCATTTCCTTGGCACGAGAAGGTTCTTTGTATTAATATGGCTACTTTACAGTTGCCTAAAGACTGTGGAGGTCTAGAGCTATCTAATTTTTATTTCTATTATCTGGCCTCTTGGCTGGTCTGCTTGCTTAGTTGGATGGAGGTGCATAAGAACCAAGGATGGAATGATCTGGAAGCTTAACTTATCCACTCTTATTTTCTCCATGTGGTGTTAATAACCTTAATAATGACTGTAGATTACATCCAATCATCTCATACAGATATGGAGGCAGGCAGGTAAACATTTGTGGGCAACTGATGTACGTTTTTCTCCTATCACTCCTTTATTTGTTAATGCTCAGCTTTGTCCAATTACCTGCTCCAGATATAGAATTGTGGTGTAAAGCTGGTCTTTGTTTTTTTGGGGTCAAATCTGGAGGCACATATCTTCTGCTTTTTTGAGGCAGTGAGAGTATACTTTCAATTACCAACTCATACCCATTATCTATATTTGCAATTTAGAAGACTGACTTTGGAGCGTGCTGGGGGCAATAGTTCTCTTTGCAAGAGGAATCTACTTGAAAAACTACTGACGCAACCACAGTGTCCAAGGGCATTACCCTGGCTCTATGGTTTCTTAACTTCTGGGAATGAGGAGCTAGACACAAGTGTGCTGTTAATAGAACACTTGAACCTTGATCTTCAGTTGGGGTTAGATGCTAAGAATTGGCATCACATCTCGGGCACAATTATGGAAATATCTATCTGTAACAAAAGTGAGGAACTAATGTTTAAACTGCTCCATAGGGCGTACAGATATCCAGTTTATTTCTCTAAATTCAATGCTTCTAGCCCATAGTGGGTGTCACATGCACATATTTACATATATGATGGGACTATAGAGACGTCAAACAGTTTTAGCAGGAGTAACAAGAGGTGGTTAGGTCCATTACTGGTTTTTCGCTGAATTTATCCCTGCAATTATGTTTGTTAGGTGTATGGGGAAGTAATTATAGGCAAGCAAGTAAAACTTTTATAGGCCAATATTTACATGCTGCTAGATTTACCACTATTTGTTTTTTTTTTAAACTCTCCACAGATATCTAACTGGTTTAACACACTAGCTGAAATAGATTTGATGGATAAAATCACTTCCATGCTTAAAAGATAAAAATTGTATGAATCAATTAGGAATTCATTTTGGACTTGAAAAAGACTCAATCACTAATTGATTGCCCTCGTTTGTC
Source organism: Rhinatrema bivittatum (assembly GCF_901001135.1). NCBI lineage: Eukaryota > Metazoa > Chordata > Amphibia > Gymnophiona > Rhinatrematidae > Rhinatrema > Rhinatrema bivittatum. Next base: position 569,068,913 of record NC_042615.1, read on the forward strand.
TCCACGCTTTCTGATGACGTATTTATTGGATTGAGACTTGGAGATATGTAACTTAGTATTATTTTTGGTTTCCTGTACATATTAACTGTTAGTGTTGGTGTGTTTTATTAAATAAGTTTACAAAAAAAATAAAAACAGAAAAACCTACAAGTCTCTTCCAAGTTTTAACACACAAGGAGAGAGGGGGCAACTATACGCATAAACACATCACGCTGGACCAGTTCCCTCTGTAGAGACGTGAGAAGTCAGGGTCATGCAGGCAGTCAGGTACTTTGGCTCCCAGAGCTCCTTCACTGCTCTGGCTGCTCCCAGCACTTAGCAAGTCACATCCAGTGCTCACTGCAAACACTGCCAGTCTCCCTCAACCTGAGGTTGGAAGGTCTCAAAGATGGAGAAAATGAGGAGGTATTGTGTGCAGTGTGTGTGCTGCACAAAGTGGATCACAGCTACAGTGCATATGCCTGTATGTTGCCCATTAATTTGCACACTCCAGGGCTCATTGAGTAGAAAGAAAGAAAAAATATGCATGATTACGCATGGTCTCAAAAAGAATTTCTTAGAAATTTCAGTCTTCACTGGTACCTCTTGTTTCTGCAAGGTGCTGAGAATAGAGACCATGTGCTAGCCTGGACTCTGGCAACCTTTTTCAGTGGAATACCTGATCAAGTCTGAAGGCACACTGGTTGGTAAACACTGTCATAGGGTCTTGGGATTAGATGGCTCTGAGTGGCTTGAGAAGCCACTCTCTCCAAGCTCTGAGTGGCTGGAGAAATCCTGTCTGGTTCTGAACAAGACTTTCAGTGCCAATAATCCAGTATTAACACTGAGATGCTTGGCACCAAAGGGGAAGAGGATTGTAGAAAGATTGCTTAATGCTCTAAGTTGGTTTGAGTTAGTTGATGACTGCTGCTCAGCACTCTCTACATGCTGAGCAACTGCAGTTGTGATTCTCCTCTGACACTCCTCCCCTCAAGGACTGCTTCACCAAAATTTTGATGGGGCTCAGCATATGGAGTGAATTCTGTAATCTCACAAGGTGTGCAAAAAACCTGATTCAGGACTGCTTGAGACTACTATGGAAATTGTTCGCAGATGAGAGGCAAAGCTAACTTTCAAGCACACTTTGAGAAGTAGAATGCAACACCTAGATCCCCCAACTCCTGGAGCTGTGAATCAAAGAGGATCATGTCAACATTTATTTGCCTTCATAAGAATATAAGAACTACCATTCTGGGTCAGACTAAAGGGCCATTGAGCCCATTATATTCTTTCCAACAGTAGCTAATCCAGGTCACAAATACCAGGCAGGATCCTAAATAGTAGATAGATTCCATGCTGCTTACAACCCAGGGATAAGCAGTGGCATTCCCTAAGTCTAGCTTATTAATAACAGTTTATAGACTTTTCCTCCAGGAACTTGTCCAAATCTTTTTTAAACCCAGCTACACTAGCTACCTTTACCACAAACTTCAGCAATGAATTCCAGAGCATAATTGTTCATTGAGTGAAAATTTGTATTTGTTTTAAATGTGTTCCTTCTGTGTCCCTTAGACTTTGTATTTTGTTGAAAGAGTAAACAACCGATTCATGTTTACCCATTTCACTCCAATCATGATTTTATAGACCCCTCAGCCCTCTTCTCTAAGCTGAAGAGCCTTAGTCTCTTTAGTTTTTTCATTCCATCCCCTTTATCATTTTGGTCACCCTTCTCTGTACCTTTTCTAATTCAGATATATTTTTCTTGAGATGCAGCAACGAGAATTGCACACAGTACTCTAGGTGTGGTCACACCAAGGAATGATACAGAAGTATTATGATATTCTCCATTTTATTCTCTATTCCTTTTCTAATAAGTGCTAACATTGTTTGCTTTTTTTACTACTGACACACACTGAGCTGAGGATTTCAATGTATTGTCCATGACGACACCTGGATCCTTTTTCTGGGTGGTGACTCCTAATATGGAGCTAACATTGTGTAACTACAGTTTGGATTATTTTTCCCTATGTGCATTATTACTATGCATATGTCCACATTAAATTTTATCTGCCATTTGGATGACCAGTTTCCCAGTCTCATAAGCTACTCCTGCAATTTCTCACAATCTGCTTGTGACTCAACAACTTGGAATAATTTTGTCTGAAATTTTGATTCTCACTCGTTTCCTTTTCCAGATCATTCAGAATTATGTTAAAAAGCCCTGTTCCAGAACAGGTTCCTGGGGCACTGGACAGTTTACCTTCCTCAACTGAGAAATTTGACCCAGACCTACCCAGTTAACTATCTTTTACTCAGTTCACAATCCACAATAGGACATTGCCTCATATCCCATGAATTTTTAATTTTTCAGGAGTCTTTCATGAGAAACTGTAACATGCCTTCAGATAACTATACCCCTTCAAAGAATATAGCAGATTGGTGAACCAAAACTTCCCTTGGGTTAATCATGTTGGCTCTATAGGTTCAGTTATTTTAGAATAGTTTCTACCATTTTTCTTGGCACAGATGTCAGGCACATAGGTCTATAGTTTCCCAAATCACCCCTGTAACCCTTTTTAAATATTGCCATTACATTGCCCATCCTTCAGTCTTCAGGTACAATACACCATTTTAATGATAGGTTACAAATTACTAGTTATGTGTCTGTGATGTCATTTTTAGTTCGTCCAGAACTCTGTATATCATCTGGTCCAGGTGATTTGCTACTCTTTTGTTAATTTGCCCTATTCCAGGTTCTCCATGATTTGTTTCAGTTCCTCCTAACCATCACCTTTAAATATCATTTCTACCATTTCTCCCCAACATCCTCCTCAGTAAACACAGAAGCAAAGAATTCATTTAGTCTTTCTTCTATGTCCTTGTCTTCCCTAAATGCTTCTTTTATCCCTCAATCATCTAATCGTCCAACCAACTCCTTCACAGGCTTCCTGCTTTGGATGTATTTGAAAAAGTTATGAGTTTTTGCCTCTGTAGTAAGCTTCTTTTCAAATTATCTTTTTGCTTGCCTTATCATTGTTTTACATGTACTTTGCCAGTGACTATGCTTGCGCCTAATTTTATTTATTTTATTTTTATATACCGACATTCGATCTGAGATATCACACCGGTTTACATTCAGGTACTGTAGGTATTTCTCTATCCCCAGAGGGCTTGCAATCTAAGTTTGTACCTGAGGCAATGGAGGGTTTAATTTCTTCATTTAGATCCTCTTTCCATTTTATGAGAGATGCTTTTTTGGTTATAATAGCTTTGCTCTCCTCACCTTTTAACCATGCTGGCAGTTGTTTGCCCTTCCTGTTACCTTTTTTAATGTATGCAATAAATCTGGTCTGGGCTTCCATGATGGTATTTTTAAACATCATTTATGCTTGATGTAAACTCAATCATTGCATCTGCACCTTTTAGTTTTTTTCTGTTTTCCTCATTTTATGATATTCTCCCTTTTGAAAGTTAAATGCTAATGCAGTAGTTTTACATAACATTCTCCCTCCAGTAATTAATTAAATGTGTTCACATATGGTCATTATTGCCAAGTGGTCCAAGTACTGTTACCTCTTGCACCAAATCCTGTCTTGCCCTATGGATTAGGTCTAAGATAGTTCTCCTCTCACTGGCTCCTGGATCTGCTGCTCCATGAAGCAGTCATTTATTTTATCTAGAAACTTTACCACCCTAGCATGTTCTGATTATTGCGAGCGTGGACCCATGGACCGAGATGGATTTGGAGCAACCTGCAGGGAGGAGCCCTGCAGGTCCCCATTGTTGGCTGGTGAGTAGGATGAGGCAGAGAACCAACTGGAGCTTCAACTATACCAGCACACATTCCCCTTAAGTTGAGCCCTCAGGTGCCAGGGCTGGCAGGTCTTAGGTAGGAGCCTTCGCCAAAGGGCTGGAGATCCATAGATGAGGTTGTGGTGCACGGGAGTAGTCTGAGGCAAGCTCGGGTCAGGGCAGATGACAATCAGGAATGTCCAGTAACAGGAGTAACAAGAGCATTCAGGAAGCAGGCCTAGGTCAGTACCAGGTATCCATCCAAGGGAAGGTGGGACAGATAGACAGGGCAGGAAAACAAGGAACACACAGGATGCAAAGCACACAGAAAACTGACCTCAAGCTGATGAGATGAAGTCCACAAGATCAAAGGGGTGAACTGAAGACCAAACAAAGACCAGGAACCAAAGACCAAGAACAGAAGGCACAGAGAAGACCAGGAACTTGGGAATGCTGAGGCAACTCACTCTACAAGGCTGAGGGGAGACCTGTTGCCGAGGCATTGGAGAGGCGTCTGCAGAGACCTTTTATAGGCCTGAAGAGTGATGTCATCAAGGAGTGCCTGCCGGCCCTTCCCACTGCTGGCCCTTTAAAACTGGAGAGGTGCAGGTGGCATCGGCAGCATCCTGCCATAGGAGTCTGTGGTGGCGTCCGCCGCATCACAGCGCAGCTTCCTGCTGAGTTGGAGAGAGGAGCGGCCCGATAGTGTCTGGGACAACCACAGAGGTGCAACATGAGGGGTAAGTGCAGCAGTTCATGCATCTCCACTGTGGACTACCTAGCATAACAGTATCCCCCTTCTTACACCCTCACCCTGAGGCTCATGGTTTCTTGGAATGTCGTGAATGGAAGTCCTTTAATAGGTTGCAATCTAAGATGCTGGAGGCTGACTCCCAAGAGTTTTGCTTTGGGCCATATAATTTCCAAGAAAGGAGGAATTCAACTTTTTTGCCTCTCTGGTGCAAGTCTAGGATTTCTTTAACTTCATAGATGGTGGTGTTGCTGGTTACTTCTTGCGGCTCTGGAAGTGACCTGCAGGGTTTAAGTAAGAACATGTGGAAGGTGTTGTATATCTTCAGCATTGATGGCAGCTTCATGGGTCCCACTTGCAAAGTATTGGAAAGGAGCCAATGTAGCAGGGATCCAGGCACATGGAAGGCATTCTCAAGCAAATATGCTGTGTGCTCATCCACACTTTCTCGCCCACTTGGAATTGAGAAGTTGGTCTTCTGTAGGCATCAATAGTTTTCTTTGCCTTGTCTGTGGCCTTCTGAATGAGGGCATTGGTTCGTATCCAAAGCTCTTGTAGCTCCTGGATGGATAATTGGGCCGTTTGTGAAGATACTATCATGGGTAGAGGTAGAGGTGGCAATGGCTGTTTCCCATAGACTAGTTGGAATGGGGAAGCCCCAGTGGTGGTCGATATGGGTATGTGAGAGAACTCTGCCCAAGGCAAGAGAGTGGCCAATTATCATGGCACTCATTGATCTAGGCACAAAGAAAGGTTTTGAGTATGCGATTCGTCTTAAGGCATGTCCATTTCCTTGAGGGTGGTATGCTATAATGAAATCCAGTGTAATGCCAAATCTTTTTTTTACAGTGAGTGCCAGTATTCCGTGGTGAACTGCACCCCTCAGTCTGCCGGGATGTTCCTGTGCAGGCCACATAGATGAAATACGTGGAGTGTGAAAAGCTGCATTAATTCTGGGGCAGAAGGGAGACCCAGAAATGGCACAAAGTGAGCCATTTTTGAGAAGCAACTGACCACCCAAATCACGGTGGCACTGTCTGAGAGGCGGAGGTCCACAATGAAATCTGTGGACAAGTGGGTCCAGGGTTCTCCCCAGGGTCGGTTATGCAGAGTTTCCTGTGTACAGGTAGGGCCCGAGTTAATAGAGGCCTTGAGATCTTGCTTCATTTGAGGCCACCAGTAGTACTGCTCAAGCAGTGGAAGGGTTCGAGCCAGTCCAAGGTGACCTGCAACATGGGAATCATGGGCCCATTTTAATACTTTTTCATGTAAATGGGACAGAACGACCGCATTCCCTTGAGGGACGGTCATGGATGTGGCCAGTAGAAGCTTGGCAGGGTCAATAATATGCCTGGGAGGCTCTGGGATGTCCTTGGTTTGACAGAAGCTAGAAAGAGCATCCATCCGTAGATTCTTAAGAGCTCGGTGATACCATAATTCAAAGTCAAAGTGGGCGAAGAATAGGGACCAACGAGCCGGCCATGCGTTCAACTGCTGAGCACAGTGAAGGTGTTAGAGATTCTTGTGATCCGTATAAATTATGATACAGTGTGGGCACCCTCGAGTAGAGGGCGCCATTTTTCAAAATGCCTTGTTATCATGTTTTTACTGTTCAATGTAAAGCGCCATGCCGTGCGTTTGTTATTGCGTTACAATGTGAACCGATATGATATCCTGGATGAATGTCGGTATATAAAAATTTTAAATAAATAAATAAAAATAAATAAATAAAAATCAATTTGGCAGCTAGGATTTCCCTCTCACCAATGCCGTAATTGTGCTTCGCAGGAGAAAATACTTTGAGAAGAATGAACAGGGGTGGATGGCTCCCTTGGGAAAGTGTCGACTTAGAACTGCGCCTACCTTCAGCGTGGGTGTCCACTTCAAGAACAAATGGACGTGTGGGGTCCGGGTGACAGAGGCAAGGTTTTCTCAAAAAGGCATCCTTGAGTTCCTGGAAGGCGTTTATGGCTTCGGAAGGCCAGTCGTTAGTATTGGAACTATTTCGGGTGAGGGCTGTAAGGGGTGATGCTACAAGAGAATAATTCAGGATCAACTGGCGATAATAGTTGATGAATCCCAGGAATCGCTGCAGTGCTTGTAGCCCCACTGGGCGACCAGTCTTGGATGGCCTTTACCTTCTTGGGATACATATGGACTCCATCCCATGAAACAATGTATCCCAAGAAGGTGAGTTTCTCCTTTTCAAACAAGCATTTTTCCAGCTTGGCGAACAAGTTATTTTCTCAAAGATGTTGGACTGTATGTATGTGACAACAATGGGTGCTGTGATCCTGAGAGAAGATTAGTATGTCGTCGAGGTACATGACGCCATATGCATAAAATAAGTCTCAAAAATTTCTTTAACCAGTTTTTGGAAGATTGGGAGCATTACACAGGCTGAAGGGCATAACTAAATACTCACAATGCCAGTCATGTGTATTAAAAATAGTTTTCAACTCATCACCGGCTTTAATTCGGACAAGTTGTAAGCTCCCCAGAGGCCCAATTTAGTGAAGATCCTTACGCCTCAGAGGCAGTCAAAAAGTTCTGAGATCAATGGTAAGGGGTAGCGTTTTTTTTGGTATGGCATTTAAGTCACGGTAGTCAATATATGGCTGAAGCGTGTCTTCCTTCTTGGCCAAGAAGAACAACCTGACTCCTGCCAGAGAGGAGGAAGGCAAGATAAAGCCTCACCCCAGATTCTCCCGGATATAATCTGACATTGCTCCATTCTCAGGGAAATAAAAGGGATAGACCCTTCCACGAGAAGACTTGGTATCTGGAAGGAGTTCGATCCCACAGTCATATGATCGGCAGAGTTTCAGCTTTCCTCTTAGAAAAAACATTTTCAAAGTCAGCATATTGAGAAGGAAGGTTCGGAAGGGTCATGGCCAGGGTCAGGTACAGCGGAGGTTTCATGTGCTCCAGACATGTATTCCGGCACTGTTGACCCCATCAGGTGAGCTGGAGGGTGGCCCAATCAATTTGAGGATAATACTTCTGGAACCAGGGTAATCCCAGACAAAGGAATGAATGTGTTGCAGGAGTGGACCCTTGGGCCAAGGGGAAGTTGGTGCAACCTGCAGGGAAGAGCGCTGCAGGTCCCCACCATCGGCAGGCAGAGCTGGCTGAAGCAGAGGCCCATCTGGAGCTTCACCAATACCAGCCCTTGTTCCCCCTTAGGTTGAGTCCTCGGGTGCAGGGGCCGGCTGGACTTAGGTGCGGGCTTCTGTGGAGATGAAGAACCGTCATGTGGAAGTAGTTGCAGGCTAGCACAGTAGGGGAAGCAGAGTCAGATCAAGTAATGGTCAGGACAGGCAGCAGGTAATAAGAGTCAGGTTCAGGCTGTGGTCAAGGTGGGCAAAGTTCAATCAGAGTCAAGGTTCAGGCAGAGGTCGGATCAGGTGGAGTTCAGTCAGAAACTGTAAACAGGCAGTTGTATGTGGCAGGCGGAGGTCAAGATGCATCTGGCTTTGACCTTGGTCCAATCCAAGGTCAAAGCCAGAACTCCAATCCGAAAAGACAAGGAACGAAGAGGAGGATGAGGGACCACAGGAGCAGGAAGGGACACTGAAGACAGATGAGAAAGACTGACCAAAAAGAGACAAACTCAAGACAAACCAGACTGACAATGGAACCGGGAACAAGACAGAGGAACACAAGAACTTAGAAACATAGCAGGGATTAGGAACCAGGAAAAGAAGACAGAAGCCAGGAACACTGAGGCAAAGCACTTCTCAAAGGAGACAACCTATTGCTGAGGCAAGGAGGCATTGCTGTGGGAAGCCTTAAGTCGTCCCTGTCCAGTGATGTCATCAGGCGCCTTAGGCTTCTCCTGCAGTGAGCCCTTTAAGGGAGCTCAGTTGGCACGCATGCACCTATAGGAGGCCTGGGGAGCAGTGCTGGATGAAGTCTGCGCGTGAGGCCCCCTGAGTGCACCCTCTGGGGCTGTTGGCATCGAGAAGGCTGCCTCGCCGGCAGCGCCCGACGATCTGGAGTGCCCTGGAGGGGGGCCTCCTCAGACATTGGGAACCTATTTTATAGTCACTGGAAGTAGTATTTGGGGAGCAGGTGTGGTAAAGCTAAAGACCATCTCCCCACTAGACTATAGGCTCTGCTGTTTCCCGGTTTCACCGGGCATTGCTCACACAATACAGGCACAAGCCAAATTGCTGGCAGTGAAGTCTCTCTTTGGGGTTAGGCAACTGCGACCCAGCTGCATAGGTTCTTCGGTTGGTGTGGTGTGGGAGGCACAAGAGCTGGTGGTGACAGTAGACATTGGAATTGGGGAGCCAATGTGATGGATTTACGACTGGTCAGAGCTCTCTTACCCATTGCTTGAGGCGGCAGTCGATCTTGCCCTTTAGCTCAATAAGGTTTTCCAGAGTCGTAGGGAGATCTCAGGCTACTAGCTCATCTTTAATCCTAGGGGACATGCCCTCTAGGAATATGGTGTGACGGCAACTTTCCCCGCCAGTTAAGTTCCATCACCAAGGTCTGGAACTCGATGGCAAACTCTGCTAGAGTCTGGGTGCCCTGGCTCAGGAAGAGAAGCTCCGATCCCATGGTGGCCAGCTGGCCTGCTTCTTCAAACACTGTTTTGAAGATGGCCGTGAATTGCTGATCGCATAGCAGGGGATCTGAATGCTCCTAGAGGGGAGACGCTGAAGCCAGGACCTTGCCGTCTAGGAAAGAGAGGATAAAGGTCTTCTTCACCAGATCATCCAGGAATAGTGCTGCCTGTAACGTTAAGTGCATATAGCACTAGTTCAGGAAACCTTGGCATTGTTTAGGGTCCCAGCCATACCACAGTGGAGTCAGTAGCTGTGGCATGGGGTTATTGGATGCTGTGGGCATCAGTGACATAAATGGAGGAGGGCAGTGGTGCTGTCGAAGCTGTGGCCACATCCAGCAGTGTGAAGAGGCGTTCCATAGTTACTGCTAGAACCTCCAGAAATTTTTGTTGTTCCTGTAACTTCTGTGCCAGACCCAGGATAGCTTGCAAGGCTGTGACGTTTGCTAGGTCCATGGCCTTGGCAATTTGTTGTAGGCATGGACCCTTGGACCGAGGTGGAGTTGGTGCAGGTCCCCACAGTCAGCTGGCGAAGTATGATGAAGCAGATGCCTAACTGGAGAATTATCTACACTAGCCCTCTTTCCCATTAGGTTGAGCCCTTGGGGGCTGGAGCCAGCAGGTCTTAGGTGGGGGGCCTCCACCAAAGGGCTGGAGATCCATAGATGAGGTCATGGTGAATGGGAGCAATCTGAGGCAAGCTTGGGTCAGGGCAAGCAGCAATCAGAAATGTCCAGTAACAAGAAAAGGTTGATGGCATGCAGCATTCAAGGAAGGTCCAATAATCAGGCAGTGGTCGGTGGCGTTCAAAGAAGGTCTGGTAATCAGGCAGTGGTCAGTGGCAAGCGGCAATCGAGAGAAATCCAGGAAGCAAGTAGAGTTCAATACCAGGTATCCGTCCAAGGGAAGGCGGGACATATAGGCAGGCAAGTAGACGAGGAGCACACAGGAGGCAAGGCACACAGAAGAACTGAAGACTGACCACAAGCTGACGAGAAGACCACCACAAAACCAGAGGATGAACTGAAGACCAAACAAAGACCAGGAACAGAAAACACAGAGAAGACCAGGAACGCTGAGGTAACTCACTCTACAATGCTGAGGGGCAGACCTGTTGCCAAATCATTGGAGGGTTGTCTGCAGAGGCCTTTTATAGGCTTGAAGAGAAATGTTATCGAGAAGCACTTCCCGCTCTTCCTGCCACTGGCCCTTTAAAATTAAGGAGATTGGGCACACGCACACCCTGGGAGGAGCGGGTACAGGCAGCATCAGTGGCGTCCTGCCACATTGCTGCATTGCATTCTGCCGCAGCAGAGAGAGAAGCGGCCCAGCAGCGTTGGGGGGGCAACCATGGAGGCCTGACCCTGAGGTGTAAGGGCTTCACTGTGGACCACCAAGCACAACACTGTTATGATATTTATCCATGTGGTAACTGAAATCTACCGTTATTATTATTTCTAAATTTGTTAGCTTCTCTAATATATGTTAGCATTTCGCCTATCTGTTCATTATTTTCAGGCAGACAGTAGTATACAACCACCACTATACTTTTCCCCATCACACATGGAATTTCTAGCCATAAATATTCCACAATACTTTGTTCTCCTGCTCTATATCCTCACCACAATGTTCCCAAGACTCCATGCTCAACTGTTCAGAGTCCAGTGCTCAGCATAAGCTAAGACAGCAAAAATGAGCACATCTCTGGGGCCTCCGTTTTGGCTTTGATGCTGAAAAAGTTGTTGCCTCCTTCTGTGCTTCCATGTCACCAGCATACAGAATGGCTCCATGATACTTTCATGAAACAAGATGAAAATCAAAAGAAAAAAGCTTTACTCAGAAAAAGATCCAAGAAGAAAACATCACAACAGAGACCTGGATCCACCGAGAAACAAAAAATTGATGAAACAATAAGAAAACTTAGACACCAGAGGCATCGATGGGTGGATCGGCAGCATCGATGGTAGCAAAGAAGCTATCGGTGACATCGATGGCTGAGGCATCGGTAGGACTCCCAATGGAGGAAGTAACGGTGTTTCTCCTTCTTCTGTCGATAAAAGAGGAATTGGGTAGGAGGCACTGGGCCCATCGGTGCCCCCAGATCCATCAGAGGAAAAGCGGCGAGCAGCGCCTCCTTCCTCATTAGTAGCGGTGCCAGCGCTACGGGAATGGGATCGGTAGCCGGTTCAGGAATCGGCACCGGCGTCTGAGGAATCTTGAAGCCTTGCATCGCTCTGCCAATGGTCTCTTGAATCATCTGATCCAACTCCTCTCAGAAACCTGGAGCATGGAGCCCCAATGCCGGAGGAGGAGACAGAGGTGTAGCTGGAGGGACCACCGTTGGAGGTGAAATCGCGGCTCCTATCCAACCTGGTGAAGGTTGCCTCAGTGACCCGGAGCCAGATAGGCATGGTGACTTTTCTGGACGGGCTTTCTTCGGCGGCGGCTCAGACGGTGGCGCGTCGAGGGCTTTCCTGCGTCGATGGTCTGAGACCTCAGATGTCGATGTCGATGCTTTTCTCGATGATCTCCTCGGTCCTTAAGCTGAGGAGGAACAGAGGGTGTCGATGGCCGTGGAGTCGTCGATGCCTGTCAGTGCACGATACTGGCGCGACTTAGACTGAGTCGGTTTGGATGACGTCGAGGCTATGGACGGCGTCGGAGTTTGTGACCGAAAGAGAAGTTCCATCTTTTCCATTCTAGCCTTGCAACCTTTTGGCGTCATAAGGGCACATTTGGTGCAAGTAAGGACATCATGCTCGCTCCCTAAACACATTTCACAGACCTTGTGAGGGTCAGTAATCGACATTGTGCGAGTGCAGTCGGGGCATCGACGGAACCCCGACGCCATGGCCTCTCAAAAAATTTAGCCACGGTGCAGTCGACAGCCAGTAGGCCGCGAGGGCCGAATTCGACGGGAATTGGGTAAAAAACTAACTGGACCACAGCGGAAGCAAAAATCGAATAGGGGGAAGTAATTCCGTGAGGAAAATTCCTGTCAGGAATATCTGTAGAACTCCTTAACCTGCGTGGCTACTGCTGCGTGGAAAAAAAGAAGACTGAAGTGGGACCCTTGCTGGTTGCAGGGTTAGTGCCATCCTGGGTATGCCCAGTAGGTGCCAGTCAAAGTTCTAGAAACTTTGACAAAAAAGTGTTCCATGACTGGGCTTCATCCTGTGATGTCACCCATATGTGAGGACTACCATCCTGCTTGTCCTGTGAGAATATCTTTTACCGCACCAGTAGCAGTCTTTGGGTATATGAACTTGGAGGACCATTACACAGTGTCACAAAATCTGTGGACCTCAAAGGTTTCTCTAGGAGCCAGAAATACTATTCTATATCATTGGAGACAAGAATCAGATCCACCCTTCTTGCTTTGGAGGAACGCTGTTCATCAACTAATGCTAATGGAAATGAAGGAGAAGAGAAGCTCTCTGAAGGGGGGAAGTAAACACTGGACATATGGCTGCTTTATATTGACTCTTTACCAACACAAGCCAAAAGTACGGTTTTGAATGCTTACTGATTTACAGTTGGTTGAGTGAGCAACTTTATCTCATTTATCTTATTAATCATTGTAGGGGTAGGAGGGTGGTCTGATGGGTTGTTGAATGGGTTGTTGAATTTTTGCTATACATTTTCAGTATTTGCCTGGTGAGCTCAGAGTCATAGCTGCCAGGTATTGATTGCAATCTTTATTCAAAATTCTTTAATAAACAGATTTAAACAAAGAAAAAAAAAGTCCTCTTGAACACATCAGCATTGTATAAACTTCTTTATATAGGGACATAGTAACATCATGGTAAGGTTCACCCCGTTTGCCTGGTTGCTCCCGTCTATACTGCTCTAGCTAAAGATATAGCCCAGCTGTCAGCCATATAGGTTTGACTGCCTATGGAAACTGCTTCTTATTCAAATCAGAGGTTCTCTTCTCTCTTTGACCTCTACCCATTCTGGGGAGAGGAGCATAACAGTAATTCAATATTCAGGTCCCTCACTCACCATCTTTTACCCAACCTCACAACCCTGCCCCCCTCTATGTATGTCCCAAGTATATTTAAACTCTGTTGCATATTGACCTCTACTCTCTCTGCTGGTAGGTTATTACAAGCATTCCCCACCCTCTCTCAATAAATAAGTATTTCCTCATAATTCATTTTAACCTCCTTCCCTCTAGCTTCCCTCTGTCTTGAATTTCTTTTTCTAGGGAAAATTGCACCCCCTTGTATTTTATCAAAGCCTGTTATATATTTGTATAACCCTTCTTAGAAGATCACAGGACATATTGTTATACAGCACGTTTGGGGTTATGCTGCTTTTTCAAACAAGAAGTAAGGTATATAACAAAAAGGAGAGACACACTCGTATGATATACGCTAAAGCCAGAACATGAAATCTTAAGAAACCTTCAGATGGGTAGCACTTATATATCTTGCACAGAGGTCAGCTGCAGCTTGCTTACAAATGTGAAAGGCAGGAAATTATAAAACAAGAAAAAGAGCCACAAGAAACCACACAAACATCCAAGCCAACAAAAAGCAGCATAGAATACATTTTAGATGTGAAAGGGCCAGTTCTATATTACTCAGGGTCTCCTCACCAACTTCAAGACCCAATAATTCATAACCATATCTCCCACATTAAAATGTAAAGTCCAAAAATTATATGTGAGTCCAACTTCACCGTTTAACAAAAAAAAATTAAACAAACAGTAAGTCTAGCAACAAAATGTGCAACATTTAAAAAAAAGGAGTCAACTATTTGAATCTCTCAAATTGTGGAAGGCAGCCGACTGCAAAAACCACATACATCAAGTCTCCAAGGACAAACTTCCAAAAGATCAGATCTCGCATCAGTTCTCTGGCCATAAATTGCTGTGCAAACAAAACCAAAACTTGGATGAATAATGTCAATCTGCAGTCATTTTCCAAAAACTTCCTACAATGGAACCACATCTTAGCATCAAGACTCCTAGATATCACGGACCAAATCGTCACAGAAGGATCACCAACAATGAATCTATGTGCACTCGCTTCCAACATGTACAGACCACCTCTCCCTCTTGCTGATGAAGAGAAGGCAATACACCATGGGAGAGTTTGAAGTAAAGCCATGCCCATGCAGTCATCAGCTCCTGGCCAATAAAAAACAAAAACGTAAAGTGTGTTTTGTCCCATTCATAAAAATCATCTGAAATGCGGAGTAAGCTATGACTATTATAATTCATGAAATTAATTGATACTAGTTTGAAATGAGGATAAGACATGTCTATTCACATGATCATCATAGTCTTGGAGCTACTGAGAAGACCTCGATTGATAAGACTGAGCTTTTCACAGGCAATGATAAAAATAAGTATAGAAAGAACTGCAGAGCAAATCTTATAAGGCATTTTTTTTCTCACAACACTGGTTTCTTGGTGTCACAGTTTCATATGCTGTGCCCCACCATGCCCTGGTTCTAATTGCTATGATGCCTCCCCACCAGCAGAGGTCTTCAGCGAGCTCTGCTCCCAGCTATCCGAGCCACCTCCTCACTGACTCAGCAGTACCTGCACTACCAAAGCCAGTTCATCGATGCCTCTTCACTGAGTCACCTTGGCTCCTTGACTTGGCCACCTTGTCCTTGCTTTCCTATCTTGTCATGCAGCCTACCCAGGCCTCCTGTCTTGCCTTGCTATCTATCCAAGCTTTCTGCTTTGCTCTGTGGCTTCCTGCCTCACTCTCTGGCCTCTCAGGCCTCCTTGCCTTGCTGCCTGGGCCTCTCTGCCTTACCTTATTGGCTTCTGGGGGTGATAGGTTCTCCGAGCCAAGCTTGTGCCCTGTTGGGCTTCCCTGTTCATTGTTACCTGTCCGAGTCTAGTCCAGTGCTGCCCTTGTCTAGTCCACTCCTTGTTCTGACTTGCGCCATCCTGTCCAGTTCCTTGACTGTTTCCCAATCCCTGCCCTTATCCCTGCTTGCACTCTGTACCTAGCCCCAGCCTGTATTCTATATCCAGTTATAACTCTGAGCCTGCATCCAGCCCCAAGTCTCAGCCTGTGTTTAACTTTGTCTGTCTCTAGCTCCTGCCGCACCCTCAATGTCAGCTCAGCCTCCAGCCTTGTTGGTATCCAATTACTACCAAGCTCCAGCACTAGCCCAACTTCCAGCCATGTTGTTCACCAGGAGACAAGCCCTACCTGACCCCAGAACCCAAAGGCTCAACCTGCAAGGGGAGGGGGTTGGCTAAGCAGAAGACCAGCATTCGACCAGCCCTACAATCCTGTACTGCTCCTATGGGGGTATATGCTGACTCTAGCCTGGCACCCCTTGACACTCGTTTTATCCATCTGCTTGTGCAGGCTGCAGTATTAACAGTGGCTATTTTGGCAATGTTGGTACTGCAGTTGAAAAAGTGATTTTCTCCCAAATTTTGACTAGATCCCTACGTTTTCTGGGAAAATGTTATTCCAGTTTCTACATTTATAGAGATATACATATCCTGAAAATTTGTTTGCATTAGGTTGAATGATTTAGGAGATAATGTATACACAGATGAAGCATAAACATAAGCAAATTAATTTAGGGGAACATGCCAAAAGACATCACTGTTATATCAAAAAGTTAATTGGGGGTAAAACTGTATTTTAAAGACTTTTTACAAAACTGCCTGGTTGATATGCAAATAGGTTTTCCCATAGTGAGCAGAGGCATTCTTGGGTGTTGGACTGGCATAAGATTTGCATGCATATATTTTTTTCTAAAAATACTATGTGCACAGGTAGTTTTCATGGGATAATTTTCAAAGATCCTTATTTTCCCCATCCTCTTACCACAATGTTACTATGTCCCCATATAAAGCAACTTACACATTGCTGAGATGTTCAAGAAGGCAATTTTTAAAAATCTAAAGCAGTACTTTTCCTTTTCAAAATCAGCATAAAGTATGTGGTTAATTGCCTTAAAATCTATGCGAGCTGTAATAAAATTACCTACAAGAGTACATTTAATTTATAGTATACAGTACACCAGCGATACCTGCATGCCATATTTTAACATCAAAGTCCTCACAAAAACAATTTAAACTCAAATAGCTAGGAACAGCAAGTCAATGACTGAAAATGTCAGTTGAGTCCACAATGTTTTGAGAGTAACCTACAATCACAATTTTATGTGAGTACTGCTAACTTGCTACTGTTTGTGAGCAGCCTGCAGCTGTTTGCTCTTAGCTGGATAAGTCTGAATATCACTGCTTATCCACCCAAGTTAGATGGATAAGCAGCTCCACCCAGTTATATCTTTTTTTTTTTTTTTATCCGGATAAGAGGCTGAATATACCAAAGCTTGCCATTTAGATAGAGAACATTAAGTTATCCATCTAAATGACTTCTGAATATCTACCGCTGTGTCTATGGGGGTAAAAAGCTTAGTAAATCAGGCCTAGCCTAAGAGAAAAGCCTTAGTGAGTCATTGGCTATATGAACATACTAGCTATTCGATTCAAAGTTGCTCATTTAACGAATAGTAATTCTCCACCCCGTCCCCAAAATACCCCAAACCTCCAATGGATAAATACAATAAAGCTCTCTTGTGTTCTGGCACCAAATCTTATAGACATGCTCAAGTCTATTTTTAGTCCATTTCATGGCATTACTTGATAGGTGGAGGAAAGAGGGGAAGGATTAGTTTTTGTTTCTGTGGTTTCCATTGCTTCCCTTCTCGCAAAATAATTCAAAATACCTAATTTGGATTCACCTAGCACACCCGTGCTCTCACTCTCTCTCATCACTTCTTAATTTCTGTCTCCCTCACATGGCTTCAAAACGGTCCTCGGCTCAGAAAATATAAACGTGATGTCCCTTGCAGAGCAAATTTGGTTCTCCCATAAAGCAATGAACAGTTTCTGTTCACATTCCTACAACCTAAAGATGTCCGTTCCATTGCCAGAGGCATCAGCAGCACTGCACTTACGTTCTTCACCAGCTCTGAATAGCACCCGGCAGGTGTGCAACCGAGAGTCAGAAGAAAGGGGCAGACATCAGCGCCTCCCAGCTCAGACGACGAAAGCAGATGACGCAACAAGTTCTTGTGAAAGACAAGAGGAAAAACAAAAGCAAAATATGGTGAGATGTCACAAAAGCAAACCCTGATAAATAGGCATTTTGATTTTTCTGCCATGCACAATCCAATTTGCTTGACAGGAAGGATTTCAGTTCCAGGGTTGGTGGGAAAAACAGATTCAAGACTCAAGTTCGTTAAGCTTTAAATTGAAACCATGTCGAATTTTAGATAGAGGTTACCAAAAACCTTTTAAGGCAAAATGCTCAAAATGCTTAGACGAACCACATGAAATGAAAAACAAAAGAAACGCTTGACCTTAAACTTCAAAAGAAGCAAAAAAAGCCCCTAAAGAATGAGCAAGTTTATAGAGTGCTTGAACTTATTTGATCTTGCAAGAAAACCACATATTCATAGTTTATTAAAAGTTCAGTCTTATTTATAGAATGCTTTTAAATGAAAGTCATCTGCTTTGTCTCTTGATTACAGGGCAAATCAACCAGGCATCGCAATCTCTTTCCTGTATAAATATAGTTTATTAGATCTGTCAAACGTCATGAGATTGTCATTCGATTTTTTTGAGAATATTGACATGGTTTTATTGCAAATGTTTTTAGTAGGAACAGAGGCAATCATATACTTTTGTTACTATTTATGACATTTTTTCCAAATATGGGTTTTCATTTCATGCTTATGTTTATTAAAATGTCTCCAAGAATACTCTCACTTAACACATACGCACACAGTTGGAGTAAACAGCAGATCAGAATCTCCGCCCATTGTGATCCCTTTCCAAGGCCCAGAAAGAAGGTTTGCCCAAAATAATAAAGCAAAACAAGAAAATTGCAGGGAATCACCACACCAACATGCTCTAGCTGCTGACAAAATAGGGGTACGGTTTTTAAAACCTTAGTCTGGACTTGGGGACATAAAACAAGATGTCACATGCAATAACAATTCTGCAGTAGAAAAGAAGGACAATGTTCAAGGCCAATAATAAACTAAACAAACCTGATATCTTATGACCAGAAGCAATCAGGACAAGGATGTAACTATGGCTGTAAGAAGTTGCTAAGCAGATGTCATTTGCTCATTCTCATGAATGCTGGACTTTTACTTTTTTTCTAAGTATCCGGATAAAATATTTTTAAAATATGTACAAACCTTATGTTTTTAGAATGACCTAAAATAAAGATGTATGATTTATAGCATACAGATAACAGAAAAATGATCAAGAAAAAAAAGACCAATAGAAATCTGGAGAGCAGTATGGAATGAAAGAGAAAGACAAAAAAAAATACTTTCAGCAGATATCACCCCTCCGTTTTGATAATTTTAGTGTGTGTGTGTGTGTGTGTGTGTGTGTGTTTAGTTGGTAGGTATACGATTTGTAAATTGGCTTATTTATAGTCAGATATTTTATATTAAACATCTTTATTCAGCCAACCAGAAATAGTGATAATACAACAAGAAAAATGTCAATGACATAAAATACATCAACTTGTTGCCATCCTCCAAAATGACTAGTATAACCATACAACGGTATACCTATGTTGCTCATTCAGATGCTAACTTTTAAACAAGCGCACAGGCACACATGTGCGTGTGTTAGCCCACGCCTAGGGATCCAGTCATTTTATAACATATGCACATATATGAGGGCATGTTATAAGATAGCCTGGACGCGCGTACATGTGCGCTGAATTTTAAATGGATGCGTGCATGTGCGCGCAAATCCCATATCTACTAAATGGGGACATTTTAAAAGGGACACGCGCTGATGCCATACTACTTTTCCCAGTTCGCCCAATTAAGGGTTAGGACTTCCAAACCGCCCATGGCTTAATAGCCTCCCTTCCTCCCTGTCAGCCCCGACCCTTAAAACCCTACTGACTTGCTTAGAAGTTTTTGTTTTATAACTTATACATCATCCATAGTTAGAAGTAAAATTACACGGCAGGGGACCCCAGCGTCTGCCTGTGCATGTTAAGTATTTACGCGCTCATTTCTTGGCCAAGCCGACACGCCCACACCCTGCCCTTTTTTGTAAACTTTTCATTTGTGCATGTACCTGCATGTATACGTGTACCCAGGCAGCTTTTAAAATCTGCTTGGTACGCGCTGGCCCAGCTTGTGTGCGTACCTCCTGGTTTTGGCGCGCACCAGACTTTTAAAATTCACCTATCAATGCGATGTCAGCTTTTTGTATTTTCTCCGCTTTCATCCCCCCTCTTACCCCCCCCCCCAAATTTCACATATTTTAAAGGGTATTCAAACCTTTCAAGCACACTTGTGAATTTTTATGCTAATAAAAATGTACCTATGTGATTTTTACTGGCAATTTGACAACATCAACACTTTTTCTGGGTTACAGCTTTGGAAGAAAGGGTCCAGGGCTCTCAAACCAAAACATGATGTGGAATATCCCGAGAGAGATCACCAATTGTGTTTTTAGATGAATTGGATGTTGAGAAAATACCATACAATATTCTAATACTTATATTACTATTTCATAGCAGTGTTTGCCAATTGTCAGATTCAGGAACGCAATGGGCATGTGCATTTTTTTTTTCTCTGGTTAACTGCCTAAGGCTTGGTGGACAATTTTCTGTTTCTTTTTATTGTTTTCTTCCTCAAATGAATTTTTTTCCCCCAAAAATGATGACAAAACAGTCCATAAAAATCAAAGTGGTAACACTAGCAGCTAAGCAGACAGGTGTGTATGCTGCATACATTGAATACAGTTCCCCAGGTAAGGGAACAGTCAAACAGGAAAGCTGAGAAAAGTTAAAAGCAGCTGTACTTTATTAGCATACCCTCTCCTTGTTCAGACTGAGCTCCTGCTTTTAGTACAGTGTGGTATATTTAAACACAATTGTTTTGTACCTTCCTGAGTTTTTTTTTCTGATGTGTTTTTATTTCCTTGCTCTGCAGGCAACAACACAAACCTGCAGGAAAAGCAATAATCCAGAGCTAGTTCAGAAAAATGTTATTTTGTTTTTCTTAAAATATGAGTTACAATTTACCTGTACCCAATAATTTTATTTAAACACATTGGTATCCAAACTGAATAAATACTGAGGAAAATGGTTCAACTGCTACTCAAAGGGTCACAAGTGGATCGCTTTTAGAGGCCCACATCAAGTTCTGTAATGGCAGGGTTTTGTAACAAATACAGACAAGGACAAAAAATGTTGCATCTCATAGGCTATGCGTTTACACATTCAGAAGATTTCATTTCATATTGGCCTTTTTTGGAGGGGTTCTGGACTCTGTTCTCTTCATGACAGGATTTTTAAACTGCACAGACGAAAATGAATCAGACATTTAAAATTTATGGTTAACAACAAAAACATAACACTTGAGTGCAGCTTGGTGTTGAAGTGGCTCACTGTGCAAGAAAATGTGGAACGGTCACTGAATTACTAACACAGGACCTGATGTAATAAGGTGCGCTCGGCATTTTGTGTACAACTTTTCTCCCGATGTATTTATTACAAGGATTTAGTATTTGCTGTCCTGCTGTACGATAGAGGGAGCAAAAGCAAGTTTTCTTAGCGTAAACAGTGTTTCTGTAGACAGCAGGATGAATTAGCCATGCCGGCATGGGACTGTCCGACAGGCAGAGGCAGAGCTTGACAAAGCTGATAGAGAGCTTAGCTCTGTGCGGCTGCACGTGTGTTCCCGTGTAGGAAGGCAGATTCTCCTCAGTCTGTACAATAGCAGAAGGAAAGCATTAATATGCACTGGTGAGGCTGTCCAGGGAGGCGGGTGGGTCAGCATGGCTAACTCATCCTGCTATCTACGGAAACACCGTTTATGGTAAGCAAACTTGCTTTTACCCGTCGATAGCAGGGCTGAATTAGCCATGCTGTCATGGGAGTCCCAAACTCCCGGTCACGCGAGGGTTGTGTGGTGATGTCGAACTTGTCGAAGCATGACCCTGAAACTGTAGACAGCTCGCCAGGACCGTTTATGAAGTGTTGCAATACTGCCTGTCCCAGCTTGGCATCCTCAGATGTTTGCTGGTCTAGACAGTAATGGGACATGAAGGTGTGGAGAGATGACCAGGTGGTAGCCTTGCAGATGTCCATAAGCGGAACATGCCGCAGGTGGACCACTGAGGTGGAGACCACTCGGAGCTGATTAGCATTTGCTTTACGATGGAGCGGAATGTCTCGCTTGTGGAAGCAGAATTGTATACATTGTGCAATCCAGCTGGAAATAGTTTGTTTCGCCACTGGCAGGCCAGGGGCATTCGGGTTAAAGGAGACAAAAAGAATTGTGATGCTCTAATGTCCGAATGGGTCCGACTCTTGTAGTAGGCCAGTACCTTTTAAGTCCAGTGTGTGTAATAGGCGTTCCCTGTTATTCTGATGTGGTTTTGGAAAGAACATTGGGAGTTTGATGGATTGATTAAGCTGGAAGGCTCAGACCACATTCGGGATGAAGGAGGGATGAGTCCGGAGTACCACTTTTTGGTGGTAGAACTGAAGATACGGAGTGTAGTGTATGAGTGCTTGAAGTTCGCTGACTTGGTGTGCTGAAGTTATAGCTACTAGAAAAATTACCTTCCATGTGAGGTATTTGATGTGCGAGGACTCGATAGGTTTAAATGGAGGCAGCATTAGCTGCTCCAAAACGAGGTTGAGACCCAAGGCTACTGGTGGTTTGGATATTGGGGGCCGAAGATGATAAAGGCCTCTGATGAATCTGGTAACGAGAGGGTGGTTAGAGATCGGGTGTCCCTGAAGCAATTGCTAGTCCCTCTGTATAAAGCGTGTGTGTAGGTAGTCCAGGAGGGTTTCTGGTGAGCAGACGAATGGGTCAAAGTGGTGCGCTACATACCAGGAGGAGTATAGTTTCCATTTTAATTGGTAATTTCATCTGGTCGAGGGTTTCCTGGCAGCCAGAAGGATCTCTTGAGCACTCTGTGAGATTCCTTGTTTTCTCAGTAATGACCATTCAATCTTCACACCATCAGGTGGAGCAAGGCCTGCATCGGGTGAAGAAGAGAACCTTCCTCTTGGGATAGGTGGTCGCTCCGGTCGCCGAGTGGAAGGGGAGTGTCAACTGACAAGTAGAGGAGATAGGACTACCAAGCTGCCTGGGCCATGCTGGAGCAATCAGGATTAAGTCCGCGGTATCCTGTATGCACTTCTGAATCATGCGAGTGAGGAGTGGAATCAGGGGAAAGGCATACATGAGTCCCTCCGAGCAAGGGAGCAGAAAGACATCTTGCGCTGTGTGGAGATGGCTGGGAAACACCGAGCAGAAACGAGGCACCTTCCTATTCTGTTCCGTGGCAAAGAGGTCTATGGTTGGTACTCCCCAGTGGGTGAAAATGTTGTCAGCCACTTGTTGGTGTAAGGACCACTCGTGAGGGTGGAATATGCAGCTCAACTTGTCCGCTCGACTGTTGTCTATGCCCGGTAGGTATGTTGCCTGTAGGATGATAGAATGTCTGGTCACCCATTCTAATATTAGGATTGTTTCCCTGCAGAGGTTCCATGAACCGGACCCTCCTTGCTTATTGATGTAGAACATGGCTACTTGGTTGTCGGTATATACCATGACTCATTTTCCTCATACCTGTGTAACAAAGGTCATGAGGGCATTTCTGATGGCCCTCAGTTCCAGGAGGTTGATTTGATAGGACTGCTCCCAAGCGGACCATTGCGCTTGCGTTTGCAGGTGGTTGAGGTGGGCCCCCATCCCTTGTGGGAAGCATCTGTTATGAGGATTGCATTGTGAGGTGGCAGACGAAACAGTGCACCCTTGATGAGTGTTCGTGTCTTCAGCCACCAGTCCAAATCCTTGGCCATTTCCAAAGTTAGGGAAACTGAGATAGCTGTTGTCGGTGTTGCAACCACTATCTCTTGAGGCCCCATTGAAGCCGGCGCATGTGCAGATGGGTGTTTTGAACTGTGTGAATGACCACTACCATGTGGCCCAAGACAGTGAGAATCTGATGGGCCGATGGCCATGCTGTGGAGTGAAGCTCTCTCATTAATTGGCTGAGTACTATCCTTCAGTCCCTGGGAAGGAAGGCCCTGCCCTGGGATGTGTCAAGTTGTGCGCCTATGAACTGAAGGTTTTGGGAAGGCTGGAGGCTGGATTTCTCGTAGTTGATGATCAGCCCCAGCTCCTGGAGGCAGGTGATTGTATGGAGAAGGTGGGAGTGTAGAGTCCTCAGCTACAATAAGTGTTAGTGTTTGAGATAGTTGTGGGTGGATCCTTGGGCCGGTGGCAGATGACCACGCCCCTGGGGGAAGATCCCGAGAGGGACCACCAGTCAGGCTCAGAGTTTGGAGACAGACACACACTAGTTCTTTTATTAAACAGTATATTGAACCACCAGAGGTGGCAGTAGTGAGCTGGAAGCGCCTGGCTGGGCTGTAGTCCCTCACATACTGCGACAGAGATCCTGGATAACTGAGCTGTAGAGAAACTGAATATAGTGAGTAGGCAGGGTATGCAGAGTTCAAGAACAGAACCTTGATGGTAACATTCACACAATAGTCTCTTAGAAGCAGCCCAGGAGCTGGAAATGAATTAGGTCCTCGAGGAGCGAGTACCTAGTTCCAGGGAATGCTCTGAGAGAGGTGGTAACTCAATGGTGTTGTAGGCAGCAAAGACTTCCTGGCAGAAGTGGTATTCAGTAGCAAGTCCGGGAACGTGGGCCCTCGAGGAGCGAGTAACTGTTCCAGACTGTGACCTGAAAAACAAGAGAGAGAGCGAGGCCCCTGAGGAGCGGGTACCTCTGGTAAAGTCCGAGAAGGCAGAGTAGCAAGGTATGCGGAGAGCGAATCCCATCCGCAGCGATACCTGGAGGAAGCTAGGAATCCTATCATTTGCTAACTCGATTAGTTAGCGAATTCAGAGACCTTAAGTATCTGGTGAGGATGACATCATCTCAGGGGGACGCCCCTGAGGTTCGCGCCACTGCTGGTACTTGAGTCAGGGCTGCGCCGCGCGCGCACCCTTAGGCTTCTCGGAAACATGGCAGAGTGCAGCGTCTAGCCGGTGCAGGGACTCCAGAGGAGGTCGGCAAGATGACGCCACGGCGGCCAAACTTCCATCAAGCAAAGAGGGAGTCGCCAAAGAGGTAAGGTGGGCATAGTGGAGACGTCGGGCAGTGATGGTCGCAACAATAAGCCAATCGTCGAGGTAAGGAAACAACTGGATCCCTTGTTTTCTGAGGTGGGCCACCACCACTGTCAAGCACTTCGTGTAGACTCTTGGAGCAGCAGATAGGCCGAAGGGGAGAACCTTGTATTGGTAGTGCTGGCCATTGAACTGGAAGCACAGGTATTGCCATGAGGAAGGGTGCATTGATGGGTGTGTGTTCGCATCCTTCAGGTCCAGTGAGCACAACCAATCATTGGGTTGAAGGAGGGGAAGAATGGTCTTGAGGGGAAACCATCTTGAATATTTCCCATACCAGGCATTTGTTCAACTCGCATAGGTCCGAAATTGGACACAGACCTTCCGATTTCTTGGGTATTAGGAAATAGAGGGAGTAAAACCCGTATTCCAGAGTGATGTGGGCAGGAGTTGGATTGCATGTTGAAGCTGAAGAGTTGAGATTTTTCCGCTAGCTGTAGATGATGCATCTGTACTCCCCTGATGGAGGTGAGGTAGGGTAGAGGTGATCTGTAAGCGAAGTGGAGTTGATAGCCGTAACATACTAATCTCCCAAACCCAACGATCAGCAGTAATTTTCAACCAGGTATCGATGAACGACGTTATTCTGCCACCCACTGCTGGGGGGGGGGGGGGGGGGGGGGAGATGGCCGGCCCCGCTGAATTAAAAAAAGATAGAGGTGCCCAGGGGGTTGCTGGCCCTGTTGTCATTGGGCTCTGGGTCTACCTCAATGGGATTGATGCTGTTGCTGAGTCTGCTGGCGCTGTGGTAGCGGATGGGGCGGGGGGGGGGGGGTCGGCGATACGAGGGATAGGCCTGATAAGGACGCCGCTGACAGGGTTACCTTTGAAGAGGGGTGAAGTAATGTCGAGAGAATGCAGCATATGTAGGAGGGTTAGTCAAGGACTGAACTGCTACATGTTCCTTTAGTTGGGCAACTGTTTCTTGTAAGCAGTTGCCGAAAAGATTACCCCCCCCCCCCCCCCCGACAGGGAAAGTTGGCCAACTTCTCGTGGATGTCTTCACTTATGGCGCTGGCGTGAAGTCATGCCAAACGACGGGCTGCGATAGCTGATACAGATGCCCTGGACGTCGTCTCAAAGACCTCATATACGGTATGAAGGAGATGGCATATACCTTCCTCCATATCCTGGATCAGTTGCGGAGGGGAAAGTGACAAATCCATATCTGGTATAAGACCTTTAACCAGTTGGAGGCATTCGTATAGATACTGTACTATATAAAATTGGTGCTGGTGGATTTGAGCGCCCAGCATGAAAGGATTTTTTAGCAAAGATGTCAAGGTACCGATGGTCCTTTCCCGGAGGCGTGCTGGAATGTGACTTCATTTTCTTTGCCCGCTGCATCGCCGACACTACTACGATAGAGGCATGTGGTAGCTGAGGCAGTGAGTAAACTGGGGACTGCTTCATGTGAAATTTGAGGTCATTTGCCTGGACACCAGTGTCATGGCAAAAGGCATCTCCCAAGATTTTTCCAGGACGGCATCCAGCACATGGTGGGATGGGAGAGTTGTTGGTTCCGAGGGAAGGTTGAATATTTATAAAATGCTTAGGGTCTTAGCCCTGGGATCCGGCAATTTCTGTACCTCAATGTGGAGGGTGGTTCCCACCTTGTCAATAAATTTAGGGTGGGAGAGATCCTCTGGTGGGGAATAAGGCTCCAGGGGTTCATCTGGAGGGTTAGAGTGGTATCCCATAGATGACCCGGGTGATGAGGGAATGGATTCTGGAGGCGGAGGCAACTTCTGTGGGCTTCAAGGGTAGGGCATAGGAACTTCAGGCCCTGGCAAATTCCCTGAGACAGGTGAGGATATGCCCTGTGGTGTAGGTGAGGGCATCCTGGGCAATATGTCCGGTGAAGGCCCCAGTGACTGTGATGGAGACCTGTGGGGGCTGATTGTGGTAGGGAGTAGGTAGGTGAACCCTGACTGAAGAGAAGAAAAGAATCCCATGAGTGCCGTCGAGATTTGGGTTATGGCCTGTTGAGCCATGTCTGGAATTTGTGGTGGTGGAGCCCGTGGCAGAACCTGTTGGTGGTGACGTGGAACGGCTGCCAGAAGAATGTCAGAATCAGGAGCCACTGAGTGTCTTTTTTGGGGCCCTAAATCGTCAGTGATTCTTTTCTTTTACACAGGGGTTCCCTACAGCTGAGTAGAGGAACTTCGTCATTGAGAAACCGATGACAAGTCAGAGTAGATTTGTACTGATGAAGACGAGGAATGTTGCGAGGGGGAGCGAGAAGACACATCCACCCATTCCTCCTCTAACCCTGAAGGGGATCCTGGCCTCCTGAGTTCCAGTGGCCGCTTGTAAGATTCAGACCGTGGAGACAACGAGTGACCAAAAGGGCCATGACTCCCCAAGCTGGGATGATCCTGAAGACACTGCAAGATGGGCTTGCCCGTATGAGTCAGAGACCTGTATGTCGATGGACGCTTGGAGAGCACGTGCTTCGATGATGAGTGCTGTGAAGTCATTTGCGTGCTCCTATAAGGAATGCCCCAAAGCTTGCTTCAATGCTTTATGCTTCGATTGATGCGCCGAGGAAGATTGCATCAATGGGCACATCGGGTGCCTCGATGGCGGTTGTGTTGACGGCGGCACAGAGGGTGTCAAAGGCTGTGCCAATGACACTTGCGTCCATGAATGCGTTGGCGCAATCGAATTTGCATCAGCTCTTTTGCTTGGAGTCTATGCTGGCGCCGGCTCATCCGAGGCTTGGCGATTGCGTCAGGAGTCCTGGGTCAGATCCCGGCCTTTTTTGTCGCGGTGCATTGCGATGCTTATGCTTGGGCTTGTCACCACTAAGTTTTGAAGTGGTGGGTTCCAGAAAGGCTGTCCGTTTTTTTTTTTTTTTTTTTGAAGTGGCCTGTTTTGGTGCTGGTCCCGGCGATGAATGGGTCTCTGAAGGGGGAGCATAGGAGCCCTATGCCGCAAGCGTAGCTTTTCTATTTCTAAGGCTCTCTGCCATTGGGCCCTAGGTGACATGCGACCAAAGTGCCTGCATGTCTCACGACCAGGCGAAGGACTGAGGCACACGTAGCAGGCCGCATGTCCATCGGTGATGGACATAATTTTCCCACAAGCACACAGCTTAAAGCCCGACAGTTGGGGCATTGTTCAGTGTGCTGCGGGTTGAAGAATCCGCGATCTGTTGTTCTATTTTTTTTTTTTTAATGTCTCTGAGGAGAAGAGCTGCTCCGCATGCGTTCCCGCTCGTGGAAAGGACAGACAGATTGAGGAGAATCTGCCTTCTTGCGCGGAACACATGCGCAGCCGCACGGAGCTAAGCTCTGTAACAGCTTTGTCAAGCTCCGCCTCCGACGCCTGACGGACAGTCCCATGACAGCATGGCTAATTCAGCCGTGCTATCAAGAGGAAAAACAGATAGTTCCATACATAGATTGAGACCAAAGCAACGAGGGCATAACTTACAGAGTGAAGGAGGTAATACAGTGCATGTAATACACTATCATCGAGTGGGATGAGGGATATGACAGAGTAAAAGAGGTAATGCATTTTATATAGAACAGTATAATATAAAGAACAATGTAGACAAATTACACATGGCAAGCTGACATTATACCTAGAAAATATTTATTACAGTTATCTAACTGCAATATGTTTTACTTGCAGCATTGTTGATGGAAAATCATATTTCTGCCTTTAATTTTGAGCCACTTTGTGAGACGTATGCCGGTGGAGTGGTGGTGGTGGTGGGGTAGTGGGAATGGAAGTGAGGATTGCCAAGGGGAATGAGTTACCAGAGTTTTGATGCAGTGCTTGAGTTTTCCAACCTGCACTCTTTCCCACTGAAATAACCAAGATAATTTAACTGAGGCACCAGAGCAAAAGACAGGAGCAAGAGTCTGGTAAATCTGCCCCTCAGTGCATCACAATGCAGCCCACAGATGTTCAAATCATCTCCAAAACTACAAAGATGCTGTAACAAGGCAGCCTCTCTGACTATGAATTTGCTGTTTAAAGGACAACTTTCAGGGAAACAAATGCCTGAAACAGCCAGCAGAGGGCAGGGGAAGTCGAAGGAGAAGATTTTCATAGGAAAGTTAAAAAAAAAAAAAAAAAAAAGTTTAAAGTATTGAAACCAATTTACATTTAAATGTTATGTTTTTTGTTTTGTAATTTTTTGGCCCAGCAGTTTCCTCCTCTTTCTTTGGGGTTCCAGCTCAGTTAGAACCAGGGCTAGGATCCTGCCTCCGTGAACCTTCATTCACAACTGTTCTCCAGGGATTTCCCCCTGTTTTATACTCTATACCCATTGCAGCGACAGCCCTACAGCCAGTGGCCAGGCTCTTTTTGGAACCCTGTAATTATGGGCCCTGAATCCAGCCACTGTTACCCCTGAATGAAAACTGTGGTGGGAGGAGAGGGGGGCTTTGGTCACGGCATCCCCAAGCTACCCAGGGAGCAGAAGACCCAACTCGGAGAACAAACTGGGGACCTTCCAGAGATTCCCTTTGAAAATTCAAGTCCTGGAAATACTGAGTATACCAAATCTACCCAGGGAGTTCGCACACGCTTTACTACGCGTACCTTCCCCATCCTAACCTAATCCCCACGCTTGTTCATTTCATCCACAGCTATAAGTACACATTTACCTTACACAGGAAGACAATTTTTGCTCACAGGGATTTATCCGGGTAACTACTTTGTTGCCCAGGCAAAATCCCCTTGAAAATTGTTCTCCCCAAGACTAAAACATTTGAGCATCCAGACAAACCACAATAAGATTGTAGCCCCCCTGCATCGGTGTTAGGGCCAAATTGGTGCAGGAGACAACATCAATCCCAGGGCTAAGTCCCAGTTCTCTTGCACCAGGCCTTTCAAACCCTGAGGCATAGATTCTCTCGATGGAGGAGCTTAACCTCCTGGGCCCAAGGCGTGCAAAGGGATAGGGATCCCACTTTCAGTTTCTCACCTCTCACAGTACTCACGGAAATTGCTCTCGGAAGACCAGATCTCACTTTGAAAAAACAGAGGCTTGGAGTGGTGTTCAAAATAAATTTACTGTAACTTAATATAAAGTCCAGTCCGAAAACAGCAAAAAACATCAAATAAAAAGGAGAATGAAACATAAGAAATTGCCATAGTGGGTCAGAAAAAGCGTCCATCAAGCCCAGCATCCTGTTTCCAACAGTGGCCAATGCAGGCTACAAGTACCTGGCAAGTACCCAAGCACTAAGAAATTATAGCAATGGCTATTTTCTAACTTGATTAATAGCAATTAATGGACTTCTCCTCCAAGAACTTATCCAATCCTTTTTTAAACCCAGCTACAGTAACTGCACTAACCACATCCCCTGGCAACAAATTCCAGAGTTTAATTATGAAAAATAATTTTCTCTGATTAGTTTTAAAGTGCTGCTTGCTAACTTCATGGAGTGCCCCCTAGTCCTTCTATTATCTGAAAGAGTAAATAACTGATTCACATTTACCTGTTCTAGACCTCTCATGATTTTAAACACCTCTATCCATCCTATCCCCTTTCAGCTGTCTCTTCTCCAAGCTGAACAGTCCTAACCTCTTTAGTCTTTCCTCATAGGGGAGCTGTTCCATCCCCTTTATCATTTTGGTCGCCCTTCTCTATACCTTCTCCATCCCAACTCCAAGTGACCTAAGTTCCTTCGCTTTTCTCAACCTCTGAGCCAGTGTCCAGAATCCTCTCTCAGTGGGGGAAACGAATAAACCAAAAACTCTTCTCCAAGGGCAGGGATAAAATGGTAAGAAACATCTCCATCCCGTTCATAGGCAAAACTCAAAAAACTGCTCACCAAAATCAGTTTGTACTTGTGGGACGTTGCAAACCCCATTTTCACTGGGCACAGGAACAAGCAGTACCCAGGCAACAACTCTGCTTTAGCTAGGCTAGAGCACAGAACCACAGCCCACTCCCCTAAGGCAGGGGATAAAAGTCCCTCCCCACCCCCCTTCCAAGAATGGGAGCAGAACAAACACAAAACCCACATTCTTCAAAACACGAAAATCCACTCTTCAAACTCTTCTGACCCCCTCAGAACCAGAAGGGCACTGGTAGAGTCAAAGCTTCACAGAAATCCCAAAGAAGCAGGCAGGAGGCCTGTTTGGGTTTTCTTGTAGCTACTCTCCTTCCTTTCTCAAAAGAAGACTACACCCAACCAGACTGTTCAAGCTCAGTCACCAGGTTATAGAGCCTGAGCTGGACCAATCCCAGCACTTGTGATTGGGAAAACCTTAGGGATAATCTCCAAAAGATGATAGCAGTCCCTTAGTGTGAAAGGTGGTTAAAGTTGGAAATTAAGTGTCCGGCATATGATACGGGTTCTCTTTCAGAAAAAGTAAAAGACCTGGAGGCCCTATTTATTAACATGTGCTAATGCACATAGTTGGTAAATAGGTCCCATTGAGTCTAATAATATTTTAATAAATATGCCCAGTAGTGATTTATATGTGTATATACCAAGGTGACAATGGGTTTCATGTACTATTATACTAAGAGACTATGCACTAATTTTTGATGTGCACTCTTATAACCTCAATGAGTACCTGACAGACTAAGGAAATTTACTGCGCGTTGGCTCATGGAAAGATTGTATGGTTTGAGTTTTTCAGGTCAAGAGGCAGAAACGTTACTGTGAAGTTTAAATGTGTGTGACAGTTTACCATGTAAACAAAATAGATTCTTGCAGTGCCTCGACACAATGTGAAAAATCTTCCAGAGATTTCCTTTGAAACGTATTGGGCACATGGAGAATGAATAGAGTTTTAGACGTTTGTTCTGTAGAATGGTGCAGAACCAATTCAAGGGTGTGGATCTGTGAAATGATTCACGTATACAGAATGCTAGTTAAAATAAGTGACTGGGATTAAAAGAATGGATGGAGGTTCGAAGAGAAAGAAAAATTAACAAATGGGTCTGAAATAAGCGAGATGGTGAGAGTGGAACATGAATGAGTGGAAGAGTAATGGGAAGGGATTACATTTTTTTAGGACTACTTCCAATATAAAGTATTTCATCACTGTTTTTACAACTATTGGAAGGAAGGAAGGTTTTTCATGGGATAGAGATTGTACATTTTTCACTTTACCTCATTAAATATATATGAGACTAGATTACTTCTAGATATCCAAATTCTTGTGCCACAGGCAGGAGAGAGGAGGCTGTATCAGGGAGGTTGAGTAGAGAAGACTGATGGAGGGAGACAAAGGGTTGATGGAGGAGGGCGGAGAAGAGTAGAGTGAGAGGGCTGTTGGCAGGCCAGGAGGGGAGTAGGAGAGTTGCATTGGCTCCAGTAGAAGTGAAGCTTGGAGGAGGACTACACTGGCGTGGCAAAGAGGGAAGGGAGAGGATGGGAACTGGAGGAAAATGAGAGGGGCTGCACTAGGATGGAGTGGGGTGAGAAGTGGAAGAAAGAGGGCTACACCAGGGTGGGGTGGGGAGTGAAGGATAAGAATGAGAGGGCTGTAGTAAGGTGAGGAGTGGAAGAGGAGCATGAGAGGACTGAATGGGGCAGATAATGTGCACTTGTCAGAGAAGAAATGCAACTCATATGCTCCCATCATCCTCCCCCCTTAACAAATTATTGCGGGGGAGGGAATGGGAGTACATGTCAAGTTCATTTCATCCAAGGAGAGTAAGTCCTGGAGGAATTTTCAAATCCTTTCAGGTACGTGATCAATAACAAACAGAAGGTACTTAGATCAACTGTGGACCACTGTGAACCTGTGAATTGAACAATTTGCTGAAAAATAAAGACATCACCAAAATGCTCCCATGGTGCAATTTAATATTTAAAATGAACAGTTCTTTCCTGGCGCATGCGACCGGATCTCTACCTAAATAAAGATTTTCATACCCACCTACAGCGTTGCTGGAGGGAATACGTGACACTCAATGTCACCCCGGATATCTCGGCGACTATGTTGTGGGAGGCCGGGAAGGCAGTTATGCAGAGAGAAATTATAGCCTACGTAGCTAAGACTAACAGGCAATGCAATGCTGAAATACTGCGCCTCACAAAGGTTCTCAAAGCAGCACAACAGAGACATGTGGGTGCTTTGCCCCGGACATCAAAGGCCAGGCTGACCAGGCACGGGAAGCCTTAAATTGCCTCCTCCACCAGCAGGCGTCTAAATCCCTTAGGTACTATCAATACCAGTTGCACAAGTACGGTAACCATGCTAGTAAACTGCTGGCCAATCTGCTGCGGCTGTGAGGCCTTGGTAGGGCAGTGGTGGGGATTAGGGACCAGCATGGGCACCATCGGACTGCCCAAAGGGATATCTCGGACCGATTTCTCGAATTTTATCAGCAGTTATATGCGGAGAAACCCCAGGACCCGGCAACCACTGAGGCTTTGTTCCATCAACTCCCATGGCCGCGCTTATCTCCCGAACAACTGACGGCCCTTAATGTTCCTATTAGTGAGCAAGAGATACATGCAGTCATATAAAAGCTTAAACTGGGGAAGGCGGCCGGCTAAGATGGCTTGGGCTCTGAGTTCTATAAAATCCTAAAATTTTCATTATTGACACCCCTCCACCTTAACTCACTGCTCGCTGCCCTAAATCACTCAGTCATAGTGGTTCTCCCGAAGCCGGGCAAGGATCCCCTAGAAGTTGGCTCTTATCGGCCAATTTCTTTACTCAGTGTTGACAAGCTCCCAGCGGCTATCCTGGCTGCGAGGCTGGGGGTCTTCTTCCCGCTCTTTTTCATGGGGATCAGACGGGGTTTGTAAAGGGTCATCAGGGGGTACGCAACATGAGGCGCCTGATCGCGTCTCTTAGTTACCCCTCTGGGGAGGAGTCAGTGATACTTAGCCTAGACACAGAAAAGGCGTTTGACTCATTGTCGTGGGATTACCTGTTTTGGGCGCTGTGCCAGTATGGGATCTCTGAGGAGTTTTTGCAATGGCTCCAACTGCTGTATAGTAACCCTAGTGCCAGTGTTCTTGTGAACGGAACACCGACTCCCCCTTTTGACCTGCATAGTGGGGTTCAGCAGGGCTGTCCTCTTTCTCCCTTGCTCTTTATCATGGCTTTAGAACCCCTAGCCATCCGGCTGCGCGGGGACCGTAGGGTGTGGGGTATTAATGTTGACAATCATCCCCTAAAATTAGCCATGTTTGCGGACGACATTTTGCTTTTTGTGGGTCGGCCCCGTACCAGCATACCTATCATTATTGACTTGTTTGCCCAGTTTCAGAAGGTGGCAGGGCTCACAATCAATTTTGCGAAGTCAGAGGCCTTAACTTTGGAGCCCCGGCTGCAGCATACATGGGGCGGCCCCTTTCCCCTCAAATGGGCCCCCGCAAGCTGAAGTACCTTGAGATATGGATTCCTAGGAAACTAGAGTGTTTATATGACCTCAACGTTCACTCTGTCTTGGATAAGATACAAAGGCAATTGGAGGCTTGGCGGTCCTTGCCGCTCTCGCTATTTGGGCGGTGTGCGCTAGTTAAAATGGTGGTAGCCCCCAAGATACTCTGTTTTGCATATGATTCCTTGTTGGCTGAGGGCTGGAGATCTCAAGAGATTATGTGCTGCGATCCAAAGATTTTTATGGAAAAAATTTATGGAAAGATTTTTATGGGCACACCTTAGCTATGCGACGTTAGCGTGACCCAGGGAGCAAGGGGGTTACGGGTTGCCAGATTTCCAGCTTTATAATGCTGCATGTCAGCTGCGTTTTGTGGGGGAGTGGCTCACTGATACGTATAGCTACTGTGAACCGGGTTTAATAAACCGTATGTCTGCCCCCTGGTCACCCCTAAGCATTATTCAAATGAGCGAGAGGGAGCGCCGAATG
This sequence comes from Rhinatrema bivittatum, assembly GCF_901001135.1. Taxonomy (NCBI): domain Eukaryota; kingdom Metazoa; phylum Chordata; class Amphibia; order Gymnophiona; family Rhinatrematidae; genus Rhinatrema; species Rhinatrema bivittatum. Next base: position 569,103,026 of record NC_042615.1, read on the forward strand.
CTGACCTTCCCTAAAACCCTGTTACATCCCTGTATCTGCGCATGGCGATAGTTGCGCTTGCATGGTGGGGCTTGAGTAGGAAGACCTAAGATGGATTCTCCGGTAGTGGTCTGCAGAGCGGGGTAACCCAGGAAATACTTGCTTCTTGGTAGATCATGTGCGTGGTAGCTCCGGTAGTGGTCCACAGCGCGGGGAAGGCCGGAGATAGATGTTGCCAGCAGGCACAAGACAGCGTGGATCCGGTAGTGGTCCGCAGAGCAGGGTAACCCGGGTTACCCCACTCTGCGGACCACTACCGGAGAATCCATCTCAGGTCTTCCTACTCAAGGACTGAGTTGACAAACCCGCTCCTCGGGTTTCTCTTTGCTGTATAATAAATATATCTCTGACTCTGTGGTGTTGCAGTAGAGATATCGTTGTAGCAGCAGCGGAGACCCGGAGCAGGAACACTGAAGGGTCGTCCGTAGAAATAGCGAGAGGTATTCACTAAGCTGGTGACGGTGAGACTCGCAGAGAAGGCTCTCCGAGGAGCGGATAGCCCTGAGTGCAGCAAGGCCCCCGAGGAGCGGGTGCCTGAGTCACTCAGTCTGGAACGCAGGAACAGCGAGGCGAAGAGTCTCTGAGAAAAGGAATTGAGCAAGAAGGAATCCTTGCTAACTCGTTGTTAGGAAGGTCCGGTAGGCTTAAGTACACGTAGGCAGTGATGTCATGTGGATCAAGATGGCGACCAGGATCGCCCACGCCGTCTTGGGAACTCCAGGGAGGTCGGTGTGCAGAGGCAGTGGTGGCCATCTTTGCCAGGATCGGAGCTACAAGGCAAAATGAGGTGAGCAGCAAAGGTCACAGCCATCTGCAACAGACGGGCGCAACAGATGCTCTGCTAATTCTGAGGAGGATGTCACTGCCGGCTCCCGACATCCAGGTTGATATCAACAAAGGCCCGAGATGTCAGGCCAGTGTTGATGACATCGATGTAAGGTGCTGGCAGGCCGATTACAATGGGCAAATTTCATAGAAAGGAGGGCCAGAAAAACTCTGACATTGGATGGGGTTTGGCCCACGGGCCATAGTTTGCCCACACTTGCATAAGCTCAAATACTTGGAAAGATGACAAGGACTTTCTCAAGAAAATATAAAAGGATAGTCACACCATTTAAATTCAAAACAAAAGTGATATTTCACAAAACATTTTAACATGTCAACTTGCTAAATTATTGATTTTTGTTCTTGGTACATGTTTTATTTATATATAGTTTAAATATTGTTTAAAAACAATGTGATTGTTTTCAATAAAAAATTAACTTTTTGCATAGTTAGAGATGTCAATCCTTATATAAAATTTTACAAATTTTCCACATAATTATGCAGAATTTGGAAAAATCTGACACAGAATTTGCTAACATTTGCCATGCAATCTCGAAAAATCTGCCATAGGAAACTGGGGACTCTGCTCATAGGGCAAGCTGGTCACTGATAAAAGCCTCAACTCAGTGCTCAGGAAGATAATAAACGTTGGCTTTGGCACGTAGAGATAGGACATTCACACAAACATCATACTTCTGTAACAGTATAAAGACATTTTGGATGGTGCAATGGGAAAGAATTAAGGATATATTGAATATTCAATGTGACCTTTCATTTCAAATTATTTGGAAATCAGTTGCAATTGCAAACAATTTATGACTAAAATAAGAAATTAATAGATATTTTACTGTCCTTGGCCTTAAAAATTACCTTAATAATCAGAAAGATAGCCCTCCTTCCTACAGATATATACTTGGTATAGTATATTTGAAGTATAAATAGGAAGCTGCTGTAGCTGAAAAAATTAAGGTGTCAATATCTGGTGCGTTTATCCAGTTTACTTTGGGACTTAGCCAGATAAATATTAGGATTTGAAACTTCCCATTGACTAACCACCTCTGAGTTATCTGGCTAAGTAGTTAGGCATGTGAAACTTACAGGCCGATAGAGTAAGGAGTGGTAGGAAGAGCTGCATTAGTGCCGGGCGCACCCGCGTTTGCCGCACGCACAGTCCTGCTCACCTACCGCTCGATACTGTATTTAAATAGCTTGCAAATGCAAGCCGCGTCCAAGAAGCATCTGACGCGTTAGGCCCGCACAACCCATTTTACTGTATAGGTGCTTAATACAGCGCCTATACAGTATCCTGGGTGCGCTGGTACCTGTCATTTCAAATGTCATTTCACAAAAAAACCGCACCTACTCAGTGACTACCTACTGGATGCCAAACCCGACCTATGTGCTATCACGGAAACATGGCTGAAACCCACGGACATGGCGTTAATCAATCAACTGCTTCTACAACTATACAACCTTTTCTCAATACCCAGGCCAAAAAGAAGAGGCAGACAGACTACTCTTAGCGGTCAAAAAAGAGCTAAGACTAATTCAGCAGACCTTGAATCCAGCCTCCAACCTTGAAATAGGCCTCTTCAAATCGAACCAACTACAAATCTGCCTAATTTAGGCCCCACCAGGGCTTCTAGACTTGGACTCATCTCCTTTCATTGAAATCATCGCCAAACACATCAATGCAGACTCCCCGTCTATCATCATGGGAGACTTCAACCTCCATGTCGACAACTCCTCAGTCCCCGAACTGCGAAATTCTCTTGTCCTCCCTCAAGGCCATGGGCTTTAAGCAAATCATCAACAGCCCCACTCACAAAGCAGGCCATACCTTGGATCTCATTTTCATCAACTCGGGCCTCACACTCTCCTCCCCCACCTTCCTACACCCCAGTCCCGTGGTCAGACCATTCGATGATCACCACATCCCTCTCAATAAAGGAAAACCACTTCGTCCCCATCCCCAAAAACCACTATCCACTTCATAAAACCCTGCTCCATGGATGACCTCAACGCCCACCTATCTACAGATCTACAAAACCTAAACCTCTCAGATGCAGACTCTGCCATCGCTTCATGGCTGGAAATTACCAACTCAGTGGCGAATAAACTATGCCCACTGATATCTAAAGAGCTAAACCCAGCCCTAAACAACAAAAAACCCTGGTTCACGCCTGAACTGAAAAACTTGAAACAAGAGCTTAGACGCAAAGAACTCAAATGGCGCAAGGAGCCCACCCAAGCTGCATTAGCTGCATACAAAACCTCCATGCACATCTACAGAGCATCCATCCTCCGCACAAAGAGAGATTTCTACGCCCGCAAAATACACGATTTCCTTTTCGATGCGAAATCTTTGTTCTCGTATGTGTCACAAGTCCCTCCCCTCCCTCCATTCCCGACAACCAAGCCCAAAAAAAAGCCACTGAATTGGCCTATTTATTTGAAAACAAAATCTCCAACCTCATAGCCCCGCTTATCTCCTCCAACATCCAGCCCCCCACCCCGTACTCCACCCTCAGCAACGAGAATCAAAAACTGGAATCTTTTGAACCAACGTCCTCTCTTGAAATCGAATCTATCCTCAAGAGCATGAAACCCTCCACCCACCCATCTGACCCCATCCCCACTAAACTAATGCTCACAATTCCTAAAACCATCTCCAAAGCACTGGCTGAAATTATAAACTCTTCCTTTTCACAGGGATTGGTTCCAGACTCTCTGAAACTTGCCACTCTCAAACCTCTATTAAAGAAACCGAACCTGGATCCTACCAACCTGGCTAACTTTCGTCCCATTGCAAACCTCCCATTTATTGCAAAACTCATGGAGAAACTCGTCAACACCCGCCTCTCAGAATACCTAGATGATCACAAGATTCTTTTCCTGGCTCAGTTCGGATTCAGGAAAGCTCTAAAAATTGAATCCCTATTAATTTCACTCTCGGACAGCATACTTATGGGCTTAGACAAAAGTCAACCATTCATTCTGGCACTTCGACATCTCCGCAGCATTCGACACCGTGAACCATTCCATCCTCATCAACCTTCTTTCAGACATCGGCATTTCAGGAACTGCCCTCTCTTGGTTTAAGTCATTCCTCAATAACAGAAACTACAAGGTTAGAATAAACAACAAAGAATCCCCCCCAATTAGGTCAGC